>NC_087309.1:110375515-110675515 GCF_015220805.1 Pogoniulus pusillus
CATTGGTTCTCTTGGCCATAGGGTACATTGCTGTCTCAAAGCAAAACAGAGTCTGTTTCTGCTTTTATTGATATAAACTGACCTTAAAAAGTACTAGGGTGTACAAACTCTTAGGGCAGATATATGTTGCTCTGTGAAGGGGCGTGATAGAGCAGAGCAGCATCAGCATGGAATGGAACTTCCTTCCAGCAGATGTATCTGTGTGTGCCTGATAAATCCTCAGTCTGCAGTCCTCATAGCTGTCAACAGCTTGTCCACTGCTCTCTTGTGATGCTGCTGTGCACTTGACCGGCTTCTGTGATTACTGAGATCTGCATCCACACAGGTACAGATGCTCTGCCAAAAAGCATGCCTAAATATTTGAAGTAACCAGGCTTTACTGGTTAAAGTATCAGATAGCAACATGTAAAATTGAAACCCAGTCTTGTTTTGTTGTGTTCGAAAAGTCTCTGATTGAAGAGGCTAATAGTCTAAAAAACAATTACCTGCCTTTTATTGCTAGACTTTTTTTGCTTCTACAGTAGTTTTGTTCCTACCTTGATACTGCATTGCTGTTCTATTTCATGGATCTTTGTGTTGCACTAGTTAGTTGAATTAATTGAAATAATGTGGTTTTATGAAGCAAAACCACATGGGAACAGATTGATGTGGGTTTCATTGCTGGCTTTTAAAAAAGAAACAGCAAAAGTAGGGATTAGCTAATGAATAGATGTTCTTCTGCTTTTGGGAGTGTGGAGAAGTCAGGGAGAAGATTGGGTGTGTTAAAGCATTGTTTAACTGAATATAATGGTTGGTGTGCTCACGTCACAGCTGTGCTTGTTAGTCTGCCATACTTTGTTCTTTCCCAACCTCAGCTGTCAGTAGCACAGGATAACTACAGAGTGTTGGGGAATTTTGTGCTGTGTGCTAATTAATTTGTTTATCTTTTGTTTATCTTAGTTCTCTGGCAATATCGACAGTGCCCACACAGTGTAAAGCTTTTAACATCTGATTAAAACTTTTGTTTAGATACTTATTCTGCAAAAATGAGAATTTATGTCTTAATTGTGTTAATTCCTCACTGGACTTCTCACTAAAGAGCCTTGAAGTAGCCTTGTGTCATTAGCAAAGTGACTAGAGATTTAGTGTCATAACATACTTAACATAAGGCAGTTCCACAAGATCTCTATTCTTCCTTCCCAAAATGATATCAGGTAGTACTTGAGGTGGGTGTGTCTCCTGCAGTAGCTTGCCTAATGGTAAGGTTAATAATTTAAGGTGGCTTATGCTGCAGTTCTATCCATGAAACAATTCTCACTTGTAACAGGCAGTTGGTAAACCTTGAGTAACTATAATTGTAAATAGTTGTAGGTATGAAACAGTTTTTTATTATTATTAAAGCTTTATGATAATTTTCTTTTGAAGAGATCAGATTGTCTTGCATGCTAAAAACAAATCAGTGGCTCACTTCAGAGGCAGTAACAATTGGGAGCTTCACGTTTCCTTAATTCTTGGCTCTTGCATCTACACAGACAAAAATTTTAGGGAGATGCAAATGAAGAAATAATTCACTTTGGGGTTCCTTCTTGAATCCCAGGGAGTGGATTGTAATTCTGTTTTTGCACAGATGTTACTAGTATCACAGGGAACCTACAAGAAAGCTGGAGAAGGACTTTTTACAAGGATGTGTAGTGATATTATGAGGGATAATGGCTTTAAGCTGGAAGAAGGGAGATTTAGACAGGATACTCAGAAGAAATTCTTTACAGTGAGAATGATGAGAGTCTAGAGCATCCTGGTGGGATGCACCTGTGAGTACTCAGAGCTGGCAGGAGTCATTGCTGGGCTGCTCTCCATTGTCTTTGAAAGGTCCTGGAGGACAGAGCACATGCCTGAGGGCTGGAGGAAAGCTGATGTCACTCTTGTCTTCAGAAAAGGCAAGAAGGAAGGCCCAGGAATTACAGACCAGTCATCCTCACTTCTATATCTGAAAAGATGATGGAGCATCTTATTCTGGGCATCATCTCAGAGCATGTGGAGGAAATGCAGGTTATCATAAGTACTCAGCATGGCTTCACCAAGTTTGACTAATCTGATAGCCTTCCGCAAGTGCATGACTGGATGGGGGAAGGCAGTGGATGTTGTCTACCTTGACTTCAGCAAGACTTTGGACAGTTTCCCACAGCATCCTCCTAAAAGCTTAGGAAATGTGGGTTAGGTGAATGGACAGTGGGATTTGTTGAAAACTGTCTGAAAGATAGCAGTCAGAGGGTTGTGGTCAGTGACAGAGTCTAGCTGGTGGTCTGCTCCAGTGAGAAAATTGGAAGGGCCAAATCCCAGCTAGAAATCAGCCTGGCTTCAGCTGTTAAGGACAAGAAGAAATACTTCTACTGGCAACAAGAGGAGGACTAAAGGGGAAGTGGTGTCTTGTTACTGGATGCAAGGGGGAGCAATAGTGGTCAAGGATGAAAAAATGATGAGGTATTTGATAGCTTTTTTTCCCTCAGTCTTTAGCAGTAAGACCAGTTGTTTGCTGGATATCCATCCCCCTGAACTGGAAGATATGGATGGAGAGCAGAATGAAGCCCCCATAATCCAGGAGGAGATGGTTAGGGAATTGCTGTGCCACTCAGACACACACAGGTTTATGGATGGCATACATTCAAGGTTACCAAGAGAGCTAGTGATGGTGCTCAGTAGACCACTTCCCATCACTTACCAGCAGTCCTGGCTAAATGACTGAGTCCTGGCTGCGGGTGACTGGAAGTAGGCAAATGTGATGGACACCGACAAGAGGGGCCAGAAGGAGGACCTGGGAAGCTACAGACCTATCAATCTGCTGGTGGTGCTGGGGGAAGGTCGTTGAGCAGATTGTCTCGTGTGCCAGCATGTGCAGGACAATCATAGAATCAGCCAGGTTGGGAGAGACCTCCAACATCATCCAGTCCAACCTATCACTCAGCCCTATCCAGTCAACTAGGTCATGACACTAAGTGCCTCATCCAATCTTTTCTTCAAGACCTCCAGGGACAGTGGCTCCACCACCTTAGTGAGGTGATCAGGCTGAGTCATCATGAGTTCATGGAAGGGAAGTCCTGCTTGATAAACCTGGTCTCCTTCTGTGACCGTGTGACCTGCTTAGTGGATGAAGGAGAGGGTGTGGAGATGTTATTTACCTTGATTTTAGAATCAGCATCATGGAGAAACTGACTGCTCCTGGCTTGGGTGGGTAGACACCTTTCTGGGTGAAAAACTGGCTGCATGGCTGGGCCCAAAGAGTGGTGGTGAATGGAGTTAAATGCAGCTGGTGGCAGGTCACAAGTGGTGTTCCCTATAATGTTTATTATATCTATCTGTCTGGTTTAGTTTTCAATATCTTTGTCAGAGATATAAGCAACGTAATTGAAGGCACCCACAGCAAGCTTTCAGATGACAGTAATTTGAAAGGGAGTGTTTGCCTTCTTGAGGGTAGGAATGCTCCACAGAGGGATCTAGAAAGACTAGTGTGATGGGCCAAGGGCAGTTGTATGAGATTGAGCAAGCCAGGTGACAGCTCCTGCACTTGGAAGCCTGTGCAATATTACAGGCTTGGGGCAGAGTGGCTTGAAAGCTGCCTGGCGATAAAGAAAGACCTGAAAATGTTGATCGACAGCTGGCTGAGTATGAGCCAGCAGTGCACCCAGGTGGCTAGGAAGGGCAAGAGCATCCTGGCCTTTATCGGGAATAGTGTGGCAAGCAGGACCAAGGAAGTGATTGTGCCCTTGTCCTGAGTACTGGTGGGACTCTCATCTTGAGTACTGTGTTCAGCTTTAGGGCTCTCAATAGAAGAAGGATGCTGGGGTTCAGTTTCCTTGTTGTTAACTCTCGTGTTCTGTTTCAGTTACGCAAAAGGAGACTTGGACATATCATACATCACTTCCAGAATTGCTGGTATGATAAAGGCTATGTCTATTTTAACAATAATTTCAGATTGTTATAAATATGTGGGAAAACAAATGAGTATTTCACCTCCTGTGCCTTCTGTCTTCAGTGATGTCCTTTCCAGCTGAAGGTGTAGAATCTGCTATCAAAAATAACATAGAAGATGTGCGGTTGTGTCTGGACTCCAAACATCCTGGCCACTATGCTGTGTACAATCTTTCTCCAAGAACATACAGGCCTTCAAGATTCCATAACAGGGTTTGTATAGTTTTTTGTGTTTTTTCAGTAAAAGATCTTTGAACACACTCCTGGGTGATGCCTTCAGTTTTTTTTGTTGTGAAATATGTTGAAGCAGGCTGCTTAATCAAAAAAGATAAGAATAACTAGAAACATAGAATCAGCCAGGTTGGAAGAGACCTCCAAGGTCATCTACTCCAACTTGTCTCCCAGCCCTGTCCAATCAACTAGACCATGGCACTAAGTGCCTCATCCAGGCTTTTTTTGGACACCTCCAGGGACGGCCCCTGGGCAGCCCATTCCAATGCCAGTCACTCTCTCTGTGAAGAACTTCCTCCTAACATCCAGCCTATACCTCCCCCAGCACAACTTGAGACTGTGTCCCCTTGTTCTGTTGTTGGTTGCCTGGCAGAAGAGACCAAACCCCACATGGCTACAACCTCCTTTCAGGTAGTTGTAGAGAGCAATGAGGTCTCCCCTGAGCCTTCTCTTCTCCAGGCTAAACAACCTCAGCTTCTTCATTCTCTCCTCACAGGGCTTGTATTTAAGGCCTCTCACCAGCTAGACTAGACTTCAGTGCTTTCTCCTAAGTCTACTTAATTTGTCCTTTTAAGTAGCTCAACAGTGGAGACTGTTACTGTTTTGTGAGTTGTCTAGTGCTGGCCATGTTAGGCCTTGCCTACACAGCTTGTGGTTACTATGCTCCTTCTCCCGTAACACTGGCTGCTCAGAGGAGAATCTAGAAGCATTATTTGATACAGGAAACTCTTTTTGGGCCTTATTCTGCAGACATCCTTAATACTACTGTAGTTATCCAAGTCAAGTTTAATGTAGCTAGTCCTTGTCATCCTTGTCACTTCCTTTTTGTTTCCTTGTAAAAATGTAAGCAAGAAGAAGTATTGTGACACCTGAGTATGTGATTACTGCCTCTTTGGGTGGAACAAATCAACTTCTTTATCTCGGGTTCAGTGTAAGGTTTAGGCAGAAGCTATTCAGTGTGGATTGCAAAGCTTAATTGTGCAGGAAGCTTGCATGGTTATTTGGGGCAGTTACTGCCAAGTCTTCAGCAATGCACTTCTGCACTGTGTTGTTGGAGAGCCCACTGGAGCTAATGTAGTGCACTGGTTCATTCCTCTCCCCTACAAAGCTGTCAGTCTGTGCTTATGGAACTATAAATCTGGGACCAGGAAGTTGTTCATCCTTGGCATTGGTTCTTGGTTATGCAAGTCCGAGATGTTTATTCAGTGATATTCCAAATGTGCCGGTACTGTGAATGGTAGTATGAGCACAGTGAAACCTTCTAGTGATCTGTAACTCTTCTGGTCTGCATTTATCTTTTTGACATTCATTTTTGTCTTACGAACTTCATTTTATTGGGATGTAATCATGAATCATAACTTAAAGCATTGTAGTTTCCTGTCCACTTTATTGACTGGAAGGATTCAGGAAGTCTATCATCATCTTATGTTTAGAAACAAACAAAAGAAAAGGCAGGTGCTGTACTTGGAAAATAAACTCTTTCAATGTATTGGTGACATTTTCTCTGTCCATCTATGAAATCTATATGCATAATGAGCCATACCTATTGGATTAACTTCTTTATTGAGTGCTGGATTGCAGCAGCCACATAGGAAGTAAAGGAAACTTAGTTTTTCTTTACTACATGAAAAAGACTGTGATGGCAAAAGCCTTGAAGTTGTTCAGAGGAAAACTTATCTAAAAGTCTTAATTCTGACACTTTTGCATAGTAGGTATTCATGAAATGATACATTCTTGATGTCTTGCTGTATGCCCTCTGTCTGGAATGTCATAAATTTCTTTTAGTTCTCAAAGTTAATGGTAGTTTTGAAGTCACCTCTGCTAGTTTTGGGTCCTATTAGGAGTAGTTTGCTCAGTCTCCCATCATTCTGCTAATGATCAGAATATTCTGAGCTTAAAACATAACCAAAGGAAAAGAGGGTGGTGTTGTATGGCATATGTCTTGTAACAAAACTAGTGTTTCATCCAGGAAGTAAATGGTAAATCAAATGAAAGTCAATTATTTTTGCTTCTTGAATACACCTGCTTTTCTAGGCTGTTGTGGTGCTTTGAGGCCAATTGGAATATTTTAATGAGAGAAATTAGATCACTGGTTGTGAAAAGAAAACGATGAATTAATTGGTTTGCTGAGAGGGCTAAAAAGTCAAAATATAAACAGTTTGTCCCCCTCTGGTCTGTGATGTAGCTCCTATTCACTTTGTCTTTGTTCTGCTTTAATATCTCTCCATAATCTTGGTTAAGAGAAAACAATATAGGCTTTGCTGGTTGTTCTGTTTGTCTGGGAAAGTAGAGAGAGAAAGAGAGGGTACTTTCAGTCCCATCTCAAGAGAGATGTTGAAATATTGGAACGTGTCCAAAGGAGAGTGAAGAGGCTGATGAGGGGCCTGGAGCACAGCCCTGTGAGGAGAGGCTGGGGGTGTGCAGCCTGGAGAAGAGGAGGCTTGGAGGAGACCTCATTGCTGTCTACAACTACCTGAAGGGGGACTGTAGCCAGGTGGGGGTTGATCTCTTCTGCCAGGCAACCAGCAACAGAGCAAGGGGACACAGTCTCAAGTTGTGCCAGGGGAGGTCTAGGCTGGATGTTAGGAGGAAGTTGTTGCCAGAGAGAATGATTGGCATGGGAATGGGCTGCCCAGGGAGTCACCATCCCTGGAGGTGTTCAAAGAAAGACTGGAATGAGGCACTTAGTGCTGTGGTGTGGTTGATTGTCTAGGGCTGGATGCTAGGTTGGACTTGATGATCTTGGAAGTGTCTTCCAACCTGGTTCATTCTCTAATTCTCTGGAGGGACCCAAAGAGATCAAGTCCAACTCCCTGCCAGAGCAGGACCATAGAATTGGACTCAGTCACACAGGAACACATGCAGACAGGCTCTTTCTCCAGAAAAGGAGACTCCACAACCTCTTCAGGGAGCCTATGCCAGTGCTCTGTGACACTTACAGAAAGAAGTTCCCTATTGTGTTGAGGTGGAACCTCCTGTGCTGCAGCTTCCATCCATTGCTTCTTGTGCTATCCCAGGGAGCAGGTGAGCAGAGCCTGTCCACCCAACCTCCAGTCCTCAGATATTTATAAACATCACATCCCCTCTCAGCCTTCTCCAGACTAAGCAGTTACAGGTCCCTCAACCTCTACTTATCAGTCAGTGTTCCAGTCACCTAATCATCCTTGTAGCCCTCTGCTGGACTCTGTCAAGCAGATCCATGTCCCTCTTAAACTAGATGTAAATATTTTGTGTATATGCTTTTGTATTGAACTTTGCTGTAAATACAGCTTTGTCTTACTTCCATGCCATCTGAGCTTGTCTGATAAATTTCAATAGTGTGTGTGTGTAGGGATAGTTCCTAATCCTCCACAGCTGTCTCTAGTTTGTAGCTGTAATGTTGCAGTATTCCCTTACTGCCTTTGTAGTAGTTGAGATGTACTGAAGCCCACATTTGTATTCCTGTTCGCCACAAGATTCAGCCTTTCAGGTTTTGCTGTTCAGTGGTGATGTGCAGCCAACTGTCACTAACAAAATAACAATTGATTTATATCTCAGAATGACTTTTTTTGAGACTTCTCTATCTCTGTATAACTTTTTAAATTAAAAATACTAGAATGCAACAAAGAGCTATACAAAACAGTGTCTTACAGTACAAAAAATTATCTGAGAATTTTTGGTGATAATTCTATGATCTAATTGAGAATTTTTGGTGATACTTGGTCAGTTCAGGTAATTCAGTTAGTCACCTTTGAACTCTTACATGAGCAAGAGAACGTATTACTGTAGCAAGACTTGGTCTTTCACATAGATAGCAATTTTGACCTGTGGATACTTGTAGTGCAATAGACTACAGACAGGGCTGGAGTTCTGTTGTACTTCATCCTATAAGGTGGTGTTGATGCTGTGAGACTGCTTTTCTTCAGCGTCTTGCTTAATTTCTGCAGGAAGGTGACACTGAAGTATAGAACTTTCTCTTATATATATATAATGTATACACAGATATGTATATATGTTATATATATGTGTGTGTATATCTATGTGTGTATATATAAGTATAAAAAATTGTGTGCATGTGTCTGTATATGTACATGTGTGCAAGCGTGTGTGTATATGTATGTGTGTATATACACTTGCGTGCATGTGAGTGCGTGATCATGAGCGTGTGTGTGTATATATATGCGTGTGTATATGCATGTGTGTGTGGGTGCATGTGTGTGCATGAGGTTGTGTACATGAGCATGTGTATATATACAAGTGTGTGTGTGTGTTAGCACGTGCATGTGTATATATAGTTTGGACTTAATGATCTTGAAGGTCTTTTCCAACCTGGTTAATTCTGTGATTCTGTGAGAGTGTGTGTGTTAGCATGTGATAGATTGGGCTGGATGGTCTTGGAGGTCTCTTCCAACTTGGTTGATTCTATGATTCTATGTGCTTGTGTATATATATGTGTGTGTATATACGTGTGTGTGTGTGTGTGTGTGCATGAGAATGTGTGTGTTAGCATGTGCATGTGTATATACATGTGTGTGCATGTGCGTGCACAAGAGTGTGCATGTGTGTGCATGAGAGTGTGCACGAGCATGTGCATATGGGTGCATGTATGTGCACAAGAGTGTGCATGAGCATGTGCATGTGTGCATACATGTGGGAGTGTGTGTGTGCACACGAGTGTGTGCGTTAGCATGTGTGTGTATTGTATATATGTGGGTGTGTGTGTGCACGCGAGTGTGTGCGTTAGCATGTGCGTGTATTGTATATACATGTGGGGGGGTGTGCATGCGAGTGTGTGCGTTAGCATGTGCATATACGCGTGGGGGTGTGTGTCTGCATGCGAGTGTGTGCGTTAGCATGCGTGTGTATTGTATATATGTGTTGGTGTGTGCACGCGAGTGTGTGCGTTAGCATGTGCATATACGCGTGGGGGTGTGTGTCTGCATGTGAGTGTGTGTGTTAGCATGCGCGTGTATTGTATATATGTGTGGGTGTGTGCACGCGAGTGTGTGCGTTAACATGTGCATATACGCGTGGGGGTGTGTGTCTGCATGTGAGTGTGTGTGTTAGCATGCGCGTGTATTGTATATATGTGTGGGTGTGTGCACGCGAGTGTGTGCGTTAACATGTGCATATACGCGTGGGGGTGTGTGTCTGCATGTGAGTGTGTGTGTTAGCATGCGCGTGTATTGTATATATGTGTGGGTGTGTGCACGCGAGTGTGTGCGTTAACATGTGCATATACGCGTGGGGGTGTGTCTGCATGCAAGTGCGTTAGCATGTGCGTGTATATATATGTGGGTGTGTGCACGCGAGTGTGTGCACTAGCATGTGCGTGTACTGTACGTGTGGGTTTGTGTGCACATGAGTTTGTGTGTTAGCATGTGAATATACATGTGGGTGTGTGTGTGCATGTGACTGTGTGCATTAGCATGTGCGTGTGTATATACATGTGGGGGTGTGTGCATGCGAGTGTGTGTGATAGCATATGCGTGTACTGTATCTACGTGTGGGTGTGTGTGCACGTGAGTGTGTGTGTTAGCATGTGCATATACATGTGGGTGTGCGTGTGCATGTGAGTGTGTGTTAGCATGTGCTTGTGTATGTACGTGTGGGTGTGTGTGTGCACACGAGTGTGTGCGTTAGCATGTGCGTGTGTTGTATATATGTGTGGGTGCGAGAGTGTGTGTGCATGAGCATGTGCGTGTATATCTATGTGTGGGTGTGTGTACACGTGTGTGTGCACGTGCTTGTGTGTGTGCATGAATGTATATACACGTGTGTATGTACACATGTGTGTGCATATGTGCATGTGTGCGCGCATGTGTATATATACATGTGTGCGTGAGTGGGCGTGTGTGTCCACATGCACGTATGTGTGTAGGTGTGTGTGTGCATATTACTACGCTGTGCAAGTGTATGGTACTGTGCAGTCTCGTTTCTCACCTCTGACTCTCTCGTTCCAGGTCTCCGAGTGTGGCTGGCCAGCAAGACGAGCACCGAATCTTCAGAATCTGTATAGCATATGCAAGAATATGCATTCATGGCTGAAACAGGACCAGAAAAACGTCTGCATTGTGCACTGCCTTGTAAGGAATTTGGTTCTAAGTCTGAAGCACTTTGCTCGATCCAGCCTTAAATTGTGAATAAGGATGCTTAGTAGCCACTCAGTTTGTGAATATAACTCTTTTTGTTTTCTTCTGTGAGGCCTGCTATGTCTTTAGGAAAGTTACTTGCACAGATTTGTTCCTTAAGAATATTAGTGGGGTAATGTAAGCCTTGTTTACTTGCACGCTGCATGGAAGGCAGCACATAGGAGGGACTAGGGCAGAGTAAGAAAGATTGCTGTCTGCTATTTCAGTGTTTGCACAGGATTTTTTCATGTTTTCTGGGTGCACACTGCATTTTCCTCTACAGTCCATTTAGAATGTAATCAGTATCTGCAGAATTGCAGCAACTGGCTATGAGGCTTTTGATGGAAGCTACTTTTGCTGGCAGCAGATGGCTGTGTAACTTCCGTTGTTCTCTAATGCAGCATTAACCTTGATGTGACTCCCCCCAGAAGCAATAAAACTCTTGATAAAGAGCCATCTCAGGTCAAACATGGTGGGGAAAATGAGTTCTAGGAGTATTTACTGTGGTCAAGGTTTGAAAACGTGAGGTTACTGTTATGTTTGTGTAAAAGAATAGGAAATTTTGGCATTCTTATTTTCCTGCACAGTAAAAAGAGGAATGTGACTGTTAAAATGCTTCTGATGCTGCTGGAAAGCATTCAAACCCAGTCCATTTCTAGGACCTTGTACTCTGTATGGAATATGACTGTCAAAGTCTAAAGAGGGCTTCTCTGTGTGCTTCTTTGAGCAGAACTTTGCAAGGAAAATAGTAAGTTAATGTCAGCTCTTAAATGCTAATTGGGTTTTCAATGTTCCTGTGAGATAGTAATCTAGTTCTGTGTTAGGGATAGTTAATAGTATCTCAGGGTCATGTGACTGCTGGACAAGTAGGTAAGAAGCTGTGTGGTGAATCTGCACCAGTTTTTGTAATGTCTTTTCACACAGTATCACAGTATCATCAGGGTTGGAAGAGACCTCACAGATCATCAAGTCCAACCCTTTACCACAGAGCTCAAGGCCAGACCATGGCACCAAGTGCCACGTCTAATCTTGCCTTGAACAGCCCCAGGGACGGCGACTCCACCACCTCCCCGGGCAGCCCATTCCAGTGTCCAATGACTCTCTCAGTGAAGAACTTTCTCCTCACCTCAAGCCTAAATTTCCCCTGGAGCAGCCTGAGGCTGTGTCCTCTTGTTCTGGTGCTGGCCACCTGAGAGAAGAGAGCAACCTCCTCCTGGCTACAACCACCCCTCAGGTAGCTGTAGACAGCAATAAGGTCACCCCTGAGCCTCCTCTTCTACCTGAGGACATTGTATTTTTGTAACCAAGATCCATTTACCTTGTTCAAACAGACAAGTTAAAAATCTTACTGTCTCGTCTCTGTATGGGAGGTTTTTTGCACCCATTCTGCAACTTAAACTTCCTTCTCAAGTGCAAGGTTCTGTAATTTACATTTCATTACTAATTAATAAGATAATCTTTGAATGCTGTATTTCTGGTTGTAAAATATCCCTTAAAGCCATGTAATGTCGCTTCATGACAGTTGCAGAGGGTTTCCTATGCCTTGCTTGCTGGCTTCTTAGTACAGTGATTTTTGTCCACTAGGTGTAGTGCTTTAATTAGAAGTGGTTTTGTTATTTCAGTGTACATAGGCTACTACTTGTCATGCTGATCACTACTGTTTCATTCTTCCCATGGATTCATTAATGTTTTGTACAAAGTGTAGGCTTCTCGGAGTAGAGACCATGTTTTTGTTCCATCTCTGTGAAATTTTAAGTGAAAGGCAAAGTTCAGCTTGTAGAATCATAGACCAAGTTAGTTTACTGGCTTCTGGAAGTTGGTAGATTTGCTGGTCTCACAAGAAGCAATGCTGATTTACTGAACTGCTCTTTAAAGATCTGGTCTTACAGTGCTGGCAGACCTGCTTTTGGTTCATCTAAAGTGATAGCCAGAATAGAAGCCTGGCTTTGAAGTGAGTGTTTGTTTAAAACAAGTAGAGGAAAACCACTTCCTCCTTCCCTGCTTCTACACTCATACTAGATGACTTGAGAAAGACAAAATCTGTTCCATGCTGCTAGCATGCTAGCAGAAAAAGTTGAGAGATGATTCTGTCAACCATTCTCCTTCAAATCTTCAGTGTTTCATAATGTGGGGATCAATCTGGGATGTAATAGGTGTGGTCCTTGCTGAAAGAAGGTCAGTGTTGTAATTTCTTTTTCTTAGTTTTATGGCAGGCTGTTACTTCATGTGATTTTAGTCAGAAGACTATAAAGAGTTTAGTGTGGCTTAGATCTTCGGAGTCCTAGGACTTCTCTTATAGTAGAAGTCTATGGTTAAGCCAAAGGTAGCGCTGAACTGGAGTTTCAAGTAGAAGCCAGGAAACAAATTTACAATGGTGTTGGTGATACTGAGATAAATAAGCATCAACTGAAATTTTTGGAGAGTGTTAAGCTAAAACAATTATTTAAGCTAAAGCAATTACTGGTGTTTGAGCAACCAGATAGCATGCAATATATCGTGTGTTGTGGGGAAATAAATGAAAACATTTTGTGTTCCCATACAAACTTTGTGCCTCATAACTCCACTGGGACCTTGGACTTCCTCAGATTAAATGTGGAGATGGCATGTTATTCAGTAACTTCTGTAAGGCTTTTTGCACTAGCCTTTAATAACAGAGTTTGTTGTTTCCTTTTGTTTTTTTGTAGGATGGAAGAGCAGCATCTGCTGTTGTTGTTTGTTCTTTTCTGTGTTTCTGTCGGCTCTTCACTACTGCTGAAGCTGCAGTTTATATGTTCAGTATGAAACGCTGTCCTCCTGGCATTTGGCCTTCTCATAAGAGGTACTGTATCAGGGTACAGTTGAAGCAAGCAGTTGCAATTGTGAATGTGTTCAGTATTTTTACAAGGTAGTCTTTTAGGAAGATAAAGCATCTGTGTTCAAACAGCAAAATAATTGGAAATACGGATGTGTCATCTGTAGGGGAAGTAGTTCTGAATTTTGTGAGCCTTCAAGTTACTCAGGGTGTTCTTAAAAGTGGATCAAGCGTGATGCATACTGGAGAAACATTAGAAAGGAAATCACAGGATGTTACGAGTTGGAAGAGACCTCCATAGATCATCAAGTCCAACCCAATTAGCCTCAAACCACCAGTGCACCCTGCTAGAGGATAATATAATCTAGCTCAGGTCACACAGGAGCATATCCAGACAGGTCTTGAAAGTCTCCACAGAAGGAGACTCCACAGCCTCTGTGGGCAGCCTGTGCCAGTGCTCTGTGACCCTTACAGTAAAGAAGCTCTTCCTCTTCCTCCACTGAGGTGGATCTTCCTGTGCTGCAGTTTACATCCCTTGCCCCTTGTCAATCACAGGGTGCGAGTGAGAAAAGTTTGTCCCTTCCCTCTTGACTTCATCCTTAGATATTTATGAACATTGATTGGATCCCCTCTCAGTCTTCTCTCCAGACTAACCAGCCTTTCCTCCTAAGGCAGTGCCTTGTCCTGTAATCATCCTCATAGCCCTCCATTGGACTGTCTCAAGTAGATCCCTGTCCCTCTTGAACTCGGGAGGTCAGAACTAGAGGCAGTATTCTAGGTGGGGCTTCATGCAGAGCAAAAGGGGAGGAGAACTTACACAGTCTCGAGTTGTGCTGTGGGAAGTATAGGCTGGATGTTAGGGGGAAGTTCTTCACAGAGAGAGTGATTTGCCATTGGAATGGGCTGCTCAGGGAGGTGGTGGAGTTGCTGTTCCTGGAGGTATTCAAGAAAAGGCTGGATGAGGCACTTAGCACCATGGTCTAGTTGATTGGTTAGGGCTGGGTGCTAGTTTGGACTGGATAATCTTGGAGATCTCTTCAACCTGGTTGATTCTATGATTCTAAGGAGTGCATGCAGAGGTGGTTTCCATATGCTTTGACAAATGTTTTGGAGCATTATTTGAGTTAATTTGTCAGGCCTTATAACAAAGTCTCAGTGGCAAGTGAAACTGGTATTAAGGTTGTTCCTTACAGGAAGGATTAGATTTAGAAAGGTGAGAAGTAAGGATTAGTTAAGTATAAATGGCAGATTATGCTGTTTACAGATTTACTGTGAGTATATTTAATGGGTCATGTACAAGGTAACTTATATTAATG
This sequence comes from Pogoniulus pusillus, assembly GCF_015220805.1. Lineage (NCBI taxonomy): Eukaryota > Metazoa > Chordata > Aves > Piciformes > Lybiidae > Pogoniulus > Pogoniulus pusillus. The sequence continues at coordinate 110,389,909 of NC_087309.1, forward strand.
AGGATAAATTTAAAGCCATTAGGAAGCTTTGAGTTACTACTACTGCTGTGCAGCTTTGATTCCTTTATATGTAAGATACAAATCCAGACAGTTCTCTTAGGTTGGTGTTTTAAGGCCTTTGGAAAGAGTGTCTTTTACAAGGGAATATGTGCAAATCTGCTAACCTCATGTTATGTCTGGAGAGGTCTGGAAGGTGGTATGCAGGTGCAGATGAGGCAGGGCTGTATTCAATTTTCTGGGCAGTCTATTTTTTGTAATTTTTGATGCAGCCATCAGGCTTTCATACAGAAACTCTGGGTTTTTTCCTTAAATTGAGAGGCTGGCTGAGATCATAAATATATCTCCACATTCTTGTATTCATTTCCTTTTGTGAAATTTAGATTGAAAATCTATTTGCTGGAATTCCTCTTAGGTGCTTCTTGGTGTTCTGCTGTTTATTGTTTGTCCCTGCTCAGTGGCTGCCTCTTAACAGAAGTGGTTCACCTGTGTCTTCACTTGGTTTTGAATTTGGTTCTCTGGCTAAATGAGTGCCTTTTGATTTTGACAGATACATTGAATACATGTGTGACATGATGGCTGAAGAACCCATTATTCCTCACAGCAAGCCCATCCTTGTCAGATCCATCATCATGACTCCAGTTCCTCTCTTCAGCAAGCAGCGTAATGGCTGCAGGCCTTTTTGTGAAGTATATGTGGGGGATGAGAGAGTAACCACTACCTCCCAGGAGTATGACAAAATGAAGTAAGTACAGGTTATAATTATGTTTTTCTAGACAGACTTAGATACCAAGCTCTTACTGTGAGGAGAAACTTCTTTAACATATAGAACAGTTTATGTGTCCTTTTGTAGCTGGTCTTGAATCCTGGGGGGAACAGACAGTGTGGTGTCAATAGCAGATAGTGCTGGGCATTGGAAGGCAGAGGTGAGCAAGACCCTCCATGGTGTACATGTACTGAACTGAGCATCATGTCTCAGTCATGAAAACTGTATGGATCCTCTGGGCAGTTTCTGTGAGAGGAGTCCTTGTTAGCCCCTGTGCAGTTCTTGTGTCTGCTATTGTAATGCAGCACAGGAGCTGCTAGTGGTACTAGCAGTACAAGGTATAAGTAGTCACAGACATGAGAGAACTCCAGAGTTGTTCTGACTTTCCCATAAATCCAAGCCCTGTAAGGAGTTTAGTGACTTTGAAGAGAACAGGAACAGAAACAGCTGTAGTGTGTTACTGTAACAGGTTCCCCTCTTTCTCTCTCCCATTGTCCATCAGAGGAAGTCCTGACATATCACAACATTACCTCTCTGCACCATTCTTAGGAACAGTTTTCTTCACATTATCCTGTCCTTACATTTCCCAGCAGCTCTTTGAAGACATATTTCTCTCATACTTCATTTGAGAACTGTGGGTCTAAATATGTCGGTTGCTCTGCTGTAGGCAACATTTAATCTTATTACTTCTAGAGCAGCTTCTGTTTTAATCATCTAGAGCTAATACCTTCTCCATAATAAGAACTCAAAGAAGATTCTTGTGGGTTGATATTGAAGGCCTTGGAGAAACCAAATTAAATATAAAGTAATACACTTCTTTTTGTTTGGGAAGGAAAAAAAACAATAACCAACTGTCACGATTTTTTCTCCAGGGAGTTTAAAATTGAAGATGGGAAAGCAGTAATTCCACTGGGTATTACAGTCCAGGGAGATGTTCTCATCGTGATTTATCATGCCAGGTCAACACTAGGAGGCCGACTACAAGCCAAGGTAGTAATTAACAGCCAGTGTGGGGGATTTGACTTTTCATGTTGCAGTTTCCGTGCTCATGCCTTTGATCTTGTTCAGTACATGGCTTTGTTTGCTATTCTTTGTTCAAAGAAACGTGAAGCTTTTGTGTGCTTGGGAGCTTTACAGTGAGGGTGGTGAAACACTGCACAGGTTACACAGGGAGGTTGTGGTTGCTCCCTGCCTGGAGGTGTTCAAGGCCAGATTGGATGAGGCCTTGAGCGACCTGTTCTAGTGGGAGGTGTCCTTGCCTATGGTAAGGTGTTGAACTGGGTGATCTTTGAGGTCCTTAGCAACCTAAACTATTCTGTGATTCTATGATACTATGACCTTTCTGTGTTTCAGCCTCACACTTGCTGATAGGTTTTATATTCCATGTACCTGTGGGTAAATGTCAGAGGGCAGGCAGTTAAGGCTGACATACTGGTTGGAGTCTGTTACAGGCCACCCAACCAGGAAGAGGAGGTGGATGTGTTGTTCTATAAACAACTGCAAGATGTTTCAAGACTCCCAGCCCTTGTTGATGTAGGTGACTTTAGCCTGCCAGATATCTGCTGGGAACTCAACACAGCAGAGGTGGCGGTCTAGAAGGTCTTTATGGAGTACAGAGGATAGCTTCCTGACACAGCTGCTGTGCCAGCCTGCCAGGGGTGAGGCTCTGCTAGACCTGCTGTTTACGAATAGAGAAGGGCTGGTGGGAAACGTGGTGGTTGGAGGCTGTCTGGGGTGCAGTGACTACAAAACAATGAAGTTTTCAATATGCAGTGAATGTGTGAGTGCCATCAACAAAACAGTTTGCCCAGGGAGGTTGTGGCTGCTCCCTGCCTGGAGGTGTTCAAGGCCAGGTTAGATGAGGCCTTGAGTGACCTGTTCTAGTGAGAGGTGTCCCTGTCTATGGCGAGGGATTGGAACTGGATGATCTTTGAGGTCCCTTCCAACCTAAACCATTCTATGACTCTATGAACTGGACCTTTTCAAGCCTAGTGGATAGTGCTCTGCATATAGATGCCTCAATAAGCATCTCTGGAAAATCTTTAAGTAGTGGTAGTTACTACACTTTCATGAATAGCCTCTAGCAGCTTTTTTTTTTTTATTTTGGAGACAGTGATTGTTATCTGTTAAACTGCACCAGAAAGCAGAACTTCTACATTCTGTGTACACAAATTGCAATCAAAGGGAAATTGGCACTTAATAGAAAAGTGGCATTCCAGGAACTTGGCTGTACAGGACAATCTAGGCAAAAAAAAATAAAATATATATATATATATATATATATATATCCTTTTTTAATTCAGCTGTGTATGCAAATGTAATGCAAGATTGCAGAAAAACTTCCTGATGAAATCTGTATTGGAATTTCTGAAAAAGAAGCATGCATTGGGGTTTTTCACAGATAACTAACCCAAAATAAGCTTAGAGATCCAGGTAAAGGATAGGAGGGATTAGTGCAATGTTTGGGATAACTGGGAGCACTGTGAAAATTTATAACAGGTGTTTTTCAGACAGTTTCTGTACACCTGGGGCAAACAAGCATGTTCATATGTGTCTACTGTTACTGAGATAAATGTTTTTACACAGGATGTTAGGGGTTGGGAAGGGACTTCCAGCAATCATCAAGTCTGGGACTATGGCCAGCCTGATCTAGGCTGGGGCATCCCTGCCTATGGCAGGAGGGTTGGAACTAGATGGTCCTTGTGGTCCCTTCCAACCCTGACTGATTCTATGATTCTATGAGTCCAACCCCTGTGCCACAGCAGGACCATACAATCTAGCTCAGCTTGCACAGAAACGCATCTAGACAGGGCTGGAAAGTCTCCAGAGAAGGAGACTCCACAACCTCTGTGGGCAGCCTGTGCCAGTGCTCTGTGACCTTTACGGTAAAGAAGTTCTTCCTCATGTTGAGGTGGAACTGCCTCTGCTGTAGTTCATACCCATTGCCCCTTGTCCTATCACAGGGCTCAACTGAGAATTTTCACCTCCCTCTTGACCCCCAGCCCTAAGATACTTATAAACATTTATTAGATCCTCTCTCAGTCTTCTCTTCACCAGAGCAAACAGCTCCAAGTCCTTCAGCCTCTCCTCAGAGGCAGTGTTCTAGCCCCTTCAGCATCTTCCTAGCCCTCTCTTGGACTCTCTCCAGTAGATCCCCGTCCCTCCTGAACTGGGGAGCCCAAAACAGGCAATAATACAGGTGATGTCTCAGCAGGGCAGAGTAGATGGTAAGTAGAACCTCCCTGGATCTTTTGGTCACACTGCTCTTAATGCACCCCAAGATCCCATTGGCCTTCTTGACTGCAAGGGCACATTTCTGTCCCATGAAGAGCTTCTTGTCCACTACAACAATTTTTCCCTTAATTTTTTTCTGGTTTGCAAGCAGAGTCTTTTGCAGAAGTTCAAGACTTTTACAACATCCTCAGAGTACTATGGGCTAGACCTTCTAGATCGCCCTAAAACTGAAAGCTCAGTGAAACAATTCTTTAAAGTACTGAGTTAACTTGTACATGCTTCCGTGTTACCCATGAAGGAGACATACATCTGGGGAAAATTCAGCTGAGATTAGCTTATGTTCCCTGTGTGATCATGGTTTCACAGGTGATACGGCTTCTTCAATATGATTTTTCTGCCATTTTTCCACCCACTGGATAAGATCAGAATTTTCTCATGCATCTGCTACAACACACTGTACATCAGCAGCATTTGTGATGATCCTGGCTTGCAGCTTTGATGGGGAAGTGTGTCCTTACTCTAAAAATTGTCCCTTGAACCTCTCTGCAGAAGTCTTAGGATGATCAGCACCAGATTTCAATAGTGCCATTAAAGTGCCTAGATCTAGACAGTGTAAATGTCTCACCCTTGCTTTGTTAAAGTTGAGGTAGGATTTTGTTTATCTTGTAGGAAGTGTCTTGCATAGCAAGAGGTTAAGAAAATGCATTTACTAAGGTGGTCAGAGTTTTCACATGTAGTTCAGGGTACCAACTGATGAATTACAGAAACTCTAAAGTATGTCCAGGTCTCTCTTGTGCTAGGAGGCCAGCACTGGACACAAGACTTTGGATGTGGCCTCTTCAGCGCTGGATAGAGAAAGGTCACCTACCTCAACCTTCTGGCTGCTTTGCCTCTTACTTGATTTCTGGTTATGAAGTTCAGTAAAAGCTCATGTACAAAGAAGACTTTCATAATTCAATTTTGTTATATTAATTGAGGTATTACTGTATGTCTTGTTTTGTTAGGATTGGTAGGAGTATTCCCCATGTCCCTGAAATATAACCCAGGGAACAAGTACATTGTGGATTTATAAATTTGTTCTGAGTTGGACTTGGGCACGATGAGGAGCTACATAAATCTTTTGTAGTAGCATCTTCTGGACTCTGACATGATAATCAGGTGTGGGAAAGCAGTTTTTGTGTCAGCAGCAGGGTTTGGGAAAGTTGAGTAGTTACAATGAATCTGTTTGGGAAAGCCCTATGATTCTGTCTGGGATGGATAGTTGGCTGGAGAAGTTGCACCAGAGAAGACTGCATATCATAAGAGGTGTCCTTTGAAATGTGCTACAGAGAAGTTGCACCAGGGAAGACTCTGCATATCTTAAGAAGTGTCCTTTAAAATGTGCTACAGAGATGATTAAGAGAGTGGAACATCACCCTTATGAAGAAAGGCTGAGAGAGCTGGGGCTCTTTAACTTGTGAGAAGAGAGCCTGAGGGATGACCTCATTCATGTTACAAATATATGAAGGGTAACTCCTAGGAGGATGGAGACAGGCTTTGCTGGGTGATGTCCAAAGATAGGAAAAGGGGCAACGGGTACAAGATGGAGCAGGGCAGGTTCCACATGAACATAAAGAAAGTCTTCTTTACTGTGAGGGTAACAGAGCTTTGTAACAGGCTGCCCAGGGTGGTTGTGGAGTCTTCCTCTTTAGAGATACTCAAAACCTGCCTGGGCATGTTCCTGTGTGACCTACTCTAGGTGATTCTGATCTGGCAGGAGGGTTGGATTCGATGATCCTTTGAGGTCCCTTCCAACCCCTGACATTCTGTGATTCTCTGATTCAGAACTGTTCTGAATGGACTCCTTTATAAACAACATATTTCTTGGTTAGTGTGTGTTATTCAGAAAAATAATTTAAAAAAGATTCTTATTATTTTTCTTACAATAACGTGAGCAGTTTCATAGTTCAGAAGAGAATCTGGAAGTACTCACATACTTTGATAGTCTGAACTTAGTGATGAGACCTGCATAGTTCAAGACCTTGTGGTTTGGTTTTGATAGTAATAGTTTTACCTACCCCTAAATATCTCAAGATAAAGTATCATAGAATGGTTCAGGTTTGAAGTGACCTCAAAGATCATCTGGTTCCAACCCCCTGCCATAGGCAGGGACACCTCCCACTAGAACAGATTGCTCGAGGCCTTACCTGACCTGGCCTTGGACACCTCCAGGGAGAGAGCAGCTGCAACCTCCCTGGGCAACCTGTGCCAGTGTCTCACCACCTTCACCGCCAAGAAATTCCTCCTAAAATCTGGTTTAAAGCTTCCTTCTGTGAATTTAAACCCATTACTCCTCATCCTGTCGTTACAAGACCTTGTCAGTAGTCCCTCCTAAGCCCTCCTGTAGCCTCCTTTAGAACCTGGAAGGCCACTCTAAGGTCTCCTCAAAGCCTTCTCTTCTCCAGGCTGCAGAGCCCCAACTCTTGTAGCCTGTCCTCATAGCAGAGCTGCTGCAGCCCTCTGAGCATCTTTGTTGCCTCCTCTGGACTGGCTTCAACAATTCCATGTCCTTCTTGTGTTGGGGGCTCTAGAACTGTGCACAGTACTCCAGATGAGGTCTGAGGAGAGCAGAGTAAAAGGGCAGAATCCTCTCCCTTGCCTTGCTGGCCACGCTGCTCTTGCTGCAGCCTAGAACGTGCTTGCTGTCTGGGCTGCACTCACATTGCTCATGTTGAGCTTTTCATCAACCCAGACCCCCAGGTCCTGTTCCTCAGGGCTGCTCTCATCCATTCGCCACCCAGCCTGGCATTGTGCTTGGGGTTATGCCATCCCATGGAATTAAAGTGGAATGGTGGCAAAATGAACACTTACACTTTTTAATACTGAAAATAATGTGCATTATATGAAAGGCATAATAATACTGTGCAGTACTGTTCATGTGGATTTATGCAGTTGCCCTGTCTTTCTTGTTTTCAACAGATGGCTTCAATGAAGATGTTCCAGATTCAGTTCCACACAGGTTTTGTGCCCCGAAATGCCACCACAGTGAAGTTTGCCAAGTATGTTGATGCTCTTCTCTAGGAGAGTGAAAGTTTTCTTCAACTTCTTTAACCAGCCAGACCAACATATGGTAGAGAAAAGATAGTCAGTACATTACTTTGATGGCAGTAAGATTCTTTTGTTCGCACACCTCAAGGAAACTGAAGATTTTGTCTTGGTGCAACCTTGAAGAAGTCTGTATGAAAATACTACCTATTTAACATGTATGAAAAAAACCAAAACCAAATACAGCATGAGGGAGCTGGGGTTGTTCAGTCTGGAGAGGAGGAGGCTCCGGAGGACCTAATAGTAGCCTTCCAGTACTTGAAAGGAACCTACAGGAGGGATAGAGGGAAGCTGCTTGCAAAGGCCTGCAGTGACAGGACGAGGGCCAGTGGGCTCAAGCTTGAGAAGTGCAGATTTAGATTGGATATTAGGAACAAGCACTTTGCTATGAGGGTGGTGGAGGACTGGAACAGGTTACCCAGGGAGATGATTGAGGCCCCTTTCCTGGAGACATTCAGGGTGAGGCTTGATGGGGCCCTGGGTGACCTGGGCTAATGTGGATGTCCCTGCTGATTGCAGGAGGGCAAGACTAGATGATCTCTAGAGGGTCCCTTCTGGCCCGGACCATTCTGTGATTCTTATACTTACCACTTGGTCTTGCACTGCTGTGAACTTAATCTCATTAGCTGTCAGTATCAAAAACATGTTTGTATGCATCTTTGCAGGTATGATCTGGATGCTTGTGACATACAAGAAAAATACCCTGATTTATTTCAAGTCAATCTGGAAGTAGAGGTGGAGCCCAGAGACAGACCTAGCTGTGAACAGCCACCATGGGATAACATGAATATAAAGGGACTGAACCCCAAGATTCTTTTCTCTACCCGAGAGGAACAGCAAGAGATTTTATCAAAATTTGGTAATGAATCTCTTGACAAACTAGAGAACTTTGTAAAGTTTCTAATGTACTTAATGCTTGAGGCCCTTTTTTTTTCTTCCTTTTTACTGAATTTCTGACACTTCTGTAAGTGAAAGACATGTAAAAGGTGTAGGGTTTTTTTTGTATCACTTAATCTGCCTTGTACGAAGGACTATAAATTATCCTTCAGTAATAGATTATAATTATCCTTGTCTTACCTCTGCTGTCATCACATTTGCTTGCTTTAAAGCTATGAACATGCTATTAGCAAATGGAATTGTGACAGCCAGGATTTGTAGGCAGAATGTCTTGAAAGAATTGTATTTTGCTAAACTGGCAGCATTGTAATTTCACTTAATTTTGTGAGCATTCTTCACAAATGGTCTTAAGTAAAAATGTTTTTTAATCAAGGGCCTTCAATTTTGTGAGCATTCTTCACAAATGGTCTTAAGTAAAAATGTTTTTTATCAAGCTCCTTCTTACATATAGCCAAGTAATGCTGTAATGCAGTTTCTTGACTTCTCCTAATGTGGTCCAGCAGACATTTAATCTTTTATTTCTTTTTTTTACTGCTGCATATTCTGTGCTTCATCTGTAAATGCCTGCATTAATTCCATTTAATGTTGTTCAGTATCTTTCTTCTCCTGGTATCAGTAATCAGCTTTGACATTTTTCATTAACTCTCTTAAGCCTTCTCTCTGCTTCCAGAATAAAACTCATGATGGAGATTATTGTGGTGACTTTAGTACACAGTACATGGGGTTTTACTCTCTGCTCTTTAGTATGGTATATCTTAATTACATTTCTTTTGATATAAGATAATTGCTGCTGTCTTTAATTATTTTTTTTATTAGCAAGGTATGTTTGGTTTGTATTATGAATTTGGTCATTTTCTATTTAACTTAGTTTCTATAAGCTTCGGAAATCCTACTATGTCCACAGCTCTCAGCTCAGCTCACTGAAATTCAGGTTTCTCATTGATAATGAAGATCTGTAAAAACTACTCTTTTTTTTTTTTTTTTTAATCACTTTCATTTTCTGATTGATTAATGAAATATGAGAGTTTCTGATTCTGTCAAAAGTCTTTCTTAAAACTGGTGGGAAGGAAATAGGAAGAACAAGTGACATGAACTGGTTTTATAAAACTCGCCTTAGTGAAATTGAATTTGCTCTGTTTCATTAATTGTGATTTTTCTTTAGTGTTTTTTCATCATCTCTGTAAGCAACAGATGAATGTCTGGAAGGAGGATGAGAAAGTGCTCTACCAGTGTGGTGTTTTGCTTGAGGCAGATAGCTTTCTTCCAGGCATTCCTTGCATTCTTTTCAAACACTGGATGAATGCTTACTTGCCTATGGGGAATCTTATTTGCCTGTAGGGACCCTCAAACTGGGTGCTAGGTTGGACTGGATGATCTTGGAGGTCTTTTCCAACCTGGTTGATTCTATGATTCTGCTTTGAGAGATGATATAGCAGTGATAAGTAGTCCCAATTCAGTCTTACACAAGAGTCATTACCTGATATCTGTACAAGAAGAAATGTAAGGGGTAGTTAATTGCAACAGACAGTGCATTAACATCTTTAAAATAGGTATTAGCAACTCTGTTCATAGAATCAATCAGATTGGAAGAGACCTCCAAGATCATCCAGTCCAACCTATCACCCAGCCCTGTCCAATCTACTAGACCATGGCACTAAGTGCCTCATCCACTTCTTTTCTTGAATTCCTCCAGGGATGGTGACTCCACCACCTCCCTGGGCAGCCCATTCCCATGGCAAATCACTCTCTCTGTGAAGAACTTCCTCCTAATATCCTAATTCCAATCTGGCTTTACATAGTTTTTTTCTACAGCAACATTTACTCTTTTCTGTTCCTTATTGCAGATGTTGTTCATGGCTCTTGCATGTTCTAGAGGATGGTTGGTTCAAGTTATGTTTTAATTACATCTTCCTACAAGTGTAAATAGAATGCTTGAGTGTTTTGCTATGGTTCTAATTCAAGTTAATGTAGTTGAAAATAAGGTCTTGCCAGCTTTTGCAGTTGTAATAATGCTGATTTCAAACAGGGTGCTGGGGCTGGAATTTTGCTGTTGCAGTGTCATTAGGTACTCTAAGAGAGTTATTTGGCTATAGCAGTCAGTGTACAAGTTAAATATAAGCTGTTATATCAGGACTGGGTTGTAGAAGTTTCTCTCTAATGCTTCTGGCTCACAATTTGTTTTACAGGAAAACCAGAACTGCCTAGACAACCAGGTTCAACTGCTCAATATGAAGCAGAAGCATCCCAGCTGGAGCAGTCATCAGAAAGTGCACCTACTGATACAGAATCCCCACACAGCAGTAGTACTGATACAAACAACTTCTTTCATTCTCTGGACTGGAAAGGTACAGATCTCTCTTTGAAACTATTTGTTACAGGTTTGTTGTCTGGTACGCCTTCCAATAAATACCTAAGCCCTCTCATGCAGCAAAAGTTACTATTTCACCTGACCACAAGGCAAAGCTCTTTAAAGAATGAAAACTGTAGGTGGTGCTAGTGGAGTTGTGCCAAGCTAGTTTTTATTCTTCTGCAGAAATCTTAACCTTAAAAGGGTCTGCAAGGAAACAGAGGTTGCAAAGCAGGCCTACCTTGCATTTTCACAGCCCCACTTAGGCTGGCTGAGGAACACAGGAGGGAAAGTAGGCTATGCATTGGCATGAAGATCAGTATGTATGGACTGAGAAAATGTGATTTTATAATGCATGTGTAAATACTTTATTTTTCTGTGTCATGCTTTTTTGGCAAAAGTGGTCAGTTAAGTGCTTGTGTTGTCAGAAGATGGCCTGAGGTAAATGTCCTGTCTGCTCTTGGAGAGTGACGCCTGTGTAAGTGAGATGCCCCTCTTCCTAGTGTGTACAAATAGGTAGTAGACATAGTTCTCCTGTGAGCTTTGAGTTAAGGATTGATTTCATATGATCTCATGGGGTAAGTCAGTTTTATCCTACTAATCTAAAAGCTATAACCTTTTCTTTTTCATTCAAGAGGGGAAAAGTCCGGAAAGCGCAGTAGAGGATAGTTCATCTAGAAATGATTGTGCTCAGCTGTCTGATGACAGAGAGGAGAGTGAGCCTTCAGATGAGGAAATACCTACATTTCCAAGTGAAGAAAGTGCAGTAACTGTTGATGAAAAAGATCTGGCTACTCCAGAAGGAGAATCACTGTTTGAAGCTGACTTTGAAGCTTCATCCACACCATCACAAAAACCTGCTCCTGAAGAAAATGTTGACTTGCTGGGACTAGACTCTGATCTTTCACCTGAATGGAAACCACCTGTCTCAGAAGCAAGCTATTCATCAAGTAATGCAGACTTGCTGAATGATCTGTTTGTGGGTAATACTTCACAGATTTTAAAAGAGCCTACTGGAGATCTTCTTGGCCAAGGAACAGATTTCTTTTTCAGTGGACAGTGTCCAGCTGCTAACCAGGGTACATCTTCAGCAGCAGCCACATCTTCAGGTGCGTACATTCAAAATCTGTGCTCTTCAGCTGGCCAACAGGTAGAAACTGCTGCTTGCATTGTGCAATGATCTGCATAAAATAGGTGGTTTCACTTCATGAAGGAGAGAAGTTGCTGTATATTAGCCCAGGTATTTTGTTATCTTCTGAATTTCCCATTAGTTTTAGACCATTCCCATTGGAATGGGCTGCCTGAGGAGGTGGTGGAGTCCCTGTCCCTGGAGGTGTTACAGAGGAGCCTGGATGAAGCGCTTAGTTCCATAATTTAGTTAATGAGAAGGTGTTAGGTGATAGGTTGGACTCGATGATCTTGAAGGTCTTTTCCAACCTGTTTAATTTAGTGATTTTGTGATGTAAACAGAAAAGTAGCAAACTTTGAGTTTAAAGACTCAGTATTCTTAAGGAATCCATAGCTATCCCATACTAAGGTCACATCCTAGATCCATTTGTAAACCCACAAGCAAATAACTTCTCTTGCTAAAGCATGTACTTGTAATAACTCTTTTCTTGCACACAGAACAGTAGCATTAGATCTGGCAAAGAGCTGTGCTGCTTAGGTGAAATGCCTGTGTAGGATTTTTGTGTGTTAGTCATGGAATGACTGCTAGGCCACTGGATATGCTGTAGGTTACTGTTGAAAGCTGAAGGTGTTCTCTTGCTGGCTTTACCGCTGTTGCTGGCAGATCTGTGTCCTGAAAGAGAGTGTTACACAATATCTAATTTTCTGTTTACACTAAAATATTTTAGTTATATTCCTCTTACCAGTGGATAGTTGGCTCTTTGCCACATGACTAAGCTTTTGGCAATAGCTGTTCTCTGCCTGAAGTTAACAGTAGGATTTTTGGATGTAATAGATAAAATGGGAATCCTTTACAAGGTATAGCTTATTTGCACAAAAATTAGTGGGAGTAGAAGCTTGAATCTACAAACAAGTGCAGAGTGGTTTTGTAGAGTGATTTTTGACTATTGTATTTGTAGAGTGATTTTTGACTATTTCCTTGTTCTGTATTGAGCTTTGTTACTGTGTTTGAGGAATCACTTACCTTTATTGACATTAGGCAGAAGGCTGTAAAATAAAAACTTTATTACTTTGTCTTTTTTTAACCATGATATATCTGCTCCATAAAACAACTGAGCAGTAGTCATATCTGTATCTTGTTGTACAGCCGAATTGGATAAAAGAATGTCAGAAGTGAGGACATTTGACTGCTGTTACATTTCAGTTGCACATCAGATTTGTACTTGAGGGGTGCAGTGCTGTCCTAAGACAATGCAGAGTTTGTGTTTGGAGGTGTTACCGAGTGCTGTATAATGTAATCACCACCTCAGGATGTGTTAGGGCCCCATAGCAGGATTATTCATTCCATTTAGCTTGTGAGTAAGTCTGGCTGGAGCCCTTCGGCTCTTGAGGATTTTGACCCTAGAGGGCAGCAGAAACAGGAAGATCTCGAACCTCGATTCCAGGTGACTGTCACATGTTACCCCATGCTGGCTATAAATACTCTGCCAATTAGTTCGTTGTGATCACTGGAGACCTGTTGAAAGCCCTGCTTCTGCCAGTCTTGCTTCTGTTGGCTTTGATTCTTGAGTTGACGTGCATTCAGCCCCAGACTCACCAATGCCTTCGAGTCAAAGTGGTAGTATGAATGTTTTACTTGATTGTTTAGTTGTTCAGTGGTCTGTTTTGTTTAGATTTCTTGGAGGTTTGGCATTATAGAGTATTTAACAAATGCAGTTCTTCTGTTTTCATGCAGATCATTCTGGTTTAAAGTGTGCCTTACATGGATGAAGTTTTAAAATGTTATTAAATGTATGCAGTCATGCTTAGGATTAGCAATTTAAAACATAGCAGTTCATATTATGTATGGCTAAAATACAAAAGAACAGATATCCAGAGGAGGAGTTAGATGGTGACTTTACCATGCAGTTACCAGCATGAGTTCTGCTTCTTGTTTGCTCCTGGAGCAGTAGGAGTTTTCAGCTTTGTTCTGAGATCTGTTGAAACATAATGTTTTCTTTTTCTTCTGCTTTTTTAGCTGATCCTTTTGATCCGTTCACAAGGTTATCAAGTTCAGAGAATCAAGCCCTGTCTGGTCCAGACCTCTTTGGGGACTTTCTTAATCCAAGCTCAACATCTACACCTAGTACAGTTTCTTCTACATACAGTTCAGTTATGCCTTCTTCCAGCTCAGATTTCTTAAATTTAGGTAAGTGCTTCTGGTATTCTCTTTCTCAGTAGTTTCTGCTGCTCTGTGCGTTTGTCTTCCAGCTTAGATAAGGTGGATTAACGTCTTAATAGATCCACTTGTTGTTACTGCTGTTCTAATTGGCTCCATACTTTGGGAATGCAGATAAAAGTGCACTTTATAATACCATGGTGATATTTATGATGCAAGAGCATATCTGTCATTGTTAGCCTGTTAGGAGATGAAGTGTTTTCTAAGAGCTGTTAAATCTGAGAGTACACAAACACCTCCAAACTTACTTTTTCCACCTGGCAGTGTGCTGGTTTGTGTTCAGTTTTCAAAGACCTTCTGTAAGCCTTGGAAGAGAAAGAAGTGAGTCAAGTTATAGTATAGCCAGTTCTTAAAATACAAGCTGAGGCTGGCCTGGACTTTCTTGACCTGGATGCATTCTGGTAATACACTTACAGAGTACATTATGTAATACTTTAATCTCATTTGTTTCATTTGATTTCTCTGATGTATTCTTGGTGAAGCCTTTTCCTCACCCATTTATTTTTAAATCTATTAATCTTTAAACAAATAGCTTTGTAATATGTTTAGTCTTCCCCTATCTCCATCCCAAGCACATTAATTCCAGAGTGTTACTAAATAGAGCAGGCCTTCGCTTACCAATGGAAGGTAGTTAGAAATAGCAGTATCCCTTACCCTGAATGTGCCAGCCTTTTCTTACCAGAGCTTGCTCAATGCAGTTTTGACTTGCCCCACTCTTTGTTGAGCAGTTGGTCTAGTTAGTCCTGCCTCTGGTGATGCAGTTAGCTACAGAGAGACTGGATAAAGAAAGATTCAGGATTTGCCTGGCTGAGATGAGGGCTTTCTCCTTGAACTAAAAGTCTAGCCAGATTGATTGCATTTTCTACACAAGTACTGCATTCCAACTGCGACTGATTCTGCTGAGACATCCCACATGCTGCTTCCTTTGCCACATTATGTTCTCTCTGATAGATACAGTAGCAGCTGAATGTTTTAGTTTCATGCTTGTGTAGTTGCCAGTTTCATGCCGCATTTAGTTGTTGTTGTCACTGCCTGAGGTTACGAAACAGGTGATGATTTTTTTCTGTTCAGTAGAAGATTTGATCAATGCTCATCTGTGGCGCATCATGCCAGCCAAAATCCATCTCATTCCAGAGGCAGGAACCTCTGGAGACTGTCTAGCTGACCTGCTCAAAACAGGATCAAGTAGAGCAGTCTGCTCAGGACCTGGTGAATTTTTTTTTTTGTGCTCCTGAATTTACAGACTCCACAACCTTTACAGGCAACCTGTGCCAGTGTTTGCTGGTTACAAAACACCCTTCTGTTTAAACGGAGCTTCCTGTGTTTCAGTTTGTGCCCATTGCTTTGTGTCCTTCCACTGGGAACCACTGTCTCTGGTGCCTTTACTTCTCCATTTAAGTATTTGTACACATTGATAAGGTTGCCCACCCCTAGCCCTCCTCCAGGTTAAACAGTACCAGCACTCTCAGCCCATCCTTGTACCAGAAGTGCTCCAGTTCCCTACATGACAGTGAACCCTCTTATGTACTGAATTTGAGTTGGAAAAGTATATACGTGTGAATTTCAGCTCTTTAAATGTTTACTTGCAACCTCAAGGAGACTCTGATCAGTGTTAGTGAGATTTGAACAAGTATGAAAGAGAAAATGTTCCTGACATCTGATTTCAATGCTTGTTGTTCTATGCTTGCTTTTTCTGATTTTGGTTGATAACATACATCCCAGTAAATGCATTAGAGCACTTGCTATTTTACTGTGATTTCTGGAGCTTTCTGTCAGCATGGGAGAAAGATACTTAAAATGTACCCACCTTCGTCTCTCCAGTCCACAGTTATACAGGAGGTAATCCTCTACTGCTATGCTGGCTTTAAAAACCTGATGAAAGGGAAGGAATTGGGAGGTGGTGGAGTCGCCGTCCCTGGAGCTGTTCAAGGCAGGATTGGACGTGGCACTTGGTGCCATGGTCTAGCCTTGAGCTCTGTGGTAAAGGGTTGGACTTGATGATCTGTGAGGTCTCTTCCAACCTTGGTGATACTGTGATATTTAATTAATTTACCATTCAAATTAACAGTTTTTCTGTGTTTAGCTGTAATGAAGTGTGTATTTGAACCTTTAGCTTTCTGTTCAGTCACAGGTATCAGTTTGAGGAAGGGATTTAGAAATGCTAATGGATATCATGCTTTTAATGAATGAAAGGGTATGGCAATCAGTAACTGGAGAAGAAAAGCCAACTGAGTGCATGTTCTCAAATGATGTGTTTGGAAGAGTTGTATCACAGTATCATCATCATCAGGGTTGTGTTTAGTGAGCAGAAGAAAGTGCAAACATGAAGTCATTAAACTGAGAAACAATTTAAACTCACTAAAAGCAAATTAGTAGTGATGTCAGTGTTTCTGCAGAATAAGCTTTAGCAATGATGTCTACTGTTGGGGCAGTAGTTAAGTGCCTAGAAGTAAATGTTAGAGATGGATGAGCTTTCAACAGTAGTCATAAACAATTACTAAACCCATCTAAATACCAGGAGAAAATCTCTTCCAGTGACCACAAACTCAAGAGCTAAAATTTTAGGCTTATGTTTTTCAGTGTGGCTTGAAAGAAATTAAAAAACGTAATTTACATATAGGCAGGATAGTTCTTAAAGAGCATCTGATCTGTTAAGGCATTTTCTCCTGTGATTTGAAAATGTTGAGCAGTTGCTGGTAAATGGCAGCATGTTAACAAGGTAATGCAATTTTCTGTGGAATGCTCTAGTAATTTGGCAGAGAAGGTAGTAGGTGGGATGACTTAATTTCAGATTCAATAACCTGCTCTTAAGTGGCTGTGCTTTCAAAAGCAAGCTGTCTTCAGTAGCTAGAGGAGTATCCACTTTTCCTTAGTAGGTATCTGTTCAGCCACTGTTTCTGAGAAGGGAATTCATTCACTTAGATGTGCACTAGCAAGTTACCTCTAATACAAGTTGAGGCAGGAGTATATTTCCTTCTATGAGAACAAACTTTTCTGATCAAATGGTAGAAGGAGATTTGAGCAGTGATCAAACCAAACCTGAGAGACCAGCATAAACCTTTCCTGAGTAGAAGTTAGTTTCTGTGATGACTATGTTCAGAGTCAGGCTTTAGACATGATTAAAAAAATCTTGCATCATACTTGAACCAGCCTCTTGGTTCACAGAAAATCCTTCTGTCTCCTGATTAAAGGATTTCCGTTGGAGATGACAGGTTAAATAAAGAATGCCTAATGTGAAGTTGTGTATAGGGTATAGTGGAGTGCAGGTCTCTTATTTTGGGAAACTAGAAAGAGTGAGCTGATTACCACCAACTTATTTGTGCATTTTAAGTTGGTTGGAGCTGTGTTGTTACAGAACTGTGACCTCTGCAGTTTTGCTGCTGCGAGGCTCAGGACTACGAATAGCGGTGTTAAAGAGCTGGCTGTTGAGTGCAGCCCTTTCATTGTCTGCTCTCAATTGCTTTGTTTGTTTTGCTTTGCACCTTATCTGTGGAACTAGTGATTCTCAGTCTTTTCCCAGAAGAGATCACTCCTCCTGTATCCTGCGTAGTAGTTGCATGCATGTTCATCCATGTGTTAAGCCTAAAAGGGCCATTAGTTGGTCAGGAGCTCCCCTTCTCATGTGAGACCTGGGTTGGACAAACCTGCAGTTGGAAGTGATCTATCTTCTCCTGTGAGGTACTCAGGCTGCTTACTGACACGGAGTACCATTTGATGAAGCACTGCTGCTTTCTAGGTACCTGCTGTGTTATCAGGAACAGCATGCTCCAAAGCTGTCCCTGTGATAATCCTGTTGCCCAGGTGGCTTAAGCTGTTTGAATTCATAGTATTGCCTGTGCATGAAAATATCTTGCCTGTCAAGTGCCCAGGATGTTTCAAATTAAGGATTTCCAATGATAAACCCCTTTTGAATCCTGTTAAAGACTACATGACTGCATTATAGGGAAATTCAATCAAGCCAAGCAGTTGTCTGTTGTGGCTGATAGTGTGCCATATACTTCTGTTTGGATTGGCCACATATCCATTATCATGATGATCAAAAGATTTATTTTTCCTTCTGTAGGGAATTTGACACCAGAGCCACCTAAAATATCATCTTCTGCAAGCCAGCCAGATCTCCTAGGTGGATGGGATTCCTGGGCAGACTCCTCAGTGACCAGCAGTATGGCACCACCACAGCTGAAGCCTGTTTTTGAAGGTATTATGAAATGAGCTTCACAGAATCACAGAAACATTCAGGTTGGAAAAGACTCTAGGGATCACCAAGTCCAACTGAGATCCCTACTCTACAAGGTGCACCCTAAACCATATCCCCCAAGCATCACATCCAGACGTTTTTTAAACACATCCAGGGTTGGTGACTCCACCACCTCCCTGGACAGCTCATTCCAATGCCTGACCACCCTTGCCATGAAAAAATGTTTCCTAATCTCCAGTCTAAACCTACCCAGTTGCAGCTTGAGGCCATTTCCTCTTGTTCTGTCACTGCTTACTTGTGAGAAGAGACCAGCACCAATCTCTCCACAACATCTTATCAGGTGGCTGTGGACCACAGTGAGGGACGTCTCCCCTCAGCCTCATCTTCTTCAAACTAACCATCCCCAGCTCCCTCAGTTGCACCCCATAAGATTTATTTTCCAGGCCCTTCCCCAGCTTCCTGCCCTCCTCTGCACTCTCCCCAGCACTCCACATCCCTCTTGTAATGAGGTGCCCAAAACTGAACACAGTACTCAAGATGTAGCCTCACTAGAGCAGAGTACAAGGGCACAAATCACCTCCTTGCTCCTGCTGAACACAACATTTCTAATACAAGCCAGGATGCCATTGGCTTTCTTGGCTGCCTGGGCACACTGCTTGCTCATATTCAATTGCTTGTCCCTTTCTGCCAGGCATTGCCCCAAGCCTATAGGTTTGCTTATGGTTGTGTCCCAGGTGCAGGACCTGGCATTTGGCCTCGTTGAGGCTCAGGGTGTTAACTTTGGCAATGGATCCCATCTATCCCAAGTCCCTCTGTAGAGCCTCCCTACCCTCTTACTACCCATGTAAAGATCAACATGGGCACCTAACTTGGTGACATCTGCAAACTTGCTGCTGACACACTCTGTCTTCTTCAAGATCATCAATAAAGATGATAAACAGTGGTCCAAACACTGATCCCTGAGGAACACCACTTGTGACTGACGGCCAAGTGGATTTAGCTCCATTGACCACCACTCTTTGGGCCATTTCATCCAGCAGTGCTTTATCCAGCAGAGCTGTGCTTATTCAAGTCATTAGCAGACAGTTTGTCCATGAGAATTCTGTGGGGAATATACTCTATTAGAGACAATAAAGAGTAGTCCAGACTTGGTTACCTTAATCACTTGAAAGTACTGAACATATGTTCACACCTTTTTGCTTTGTTGCTTAAGGGACTCCATTCTCTTGTGTTTGAATGGCCCTTAAGTAAGGCGCTTACCCTGAAAAGCTACATCAGTGCAAGGCATAGGAATCAAATATTTTCAGGGGGTTGTAGTAATGGTGATTCTTTTCACAGGATTGCAGGATGTGATACCTTATTGTCTACCAGGACTCCCAGGTCCTTCTCCACAGGGCTGCTTTCCAGCAGAACACTTCCCAACCTGTACTAGTGCAGTGTATTGTTCCTTCCCAGGACTCTGCACTCATCCTTGTTGAACCTCTTTAGGTTTCTCTGTGCCCAGCTCTGTCTGTCTGAGTCTTGCTGAATGGCTGCACAGCCTCAGGGTGCCTCAGCCAAACCTCCCAGTTTGATATCATCAGCAAACTTGCTGAGCAGACTCTGTCTGTCTGTGCCCTCATCAGTGTCATTGAAGATGTTGAACAGCACCGAACTCAGCAGTGATCCTTGGGGGACTCCACTAGTTACAGCTTTCCAGCTGGACTTGGCACCATTGGTCACCACTCTCTGCACTCTAGTGTGTAACCAGTTCCTAACCCATCTCACTACCTGGTCTTCCATGCCACACTTCCTGAGCTTGCTCACAAGGATGTTCTGGGAGGCAGTGTCCAAAGCCTTGCTAAGGTCAAGGCAGACTACATACACTGCTCTGCAAGCATTTACCCATTGAGTTACAGCATCACAGAGTGCTATCAGGTTAATCAAGCCTAATTTCCCTTGGTAAATCCGTGCTGACTGCTCCTGATAACCTTCTTCTTTTCCAAGTGCCTGGAGATAACCTCCATAATGAGCTGCTCCATTGTTTTTCCAGGGATGGAGGTGAGGTTGACTGGTCTACAGTTACCTGGAACCTCACTTTCCTTTTTTGAAGCCTGGAGTGCCATTGGCTCTCCTCCAGTCCTCAGGCACCTTTGCTGTTTGCCACAATTCAGCAAGAATGATGGAGAGTGGCAGAGTGACAACATCAGGCAGGTCTCTCAACACTCATCTCATCAGGGCCCATAGGCTCGTGAATGTTCAATTGTGTAACTGATCCCTAACACAGTCTTCGCTGAGTAGTGGAGAGTCATCCCTCCTCTGGGTTTCCTCTCCTTCATCCAGGGTCTGGAGCTTGTAGGGGAGTTCAGTCTTGGGAGTAAAGACTGAAGCAAAGAAGATGTTGAGCAACTCTGCTTTTTTTGCATGCTCAGTTCTCAGGCTGACTTCTTATTCAGCAGTGGGCCCATACGTTCCCTGTTCTTCCTTTTACTACTGTTGGGGAGGGGAAATTAATGGATGTGAGATGATATTTTTCAATAATGTTTATTCATTTTGCTATTCAGAACTCTCACCACCCCCAACCACTAATTCTTGTAATATTTCTGTTCTTACAAGGTCATGGAAACATTCTGTGGATAATATCTAGATCTAGTAGTAACCAGCAAAATATATTCTATATAAACATTAAATGAAGAGAAGATTCCTGCAGCCAAGTGCCTCTTGTGGTCAATATGCTGCTTGCCCACTAGATGGGCTCAAGCTCTTCCTGCTCTGTGGCAGAAAGCAATAGAGAATTACAAGGAGGCATTTAAGCATTTACACATTATTATTACCCACTCGTGGAGGCTGACCACAGTCC
Organism: Pogoniulus pusillus; assembly: GCF_015220805.1. Lineage (NCBI taxonomy): Eukaryota > Metazoa > Chordata > Aves > Piciformes > Lybiidae > Pogoniulus > Pogoniulus pusillus. Next base: position 110,410,617 of record NC_087309.1, read on the forward strand.
AGACAGTGCCCAAGTGCATTCAGGGGACTCTGTCTTGTTGGATTTTGAGGCTTGAATCTTCCCAGCTTCTGGGGGAAGGACGCAGACAATCTCTGACCTTGCCTTCTGGCTTCTTCTGGAGGATCTGTGTATATGTCCAGGGATTCTAGGCAGGACCTTCAGGTGCAGAGGCAGATGTTGTGCAGTCTCAGCACAATGTCACACTGGCCACACAGGCTGATCATGTGCAGACATCCAGGGTCTGCTCCTGGTAACTCGTGGCAGTGGAGTTTACCAGGCAAGCAATAAGGCAGTGTGCAATGGCAGCAGGGCTGGGCACAGCAGAGAGCACAGCAAAGCAGAGAAGCAAAAGCAGGTTGGTCCCCTGCCTATCTCCTTCTATCAATGTGGGCTGAGGTTAATTGCTCTTTGGACACAGAATAGCCAGTCAGGATGGCAGTTAGCCAAACCTTACCATAGTAGGCAAAGCCACAGGCTCGCTCTTCCCTAATTTGGGAAAAACACAGGCCTTGCACTAGGCAGGCACAAGCTAAGTGTGTGTATCTTACACCACAGGGCCCTGGGCAGGCCAGACTCAGTGGCTCCTGGTTCTTCTGTGTCCATTTCCACCAGAGGTGCTTGCCTCTCTGGTGGAGGAGAAAAACATGCCTAGGCAAGGCAGGACATACACAAGCCTATTTTGGGCCTATCAGGCCTACCACAACTGCTTATATATTTGAAGCAGCCTCTCTTGTTCACTTTTACTTCCTTTACTAGTTTCAGTTCCCAGAGAGCTTTGGCCTTCTTTGTTGCCCTCCTACATGCCCTGACAACTTCTGTAACTCTCCCAAGTGATGGACCCCTTCTGCCATGAATTGTGAGCTTCTTTCTTCCATGAGATCATCTTCAGAAGCTCCTTGCTTATCCATGCAGGTCTCTTAGCATATCTACCCCGAATTTTTTACTCTAGGGAACACGCCTATCTTGGGCTTGGAGGAAGTGGCATTTAAAGATTGACTAACTGCCATGGCCTCCTTTTATTCTCCAGAGCTTTAGCCCATGAGATTCCTGCAGGTATATCTTTGAAGAGTACAAAGTTAGCACTGCCAAAGTCCAGGGTTGTAATCCTACTTACTGCCCTGCTTCTGCACTGTATAATACCAAACTCCACCACGTCATGATCACTGTCACCAAGTCTGTTCCCAACCTTAATGTCCCCAGACAGTCCTCCTTCATTAAATACAAGGTCCAGCAGTGCACCTTGCCTTGTTGGTTCCTCCACTACCTGCATCAGGAAGTTATCATTGATACAAGAGCCTTTTGGGCTGTCTGCCTGGCATTGTAAGCTTGCCAGCAAATACCAGGGTGATTGAAGTCACTTGTGAGTACCAAGGAGTGTGTTCTAGAGGCTACCTCCAGTTGGCTGTAGAAGGCTTCATCAACCTCATCTGCTTGATTTGGTGATCTATAGTAGACATCCACAACAGCTGCACCCCTCTTTCCACATCCCTTAATTCCCACCCACAAGCTTTCAACCTATTCTTCCTCCCCTCTTGCATAGAACTCACCACATTTCAGTTGCTCTTGCACATGAAGAGCAACACCACCACCTTGCCTGGCTGGTCTGTCTTTCTTGAATAGTATGCAGCCATCCATGACAGTATTCCAGTCATGGAAACTGTCCCACCATGTGTCAGTGATTGCATTTACATCATAGTCACACAGCCTAATGCAGATCTTCCAACTCCCCCTACTTACTTCCCATGCTCCATGCATTGCTATATAAGCATTTCAGTGAGGGAGCTAATCCATTAGTTTTCAGTCTTGCCATGTGACCTTTTCTCTGGCCAGCCTGATCTAGGGTAGGGTGTCCCTGCCCATGGCAGGGGTTTGGAACTAGATGATCCTTCTGATCTCTTCCAACCCTGACTGATTCCATGATTCATTCCTAGCCACCTCCATGGACACCAACCTACCAGTCCTGCCTGTGCCCTTGGCTCAGCTTCATAAGACCCTGCCTTTGTTGCAGTGTTTGCAGCATGCTTCATGGCAACAGGTTGGAGACCCTTGTTAACACCCCATCCTTCCAGCCCTGATGTATCACCCTGCCACTTGTCACAGAGCCCTTCCTCACTTCAAGTCTTGTTTAAAGCTGTTTCAACAAGCCCTGCACACTCATGTGAAAGAACTTGCGGTGAAAGATATCCTGGAGTGTAATGTTGAGGAGTTTTGCTTGAGGAATTGTGGGAATAATACTTTAATTCATTCTCTGAATTTTCAAATACACCAAGTGTCTGATACATTTTCTTATTACATAGGTCAAGCTTTTACCACAGGAAGCCAGTCCAGTACATCTTCAGGACCCTCTTTCAGCCAAGCTAAATCTCAGAACTTTGATCCTTTTGCTGACCTTGCTAGTCTTGGGTCTGGTCTTCCAGGTAAGATCTTACTGTTAAGAGACAAAATGCCTGTGTAGGTTGATTTGGGTTTTGTACCAATAGATAGCTTATGTAAAGGAAAGTGTTTCCTTCTGATTGTTAACAGTCAACTTGAGGTAGTTACTGAGAGCAAACTAGTAACAAGAAAAGACATAATCTTTGCAGCAATTGGGTGAAACAACCCAAATGATGGTTCACCACTGCTGTGATTTAGAAACAGTATAAATACCCTAAGCTTCAGTATCTAGTTGACAGAGTAAGAGAAATCAGGGATTGCTGTCCAGTAACTGAGCATTGATTGACAATGTTCTGTGACATGTAAAACAAAGGCTGGACTGAGTTCTTTGTTAGCTCCAACATGACAGTTGTTTTCCATAAGTTCAGAACTCAGTAGGCCTTCACAGCTCTGCTACTCAAATCTGTCACGTTAGTAAGGTGAGCATAAATCAAGCCCATGCTTATACACTAGTACCTTGAACATTTGTCAGTTTTTAGTGATATGGCAAGAAGTTACAGAAGGTGAGACACACTGTAGAGTAACACTTGTCCCAGGATGTGATGTTCACCCCAAACGTGGGAATTAACCCTTGCAGTGTTCTAAAACAGACGAGAAATTAAGGGCAATAAAAAGAACTGAGGTCCTTGCATTTCAGGACCACACTAGATTAGCAGATGGTTGATTTGTAGCTGCAGTTAAACAGGACTAGCTGCCAGGAGTCCAAGGAATGATGTGGAACAACCAATAGTTGCTGAATTGCAGAAATGTGCTTTCCCCTCTTTGTGGAGCCAATAGGTTTTAGCCTGCTGCTTTGACAGCTTTGTGTATTAAGTAGAGTATCCTCCTGGTGAAATTGTTACATAAGCACAAGGGAACATAGAATGTTTGTCTTCCTTATGCTGCCTCTGCATAACTACTTCCAACATTCTAGTGCTGAAGCAGTACCAATAAAGCTGCTTCACAGTCAGCACTTTACAGGCATTTCCTAGTTTAGTGATTCAGATTAATACAGGCCTTATTAAATCTATAGGCAGTGCAATGGTGAAAAAAAGTCAGTTTATCTTTTACTTGCAGATGCAGTTGTAGCTCACACTGAACCAGTGGGAGAAACTGTACTGATTTCAGCAGGGTTTAGATCAGTTCATTAGTCCTTCAGTTAACTTTCAACAGGAAGAATGACTGCATGAAGAGGCGTCTGGATGCCACTATAGCAGTTAACTGTCTCAGGTTTAAACTGAGTTTTTAAGAGTTTGTGAAGACTGGAGTTCAGACTCAGTGTTGTATTTTTTGGTAGGAGTTTTTGAGCCTTCACATGCAGTGCACTATTCTGGAAGAAGGGACTTGGGAGTGCTGGGTGACAGCCGACTGGACGTGAGCCAGCATGTGCCCAGCTGGCATGAAAGGCCAATGGCATCTTGGCCTGGATCAGGAATAGTGTAGCCAGCAGCATAGGATTGTAGTTCTGCCCCTGTACTGGCACTGGTGAGGCCTCACCTCGAGTGCTGTGTGCAGCTTTGGGCCCCTAACTGCAAGAAGGACATTGAGGTGCTGGAGTGCGTCCAGAGGAGAGTAACGAAACTGGAGAGAAAGCTGAGGGGAAGGTCTGATGAGGAGAGGCTGAGGGAGCTGGAGTTGCTCAGCCTGGAGAAGAGGAGACTTAGAGGGGACCTTGTCACTCTCTACAGTTACCTGAAGGAAAGCTGTATTCAGGTGAGGCTCAGGCTCTTCTCCCAGGCAACTGGGGACAGGACAAGAGGGCATGGTCTGAAGCTGTGCCAGAGGAGGTTTAGGTTGGATATGAGGAAGCACTTCTCGATGAAAAGGTGATTAGGCACTGAAATGGACTGCCCAGGGAGGTGGTGGACTCACTGTCTGTGGAGGTATTTAAGAAAGGATTGGCACTTGGTGGCGTGGCTTAGCAGATGTGGTGGTGTTAGGTTACAGGCTGGACTTAATGATCTCAGAGGTCTTTTCCAGCCTTGGTGATTTCGTGATTCTGACTCTGTGAATGCTACTTAATTTGGAGTGTCATATAAACAGAAAAGTAACAACAGCCAAAGTGCATTAGTCTAGTGGTAGGATACCAGTCATGTTCTCTGGTAGCTGCTCTTATCACTCTCCTCATTTCAAGGGAGGATCTTGTACCAGAAAGCAGGATTGTGGTGTTCAACACTTGCCACAAGTAAGGCATTGGTTTTCCTACAGGGAGAATGGGTTGGCCTTGAAGACTCAAATAATCAGTGTAGAATGCTTTAAAAGAGTAGTAGAATTAAAGCATGAGGTGATGTACTCTGGGTAGTAACAGGAATTATTATGTGTAAATATCACAAGTTAGAAGTGACTGAAGGCTGAGCAGACTCTGCAGTTAGGTGCTCTCATGACAAGGCAGTGCAGCCATAGAATGGTTTAGATTGGAAAGGACCTCAAAGGTCATCCAGTTCCAACCCCTTGCCATAAGCAGGGACACCTCCCACTAGAACAGGTCGCTCGAGGCCTCATCCAGCCTGGCTGTGAACATCTGCCAGAGAGGGAGCATCCACAACCTCCCTGGGCAACCTGTGCCAGTGTCTCACCAACCTCACTGTAAAAAACTTCTTCCTAACATGCAGTTCAAGTCTCCCCTCTGCCACTTTAAACCTGTTACTCCTTGTCCTGTTTTCACAAGACTCTGTGAGTAGTCCCTCCCTAGCCCTCCTGTAGGCCCCCTTCAGATCCTAGAAGGCCACTCCAAGTTCTTCTCAAAGCTTTCTCTTCTCCAGGCTGCAGAGCCCCAACTCTTGTAGACTGCCCTCATAGCAGAGCTGCTGCAGCCCTCTGAGCGTCTTTGTGGCCTCTGGACTGGCTCCAATAGTTCCATGTCCTTCTTGTGTCGGGGTCTCCAGAACTATGCACAGTACTCCAGGTGGGGTCTGAGGAGAGCAGAGTACAGAGGCAGAATCCCTTCCCTTGCCTTGCTGGCAGCCTGGATTTTCTCAAGCATTACACTGCAATGCTAAGATTTAATGTGTGGTATTTCCCTCTATAGTATGCTGTCTTGTACATGGCTCTGGGGAGACAGCCTCTTGTTTAAACTGTTGTAACTCTGAGTAACAGCTACAAAAAAGATGGGGCAGAACAATAAATTGCACTACTACAGGCTGGGAGGTGATCTGCCAGAAAGCTGTGGAGAAGAGTGTGGGAGTGCTGGTGCACAGGAAGTTCTCAGTGGGACTGCAATGTGCCCTTGTGGCCAAGAAAGCCAATGGGATCCTGGGGTGCATTACACAGAGTGTGGCCAGCAGATGCAGACAGGTTCTTCTTCCCATCTGCTCTGCCCTGCTGAGACCACATCTGGAATATTGCCTTCAGTTTTGGTCTCCCCATTTCAGGAGAGACAAGGATCTATTGGAAAGAGTCCAGCAGAGAGCCATAAGGGTGGCTGGAGGATTTGAGCATCAAGCATAGGAAGAGAGACCGAGAGCCATGGGGCTGTTTAGTCTGAAGAAGAGAAAACTGAGAGATCTGATCAATGTGTACAAATATCTGAGGGATGGGGGTCAAGTGCCTGGGGCCAGTCTCTTCTTGCTGGTCCACAGCAATAAGCCAAGGAGCAACAGCTGCCAACTGGAACAGAGAAGGTTTCAGCTCAACATGAGGAGAAACTTCTTTACAGTGAGGGTGAGAGAGCCCTGGAGCAGGCTGCCCAGAGGGGTTCTCTGGAGACTTTGCAGACCCACCTGGATGCATTTCTATGTGAACTGCCCTAGGAGATCCTGGTTGGCAGGGAGGTTGGACTTGATCTCTGGAGGTCCTTTCCAAAATCTAAGGTTCTGTGATTCTAGTTAGATTCTGAAGTGGGTCTGCCCCTCCGAGACCTGTGGACAAAGGCACACACACACACTCAAATAAGCAAAGCACACAGTGTGTCCCTTTACTGATTCCCAACATGTACCAGCCCAAATGTAATCATAGAAGCAAGGGTCCAGGTGATGCTGCTTTTCCTTGTGGCAGCTGTGCTGGGTGGAGGTCAGTAGGCAGAATTCTTCATGGCCATCCCCATGAGGGCAACAGAGGGCCCTGATCTTACATCTGCCTGAGCTCCTGGGGAGAAGTCTCTCCTTTTGTTGTATGGTGGTCCAGCTGCTGTGGCCAGAATGTGTGGGCAGAGATGCCAAACCCTACCTCCATCTACAGAAGTGTGAAGGTTCCTCCACATGCACCTGCTAGGTTTTAGGGGTCTGCAGGCACCCTTGGGAGTTGTTACTTAAAGTTCCATCTCATGTTCTTCTCATCGGACTTGCACGCTTGCCTAACCAGCCCTGCCTTCAAGACTCCTTCCTGACAGTTCCTTATCTCCTGCTTTTGCATTTGAAAATATTCTTGGGCCAGCAAGGGATCATTTCCCAGTTAACCTGTCCTAATATGTGCCATGTTAACCTGCCGTAACACAGTCAAGGGCAATGTAATTGTGGCCTGGATTAGAACTAAATAATCAAGGAGTCATAGAATGGTTTAGGTTGGAAGGGACCTCAAAGATCATCCAGTTCGAACCCGTTGCCGTAAGCAGGGACATCTCCCATTAGAACAGGTTGCTTGAGGGACTTATCTGACCTGGCCTTGGACATCTTCAGAGAGGGAGCAGCCACAACCTCTCTGGGCAACCTATGCTAGTCTCTCACCACCCTCACTGTAAAGAACTTCTTCCTAACATCCAGTTTAAATCTCCCCTTTGCCACTTTAAACTCACTACTCCTCATCCTGTCATTACAAAACCTTGTAAAGAGTCCCTCTCCAGCCTCCCTGTAAGTGGAAGGCTACTACAAAGTTTCCTCACAGCCTTCTCTGCTCCAGAAGAGAAGAATCTCATGTTTATTCTTATCAGTGAGGAAAAAAACCACCCCAGAATAATGAATTTAAAACAACGGAAATTTATTCTGTTCCATTTGTTTACAGTGAGCATTGCAGAGTGGAGAAAAGGGCCTGTGTGCTCTAAAAGTGAGCTGCAGGAGAAGGTGCTAAGCAGTGTCATTTATACTGGTTTAATGAAGGGAAATAGGATATTAAAAATGGGATCAACACCATTATTGATAGAGGCCTACAGATTGCAGCAGGTCCTTCCTGCAGGATTCACTGCTTTTTTTATCCCTGCTAATGCTGCTCTAGAATAATCTTCTCATCTTTTATTTAACAGTGTGCAAAGTCAGTAGAGACTTTGAGAGCTTTAATTTGTAAATATTCTTAATATATTAAATTTTACTGATCTTATAATTAGGTTTTCAGTGTCCTCTGCATACATTAACAGATGTTGAAGTGTAATTAATAGGGAGGCAGAAATGCTGTCACTGCTAAATTAGTTTCTGGCCTTACACATGCCTGGCTAATTAGACAATTAATCCTTCTGCCGAAACAGAATTGAGAACTGGAGTTGTAAGAAGCTTGAAGACTTTCAGTAATGGCTCTAGCTTGTGCCATTAAAAACTACTTTATAAAGGAGACTCTTCATTTTACATATGCTTTTCTAGTACCCTTTCCCTTCTGTAGTGGCATCACTGTAAATTAACATGGCTGGAAGTCAAGACCAAGCTGTCTTGTATTAAACAGGTCGACTAATACGGAGCTGAACAACTAATTCACTATTTATTGTTAGGTTCTTCCAGTGGTGGACTTTCAAACAATGGCTTTGGTCAGAAGTCTGCTCCATCACAGAAGCTGGGAAATCAGTGGCAGAAATCCACAAAACCACCTACTACTTCGTGGCCACCCCAAAGTAAGTCCATGGCAGCTAAACCGAATTACACAGTGAGCTTTAGTGTCATTGGAGGACGAGAGGAAAGAGGAGTGAGAACCCCAAGCTTTGGTAAGTTTCCCGAGGGCATTACTTATAATGGCTTGTGTGAATTGGTTGGGTGTACTGGTAGAGACAAAAAACACTTACATTTTAATCTTTTTGTCTATGTTTTGGTTGTGCCTGGTGGAAATCAGAAAAGAGTTGGTAAATCTCTTCCTTCTTTGAAAAGCTGCACTACAGTATCACAAAAAGCTGACCATGGCCTAAATGTTTTCAAGTTCTGGTCCTGTTCAGTATCTTTATTGATGATCTGGACCAGGGTATTGATTCAAAGCTAGGAGCAGGTGTCAATCTGTTGGAGAGTAGGAGAGACCTGCAGAGGGACCTTGCTAGGCTGCATGGGTGGGCAGAGGCCAATGGGATGAGATTTAACAAGGCCAGGTGGAGAGTTCTACACTTTGGCCACAACAACCCCAAGCAGCACTACAGGCTGGGGACAAAGTAGCTGGATAGCAGCCAGGCAGAAAGGGACCTGGGGGTACTGATAGGTAGTAGCTGAATATGAGCTACATCAGTGTGCCCAGGTGGCCAGGAGAGCCAGTGGCATCCTGGCCTGCATCAGGAACAGTGTGGCCAGCAGGACAAGGGAGGTTATTCTGCCCCTGTACTCAGCACTGGTCAGGCCACGCCTTGAGTACTGTGTCCAGTCCTGGGCTCCTCAATTCAAGAGAGATGTTGAGGTGCTGGAACATGTCTAGAGAAGGGTGACAAAGCTGGTGAGGGGCCTGGAACACAAACCCTATGAGGAGAGGCTGAGGGAGCTGGGGGTGTGCAGCCTGGAGAAGAGGAGGCTCAGGGCTGACCTCTTTGCTGCCTACAACTACCTGAAGGGAGGCTGTAGCCAGGTGGAGTTGATCTCTTCTCCCAGGCAACCAGCAACAGAAGAAGGGGACACAGTCTCAAGCTCTGCCAGGGAAGGTCTAGGCTGGATTTAGGAGGAAGTTGTTGGCAGAGAGAGTGATTGGCATTGGAATGGGCTGCCCAGGGAGGTGGTGGAGTCACTGTGCCTGGAGGTTTTGAAGCAAAGCCTGGGTGAGGCACTTAGTGCCATGGTCTAGTTGATTGGCTAGTGCTGGGTGCTAGGTTGGACTGGATGATCTTGAAGGTGTCTTCCAACCTGGTTGATTCTATGTTGCTATGATTATGATTCTAAGTTAAAGCCTCAAGGCTGTATTCACTGACCCATATGGGTACTGGATTGCAAAAGTGAATTTGATTGATCCAGGAAGTGATTGCGTCATGATAATCCACTTCTAATATACTGATAAAAGGATGCAAGTAGTAGCAATTCTCCACAAAAAATGTGTTAAACTTGCTGGAAGTTCTTGTTTCAAGCAGGGATGGGAGCAGGTGGCACTGTTCTTGGAGCCACTTGGTACAGGGATGGGCTTGGCTGCTTCTGCCTGAGCCTTCTTGGAAAATTCTATTTTCCTGATGTGTTGGTAATAGGATTATGCCTCCCTTTAGCTTGTAGGTGAACAGCAGGTGCTTATGTTGATCTGCATCTGGCAAGCAGTGACAGGATGAGAGACAGTTGGCGCAAGCTGTAGCACAGAAAAGTGAAACTGGAGACAAAGGATTTCAGCTGGCATGATGAAGTACTAACTGCATGCAGGGGGTGTTGTGTTTCTTCATCCTTGCAAACAGGTGGGCTTCAGATGGACAACGATTTGAGAAGACTTCATCTAGCTGTCCCTGTTTTGAGTAAAGATTCCACTTGGTGACTTCCAGAGGCCTCTTCAGAGTTCTTTTATTCTACCCTTCTCTAAAGGGCCTTGGCTCTATAACAACTACTCATGTTGATATTTTATCCCTTCCTTGTTATCCCACATAAGTTTCAACATGCTTTAACAAGTTCACTACATACTTCTGGCTATTGACTGCAGAGTCACTTGGAAGAACTGCTGCACAGCAGCTGGAATTAACTTTGTAGTGGAAAGAGGGAGCCATTTCCAGAATCAAATGATAGATATGTACAGATCTACAGGCAAGTATTTAGCCACACCTGTGCATGTCTGATTTTCTGTTCTGCTGGACTGGAGGCTTGTCAGTGATGCCTTCTCTTAGTCTTGTGGAGTTTTATCAAGTCACTCATGGTAGTGAGAAATGGCATAGAGGTGTGTCTTAAGTGTAATGTATTTCCCTCATTAATGTATTGTTCTGTGTAACTTTGAATTAAAAGGGGTTGTTGGTTTGTTGTTTTTTTTCTCCTTTCACAGGTCAAAAGCCAAAAGTTTCAGAAAATGATTTTGAGGATCTTTTATCTAAACAAGGGTTTTCAGCTAAGTCTGATAAAAAGGGACCAAAGACCATTGCTGAGATGAGAAAACAAGAAATGTCTAAAGATATGGACCCCTTGAAACTTAAGGTTGGTTTAAAACTGGTTTTGATTTATGTGACAATATGAGCATATGGATAAAAGCTGCTGATAACAGAGCAGGCTGATAGAGTGGAATTTTATGTATTTAGATTGTATGACTGTAGAAGTTAATTAAGCATGAACAAGACTCAGTAGGCAATGAAGCAGCAGTGACAGTAATACAAAAAGGTGTATGGATGGAACACAAGTTCATGGGTTTTTTTCAGCCTCCTTGGAGGACTTATTTTCCTGTCAGAGTCCATTTCTTGAGGCCAGAACTGTTCTTTCCTGATGTGTTTGGCTGATAATACAGAACTAAAGGTGAATAATTAGGCAGATCATCGGGATGGCTACTTAATTGCATTTGCTGGTTAACAACGCTACTGCTGTCTTAAGAAATCAGGGGAATGTGCAGTTCTGGGGGTGAGCTATGGGACAGTCTCTGGGGTGGTACCTGATCAGCTCTCCAGATCTTTTGGTACATTGCTCATTTGGTTTTGCAGTCTCTATCATATTTTAGAAACCATTATGAAATGACTTTGGGGGGGATGCTGGAATTAGCTTTCACAAAGTGTTTTACCTGTGAGCGAGTGTGCACAGCTCGCATGGGTACCTTTTTTAACACAGATCACCACAAACAGGAGGCAGCACGGATTCGTACTTCCCATAGCTGCTGCTGACTACAGAAGGCAGAGATTGTCCTGTTACATAATGCAGTGTTCAGTGCAGACACTGTTGTCACTATGTTGCTGTGAAGGTCTGTTAAGTGACCACTTACTCCAACCAGCTTTCGCAGGGGCATCTGAAAGAACGCTCCAGTTTGTGCCTGCCTGCGTATTGCTTATGCAAACACGAGCTGTTGATACATGTGACCTGAAGCTTTTGTGCAAATCTAGTAAGAATGGTAGTAAATTGGTGCTGTGCCCTGAGAAGGAGTTAATATAATTGCAGCAAATGTTTCTAGCTACTCCTGTCAATTCCCTTACCATAGTTTTACAGGGTTTTGTCATATGCAGCTGTCTCAGTAGTTGCTCTTGCAATGACTGAATTTCTGCAATAAACTAGTAACAATGAGCCACTCTCTAGTGGCTGATGAAAAATGGCACTTTTGAGTGGATAATGATATGGGTGCTGGAGAGAAGAACATAGTGAGACAGCTGGGCTTGGGAGGTGAATGCAGAAAGACAGCTGCATTTGGGTCTCACTCTTGTAGTTGTGTGCAAAGTGAAGGTTATGTCTCTGGATAAACAGAGAGTGTTTACAGTGCTGCTTTCAGTTCTATAAATTCTGTTTTTCCCAGATTCTTGAATGGATTGAAGGAAAGGAGAGAAACATCAGAGCATTAATATCCACTCTTCATACAGTGCTTTGGGAAGGGGAAAATAAGTGGAAACCAGTCAGCATGGCAGATTTAGTAACTCCTGAACAAGTAAAGAAGTACTACAGGAAAGCAGTGCTTGTAGTGCATCCAGATAAGGTGAGTCTGAGCTTCTTTCCTGTAGGAGGATTACCAACTTAACTTCTACCACACCACACTAGTTACTGGCAGATGATGTAGCCTTGCTTTTGGTCAGCATGCTAGATGCTCTTCACTTTCTCTCCACTGCCTTCTGAATTTGGTGTCCTACTGCATTCAAGTAGTACAGGATTTTTCCTGTCATCCTGACAGAGGATAGAATTGACCAGGTAAACATGAATTAATGAAAGATGCACCAGGTGAACTGAAAGATGCACCAGGTGAACATGAACTAATGAAAGATGCACCACACCTCAAATGCTTTGTGCAGCTCTGGCCTCAGTGCAGGAGAGATCTTGAGGTGCTGGAGTGGGTCCAGAGGAGAGCAACAAGACTGCGGAAGGAACTGGAAGGCAAGTCTGGTGAGGAGAGGCTGATGGTGACATGGTCTGGTTGATGTGGTGGCATTAGGTCATAGGCTGGAGCTCTTGATCTCAGAGGTCTATTCCAGCCTCAACAATCCTGTGATTCTGAGCACTAATACTGAGTTCTGACTGGCTGCTGGCAAGTTTTTGTGCTGATTAGTGAAATCTGCTTTATTTCTCCTAGCTAATTCTTCAGTTCCTTTAGGACTCAGAGGTTGCCACAGCAAAAGTAGTGGGGTGGGGAAAAACCTGCTGAATCTCCTTTACTAAAAATCTTTGTGAGGAGCTGGGGAAAAAAACCCAACTTTTCCAGAGTAAACAAATCAGAGTTGAAAAATATTTGATGAATACAACATTCCACTTGTCTTTCTAAATTATTTAATGCATTCCTTTGCTGTTTAGTCTCCCAGTGTATGAAGCTGGCTTCTTGTTCAGAGTCACTAGTCTAGGCTTTGTTTTGGATGGAAAGATAAATGTTGGATATGCCTGGTTTGAGTTTCCAGGTTTGCCCTCACTGTTGGGTCAGAAGCCAATAGTCTAAGTCCTGTGTTGTCTTGTACCATAACAGAGTCACAAGACATTGCTCTTTCTCTTCTTCCTCTTGTCCTTTGCTGTTCTTGGCCATGTGGTTTCCAGGACAGAGGTCTCTTAAAGGCATTTTGTTCTCATTTGGATGGTTGTTGGGGTGGTGGTTTTTTTTGCTCCAAAATTTCTGAGTTTGAGCAGTCCCTAAAAATGGTCAGTAAAGTACTGCAAGAGGCAAAAAGCAAGCAGCAGAAGGGGAAGGATACTGGAGAGAGTTCTGGAGCTTCCCTCCAAAAGTTGGAAAGTACCTGCTAAAATTACTCATCTCAAGGAACTTGGATCATTACTAAGAGTGAGAGCTGCATTGGCCCAGAGACAGGGCTGCTATAAAACAAGCAGGGAATCAAGAGCATACTGGCTTTGTTTGCCAGTGTGGAGTCAAATGCACAGGAAGAGCTATGTTGTTAATATAGATTCAAAACATCATTCACCACTGGCAGCAGATTCCATGCCAGGAATTGCCTGGAGGAATTTCAAACGGAGTCATCTTAAACAGTGCTTAAACTTTTTATTCTTCTACTTGCAAAGTCTGCCAAGAGCAATTCCAAGACTAATTGGATTTGGTCATTTAACTAATATCAGCTAAAACTATTTATGAGAAGAACAGTGTGGAAAATAGGTTTTAGTTAAGCTTCAGGTATTTGTTATTTACATTAAGTCTAAAGTTACATAAGGACACCAAGGCTTTGGCTTCCTTTAAAACATCTGTGGCAAACTCTGGATAAGACTGAAGAGAGCCATCTCAGCAAAATCATATTCACACAGCAGTCTAAAATAGTTGTGTAAGACAGGAAAGAGCTCACCCTTGTGTTATATCATAGAATGGTTTAAGTTGAAAGGGACCTCAAAGATCATCTAGTTCCAACCCCTCACCATAGACAGGGACACTTCCCACTAGAACAGGTCACTCAAGGCCTCATCCAACCTGACCTTGAACACCTCCAGGCAGGGAGCATCCACAGTGTCCCTGGGCAACCTGTGCCACTGTTTCACCATATCTTCCAAGTAACCCAATCCCTGATATTGTTATGCTTATAATATGTTCTGTTCTGTTTTCAGGCCACGGGGCAGCCTTATGAGCAGTATGCCAAAATGATCTTCATGGAATTGAATGATGCATGGTCAGAGTTTGAAAGCCAAGGATCAAAGTCCCTGTTCTAGAACGTCACCTTCCACAGAACTACTTCCAAAAGCCAGAACTGAGCATTGTTGTTGACTCCCTTGCACCTGTGACTTACAAAGTGCTTGTCCATGGTTTCAGCACTGTTTCCAGTCATGCACTTCAGTGTGGTGTCTTGTGAGATGCTGAGTACCAAGCATTACGTAGATGCATTAAAGAAAACAGCTGCTCAGTGCTTGAGGGGATCACAGTATGGGAGTAGAGATTTCTGTTTGGTTTTGTAGAGTTTTAACGAGGGTCCATGGTTTCTGGTAATAGTAGTATTAATGACAAATCATTCCCATGTTACTGGTCTTTGCTTTACCTTTTCCCAACCTGTCCCAAACTTCCACTAGTTTCATGATTCCATTTTGCTGTTTGGTGGCTCTGGCCTTACTCAAAGTGCTTCAGTTATCAGCAACGACCTCGCCCGGCTCACCTCAAATGTGAAGGTGTATATTTTCAGCTGTATCCTATGTGATCAGTACCACAATCATTCTGTAAATAATGTTTTCCACCAACACCTGTGTTCCATACAATAAAGGAACAGTTGTTTAGCCAGAATCCCCACCCCCAAAATGTGGGAAAGTTAGACAGGGCCGTTCTTCATTTTTGATTTTGGGTGTTATATACATCATGAATCTAGAAACAAACCTTGACATTAAGGTCTGCATGTTCCTGCTGTTTTGTTATTTATTATGAACCTTTGGCAGGCAGTACTTGGACCAATGTTTATTTTTCTAGATCCTTAAAAGGCTTCCTTTGCTTCCAGTTTCAGTGGGACCTCCCTTCCATTGGACTTCAGATAACTCTGATTCTACTGTTTTGTTCTGAAACTTGAAGTGTAAAGCACAAAAACGTTTTACTCTGCACCGAGCTGAGTAAATGCTACATTACTTGTGGTCATCTGGAGAGTATTTGAAGTGCTTTAACACATTTCTGCTGCATGTCTGAACTTCTATGTTTCTGAGATATGCTTGACAGTGTATGTGAAAACGTGGGGTGCATTGGTAGGCTTGCATTTCTTGCTCGCCTACCTTCCATGCACTGTTGAATGCAAGATGAGTAGAAACAAACCTTTGCTGCATTCTCTCATCCCTATTCAGAAGACAGTTCCTTTCACTATGGCTGAGGTGAATGAATGCAAACGATCAATGACTGGTTTACATACTCTGTGGGAAAACAAAATGCAGTTTTCCCGTCAGCTTTGAAAAATATTGGAAGTCAGCATTGTGGTTTTAAAGCTTTAGCAGCAATCTCTGGAGACAATAGAGTTGGACTTTCAAGGGGATATTTTGATCACGTTGCCATTTTATACCTTTCTGCATGCTTAACTGAGAGGGAAGCTATACCAGTATCAGAGGTAACTGATCAGCTGAGCAACATCTTTACAGAAAACATGAGTTGATGTTGCCACCTAAGGAGTGTGGTGGGTGAAGATTTCCACTGCCACGCCAGCCTGAGAGTGTGTGGGTTAGGCTTTAGAATGCAGGTTGCAGTCTAGTCTCTAAGCTCAGATCTAACACAGTAACTAACCACTGATGAAAAGGGGATATTTTGTGTATATAGCCACATATATATTCAGCTACTGTGATTTTGTTCTTAATTGTGTTTCATTAAGTTGAAAGCCAGGATCAGTTACGGACCAGGAAGGTTACATATTATTCGTAGTTGCAGCTGTATTTCCTTTACTGCTTTGAAGCAGTCTTAAATCTCAGTAGATTTCTTCATAAAAATAGTGAACCTGCTCTCTGATATAGAGTAAGAGCTGAATCTTCTATTTTCCCCTTTGGGACCCTTTGTTTTGTTGGAGACCTGCATGGCTTTTCACAATTCTAGTCCAAATGATACCTAATTTTAAAGACATACACAAAGACTTTGGCTGGTTGCACTCCTATATACATCTGAAAGATAAAGCATGTCTGGGGGAGCTGCCTTTAGTCAGAACTCCTTTAAAAACTCTTGTTCAGCACATACAGGCAACTTAATTTTGAGGGGCACACTGTTATTTGCTCTTTCCTCAGAAGGTGTATACAAATAAAGCTGAGAATCGGGGAGGAAAATATCTTCCTGTGTCAGTGGTGAGCATAGTAAATTGAACTTATCTTTAGAAGATAAAGCAGCCTGAAGACTACTGCATGTGTTTCATAGTGTAAGGCTTACATAGATTAATTCCCCACCCCACCCCAGGAATCTGGGAAGGGGGAAGTTAAGGTAAATTTTATATAAACATTGATAGAGTCATGATGCCATTTTTAGGAGAAAAAAAAAATCTAGAAGTTCTTTTCTGAATTATTCTTAAATCAGTAATTAAAAAAATGGCTTAAGGAAAAAAAAAAGTAAGTGTGGGAGTGAAGACTTTGCCACCTTTTCCGTGCTCTGTGCTTCATAGTTAATAGGCTGTCTTCTCTGTGGGATAGGACTTCACTGCAGCTGTATTCCTTCATGTCCACAAACTGAGAATCTTCTAGAATAAGCTACAGAAAAAAAAAAAGATTAAAACTGAGACTTGATTGGATACTGTGAATTCTCTCTGGGCTTCAAATAGATGTTTTCCGTGCTGGCTTATTATTCATTGTGCAGTGTGAAAGGCTGAGGTGAAATCATGCCCCAAAAGCTAAACTTTTATCTGCCTCTGCTCAAGGCAAAGTCTGAGATAATTCAGTGCTGCCGGCAGGTGGTTGAAGTCTCCAAGACTTCACACGTGGCACTCAAGGTTCTGTCATAAAGCATCTCCATGACTCTTGCAGCAGATAACCTCTTGCCCCATATATTTGTAGCTCCTTTTGACTGTTGTGACAACTAATGCCACACCTGCCAGTATCCAGCTCTTCATAGTGAATGGCTCGATGTGGTTATTGCAAGAGCAGAGAAAAACAGTGTGACAGAGATTAAGGGAAGAGTAGAGAAGAACATTCAGACTAATTCTTGTCATCATTCATCTGTTCCTACCTACCTCTGTAAAATCAGGCCTAGACCAGTAGAAAGAATCTGACTCCTAACCTGCTTTTTTTGTTTGCTTGTTTCTTATAAATGCTGCTGACTGGCTATAGCCAAGTGGCAAGACCAAGTTGCTTGTCTTTTCAGGCAGAAGTTGCTATGAAGCAGGGCTTAAAAAGTCATAGGGTGAGTTTCCACTAGTTACCTCTGAATTAAGTTGCTGGTAGATGTGGAAAGGCAAGCAACTTAACTTTTGAAACAGAGAACCGTGGCAGAGAATTGGTGTTAGGAGTGCACGTGGCTGTAGCCTGACGTGTTCTAACCCCGTTGGAGAAAATCAGTGGGTGTCTTTAACCTTGGTCATGGCTGTTCAGTTTTTGCTAGTGCTGTCAGATTTCCTTGAGATCGACAACAGGGAAGAGAAAGAAAATGAGCACTTAAGCAGTGAACGTTCCTCTCAAATCATGGGGTTGTGCTTAGTATCGATAGTGGGTAGCGATTCCCAGGCATCAAGCCTGATTCAACCAGTCTGCATTACCCCTGGGTTAACTTCACATAGTTTGCTAATTGGTGGTGCCTGCCTGCAGGAAGTACAGAAGAGAAAACTTGGGGCAGTGCTGAAGTGCATTTCTTTGGAAGAGTGGCAAAGTGCATCTGTAAGAGTACTTCACTGCTCATGAAATGCACTTGGTGTGTTTCCACTTTCTTGGTAATTTTAGAAGGCTCCTGCAGTGTTGTTTTGCCAAGCACAGAGTGAGAGCCATCTCCTGAAGGCAGATTACGTCTGAGAGCTGCATGCACAGGACTATTACCTTCGCACAAACCAAAGCAGAGTTGGGGCACAGCCTGAGGTCTCGCCTGCCCTTTGTTACGTGAACCATTCCGCTCCCCGTGGTCGAATCGCAGCCTCCCTCATGGTGGCAATGTGCTTGCAGTAGTCATCGACCATCACATTCTCTGCTGCTCACAGGAGTATTTCAGGGCTAGCATCCACGTGTGGAAACCTTTTTGCTCCTTACCAGTGTTCTTAATCGTCCGACAACTGCAATGTAACGAATGCTCTGTAAATAAAGTTCCGATTGTACAGCTGCCGCTGCTTTGGGTCAATCAGCCTCTTCTGCCCAGCACTTGCAGGTGACCTACAAAAGCTGTAGAAGGAATGTATCATTTCCTAGCCCTGGAGCCTGTCCCTGGTGCAGAGTAACCTTAGCTACGAGGTAGCCGGTGCCTAGGAGCAAAGGGTGACTCAGCTGTGCTGTGCTGCTGCTCTTGATGAATCTCGCAACGCTTGCTTGCTCTTTGGGTGAGCTTACTGTAGGCTGCAGTTCAGACTGCACTGAGCTCCAAACTGTACTCCAAAAATGATTCCATCTTTTTTTTTTTTCAATGAAGGATTCACGGTGTCCTAGAAGCTTTTGTTACCAAAAGAGGATTAAGTGGCATTGTGAGGACTTTGCAAAGCTCTTTAGTGGAATGTACTGTATATGTGCAATGTAGACTTGTAGGTGCAGTTCTCATCTCTGATAAGGACTTCGTGTGTGCTCTGGGATTGTTATTGTATTTGTGACTGTACTTTCTCTACCTGTGATTTTCCTGGTTTGGGGTGTGTGGATGGATAGAACAGATATTCCAAGTCCTATTTTTTTTCCCCCCCCTCCTCTTTTCAGGAAATGCAATGTACTAAGTAATTTTTTTGCTACTAGTGAAATGAAAAATTGTATCTGGATGTATATAAAGATACTACAGTCAAATTGAGCCTTGTTCAAAGATAGATTTCATGTTCGACACAATGTTCTTGGACGGATTCTTTTGCTTTGAAATGTATTGCAACTCAACTAGCAATCAATTAAATCAGAACAAATTGCTTTGGCTGTTTCTTTCTTTAGCAGGGGAGAAATTCTGTGATGCCATAACTGGATGGGTAGATTCAGAGAGAGCAGTAGATGTAGTCTGCCTTGACCTTAGCAAGACTTTAGACACTGTCCCATGACGTTCTAGTGAGCAAGCTCAGAAAGTGTGGGATGGAAGAGCAGACAGGTGGAACTTAGGAACTGATTAAAAGACAGAGTTCAAAAAGTGGTGATCAGTGGTGCCAGATCCAGCTGGAGAGCTGGGACCAGCGGAGTCCCCCAGGGATCAGTGTTGTGTCCAGTGCCATCAACATCTTCATCAATGACATTGATGAGAGCGCAGACAGACAAAGTCTGCTCAGGAGGTTTGCTGATGACACCAAACTGGGAGGCTTGGCTGAGACAGCTGAAGGCTGTGCAGCCATTCAGTGAGACTTGGATAGACAGAGCTGGGCACAGAGGAACCAAAGGTTCAACAAGGACAACTGCAGATTCCTGCACCTGGGGAGGAACAGTAAACTGCACCAGCACAGGCTGGGAGGTGATCTGCTGGAGAGCAGCCCCATGGAGAGAGATCTGGGAGTGCTGATGGATAACATCCATGGGACAGCAATGTGCCCTTGTGGCCAAGAAGGTCAGTGGGATCCTGGGGTGCATTAAGAAGAGTGTGTCCAGCAGATTCAGGGAGGTTCTCCTGCCCCTCTGCCCTGCTGAGATTCCATCTTGAGAACTGCCTTCAATTTCAGGCTCCCCAGTTTAGGAGGGATAGGAATCTGCTGGAGAAGGTCCAGCAGAGGGCTATAAGGATGTTTAGGGGACTGGAGCACTGCCTGATGAGGACAGGCTGAGGGACCTGAGACTGCTTAGTCTGGAGAAGACTGAGAGGGGATTTAATAAATGTTTATCTATATCTGAGGGCTGAGGGTCAGGAGAGGGAGGACAGACTCTGCTCACTTGCTCCCTGGGGTAGGACAAGCAGCAATGAGTGTAAGTTGCAGCACAGGAGGTTCCAGCTCAACACAAGGGGGAACTTCTGCACTGTAAAGGTCTCAGAGCACTGGCGCGAGAGGCTCCCTAGAGAGGTTGTGGAGTCTCCTTCTGTGGAGCCTTTCAAAGCCTGTCTGGATGTGTTTCTGTGTGACCTGAGCTCGATTGTATGGTTCTGCTGTGGCAGGGGGGTTGAACTCTGTGATCTCTTTGGGTCCCTTCCAACCCCTGACATCTTGTGATCCTGTGAGAAATGACCAGAACACCCAGAGCACTTCACTGCCTTCTTCAGAACAGCAGTAAAGTGCTCCCCTTAAGGATACTGAGATTGACTTGAGTCACTTGATCTCTAAGAGGATCATCAGAAGTGTCACTTCTCTAGTTGGAGCTGCTGCTGTGTGCTCTGGTTTGGCAGCTGAGTTCCTGAAGGCTGCTGCCTGTGAAAGGCTGTTGCTCAGGACTTGGTGCAGTTCTTTATTGCACAGGTAACTAACAGGTGCCATCCTGTGCCCTAAGGGAAGCTCTTGCACAGTTGTTTGATAGTAATTGGAGGGAAGGAGAGCAGTGACAAGTGAAGACTGAGGCAGGAATGTCCAGTTTTGGGGCCCTGTCTCGGTCCAGAGGAGAGAGACTGAGAAGGTCACAGTCCAGAGGAGAGGTTTGTTCTAATACATAGTTCCATGTTTTGGAATTAAGCCACGAGTGGAGCCAAATATCAAAAGTGAGACTAAATTAGACAGAACAGAGAAAGAGAGGAGGAGAGCAGGAAAGGGAATATGTTATCATACCCCACACAGCCTAGATGCTTTCTTTGGCTGGAGCAGGTCTGAGGAGGGCTGCTGCTTTGGCTTGGAGGAGCTGGTATCTGAGGGCTGGCCAGGAGGTGTGTGGGGGGGACAGGCTCTGCTCACTGCTCCCTGGCATAGGACAAGGAGCAATGGAGGGAAGCTGCAGCACAGGAGGCTCCAGCTCAACACAAGGGGGAACTTCTTTCCTGTAAGGGTCACAGAGCACTGGAAGGGAATCCTCAGAGAGGCTGTGGAGTCTCCTTTTGTGAAGACTTTCAGGGCCTGTCTGGATGTGTTCCTCTGTGGTCTGTCTTAGACAGTATTGTCCTGCTCTGGCAGGGGGGTTGGACTCAATGATCTCCTTGGGTCCCTTCCAATCCCTCACATCCTGTGAGCCTTTAATCCAGGGTGTCTGTGAGGGAATGCTGGAAAAGGGGGGGATGCTTTTGAGACAGGACTAAGGGAAGCAGGGTCTTTGGTAACAAGTCACTTGGTGACACCTAGGAAAGTTTCTTTGGACGAAATGAAAGCGTAGCAGTGTAGGATTACTGCAAGGGATCCTCAAGGAGAAAGGTGGAAAACAAAGGAGGATATGAGAGACTTAATGTGAATGACCAAAGGAGGTGCTGGAGTGTGCGCAGAGGATGACAATGAAGCTGGTGAAGGACCTGGAGAGTGAATCTTATGAAGTGTGACTGAAGGAGGTTGGGCTGTGTAGTTTGTAAAAGAGGAGGCTGAGAGGAGACCTCATTGCTCTCTACAACTACCTGAAAGGATGTTGTGGAGAGGTTGGTGCTGGTCTCTTCTCACAGGTAATTAGTGATAGAACAAGAGGAACAGCCTCAAGCCGTGACTTGGTAGGTTTAGACTGGATATTAGGAAACATTTTTTCCCAGCAAGCGTGGTCAGGCACTGGAATGTGCTGCCCAGGGAGGTGGTAGAGTCACCAACCATCCAGCCTGGCCTTGACCACCTCCAGGGCGGTTGTGGATCACACCCTCCCTGGGCGACCTGTGCCAATGTCTCACCACCCTCACTGTAAAGAACTTCTAACATCCAGTTCAGAATAGAATAGAATCAACCAGGCTGGAAGAGACTTCCAAGATCATCCAGTCCAACCTAGCACCCAGCACTAGCCAGTCAACCAGACCATGGCACTAAGTGCCTCATCCAGGCTTTTCTTCAACACCTCCAGGGATGGTGCCTCCACCACCTCCCTGGGCAGCCCATTCCAATGCCAATCACTCTCTCTGCCAACAACTTCCTCCTAACATCCAGCCTAGACCTCCCCCAGCACAACTTGAGACTGTGTCCCCTTGTTCTGTTGCTGGTTGCCTGGCAGAAGAGACCAACCCCCACCTGGCTACAGCCTCCCTTCAGGTAGTTGTAGACAGCAATGAGGTCTGCCCTGAGCCTCCTCTTCTCCAGGCTGCACACCCTCAGCTCCCTCAGCCTCTCCTCATAGGGTTTGTGTTCCAGGCCCCCTACCAGCTTTGTTGCCCTTCTCTGGACACCTTCCAGCACCTCAACATCTCTCTTGAATTGAGGGGCCCAGAACTGGACACAGCACTCAAGGTGTGGCCTGACCAGTGCTGAGTACAGGGGAAGAATAACCTCCCTTGTCCTACTGGCCACACTGTTCCTGATCCAGGCCAGGATGCAATTGGCTCTCTTGGCCACCTGGGCACACTGCTGCCTCATCTTCAGCTACTATTCACCAGTACCCCCAGGTCCCTTTCTTCCTGGCTGCTCTCCAGCCGCTCTGCTCCCAGCCTGCAGTGCTGCTTGGGGTTGTTGTGGCCAAAGTGCAGAACCCTGCACTTGGCCTTGTTAAGTCTCATCCCATTGGCCTCTGCCCACCCATCCAGCCTGTCCAGGTCCCTCTGCAGGGCTCTCCTACCTTCCAACAGATCCACACCTGCTCCTAGCTTGGTGTCATCTGCAAATTTACTGATGCTGGACTCAACCCCCTGGTCCAGATCATCAATAAACATACTGATCAGGACTGGGCCCAGCACTGATCCTTGGGGCACACCACTAGTGACAGCTGCCAACTGGATGTGGCACCATTCACCACCACTCTCTGGGCTCTGCCATCCAGCCAGTTCTTGATCCAGCACAGAGTGAATCTGTCCAAACCATGAGCTGCCAGCTTGGCCAGGAGCTTCTTGTGGCAGACAGTGTCAAAGGCTTTGCTGAAGTCCAGGTAGACTACATCCACAGCCTGCCCCACATTCACCAGGCAGGGAACCTGATCATAAAAGGAGATCAGGTTGGTCAGGCAGGACCTGCCCTTTCTAAACCCATGCTAGCTGGGCCTGATCCCTTGGCTATCCTGTAGGTGCTTTGTGATGGCACTCAAGATGACCTGTTCCATGACCTTGCCTGGCACTGAGGTCAGGCTGACAGCTTTGTTATTTCCCAGTTTCTCCCTCTGGCCCTTCTTGTGGATGAGCATCACATTTGCCAGCTGTGGGGACCTCTCCAGTGAGCCAGGCCTGTTAATAAATGATGGAGAGTGGCTTGGCCAGCTCAGCACCCTAGGATGTATCCAATCTGGTTTAAATATCCCCTCTGCTAGTTTAATCCCATTCCTCCTTGTACTGTCATTACAGGTCCTCCCCCAGACCTGCTCCTGCTCCTCAAACTGTCTGTCTCACAGTGAGGGCCCCAAAGCTGAACTCAGTATTCAAGATGCATAAAATTCTGCTTACCTGTACCAGGTAGGCAGGTTGCTGTACACAGAAATAGCGTGGCCTTAAGTCCAGCATCCAGCAGAGCAAGCAAACTGCAAGAGCAAACAGGGGATTAAAAAACACCCCACAACACTGTATAGAAGACAGTGTGTAAAGCAGCCTGTAGAATCTGAGCCCCAAAGCCTTCTGAGTCTGTGCCACAGACACCTGACCTGGGTGCTGGAGTGCTGAAGGGGATATGATTTGCCCCACCTTAGCACTACCTCTGTTGTAAAGATGATTCCTGGCAGATTTTTGTCCTCTGTGATAGAGCTGAGCAAATAGCACTGAAGATGGGAAAATGGAGCATAGAGGTAGACAAAGACTTGAGCAGAAACAATTGCTTTTAGTATGACCTGTAAGGAACTCTTCACTTCTTATAATGCTGTTCTGCTGGGGTGACTTCTGTTCCACATCAAAGGTCTGGCACACACAGAATCACAGAATGTCAGGGGCTGGAAGGGACCTCCAGAGCTCATCCAGTGCAACCCTCCTGCACAGCAGGATCACCTATCCCAGATCACACAGGAACACATCCAGGTGGCTTTTGAATATCTCCAGAGAGGGAGACTCCACAACCCCCCTGGGCATCCTCTTCCAGTCTTCTGTCACCCTCCTGTTTCCATGGAACTTCCTGTGCCTCAGCTGCCACCCATTGCCCTGTCACTGGGCAGCACCCAGCAGAGCCTGGCTCCAGCCTCCTGCCACTCACCCTGCACATATTGATAAACACTGATGAGGTCACCTCTCAGTCTCCTCCTCTCCAAGCAGCACAGCCCCAGCTCCCTCAGGCTCTTCTTGTAACAGAGATGTTCCATTCCCTTCATCATCTTTGGTGCTCTGTGCTGGACTTTCTCAAGAAGTTCTATGTCTTTGAACTGGGGGCCCCAGAACTGGACACAGTACTCCAGTTAGGGCCATAATAATGAGTGTGAAGGTCTCTGGTATGTAAACGCTGGTAGCAGACCCAAGTGTTCATTAGGTATATTTGTGGGGGTGCCTGTGGACTCATTGGGGCATTATCAACTGTTGGACTTCTCTGCTTGCTTCCATGTGTGTGGTTTTTGGTAAGCCACAAGGTAGCAGAAGCACTCTGCAAGTGGCACTCAGAGGAGATGGGATTGCCATCGTGTTGCCTCTCTGCCAAACAAGATGTAATGTATTCAGCAGACTTCTGATGTGCCAGATGAAACCTAAAGGGACAGCTCATCCAGCATCCTCAGGAAGCTAATGTAAATGACAAGCCACTTCAAAGGCTTAACACTGCAGCTGCTAAATCTGTTTATTTCTTGTGCATGAAACAAACTGAAGCACATAGCTGTGGATTTTGAGTATCAGCTGAAACCTTCCTGGCTTTGGGAAAGGGAATATTGTGTTTGTGGAACAGAAGCACAGAACCTTAGAAGTCAGAAGGGACCTCCAGAGATCATTGAGTCCATCCTCCCTGCCAGAGCAGGATGACCCAGGGTAGTTTGTACAGAAATGCATCAGGATGGGTCTTGAAAGGCTCCAGAGAAGGAGACTCCACAACCTCTCTGGGCACCCTGCTCCAGTGCTCCATGACTCTTACAGTAAAGAAGTTCTTCCTCAGGTTGAGATGGAACCTCCTGTGCTGTAGTTCATACCCATTGCCCCTTGTCCTAGCACAGGGCACAACTGAGAAGAGTTTGTCCCTTCCCTCTTGACCCCCAGCCCTCAGTTATTTATAAACATTGACCAGATCCCCTCTAAGTCTTCTCTTCACCAGACCAAACAGCCACAGGTCCTTCAGCCTCTCCTCAGAGGCAGTGGTCCATCCCCTTCAGCATCTTCCCAACCATTCCTTGTACTCTCTCCAGTAGACCTCTGTCCCTCCTGAACTGCAGAGCCTAAAACCAAAGGCAGTGTTGCAGACGAGGTCTCAGCAGTGCAGAGTAGAGGAGGAGGAGAACCTCCCTGGGTCTGCTGGACACACTTTTCTTAATGCCCTCCAGGATCACATTGGCCTTCTTGACCACAAGGCCACACTGCAGCCCCAGGTGACACCGTAGGTGGTTGTCATCTTCATACTGCCAGGAAAGGAGGATGGGAGATGATGAAGAGGTGGCTGCCGTGAGCCAGCCCTTCTGATGGCAGGCAGTGCTGTGGCCACACACCTCAGGCAAGAGAAGAGGCAGCTGCAGTCCTTGCAGGAGGAGGGGAGCAGTTGTGGGGTGAGCAGTACCAGCCCTCTGCCTTACACTCCTAGGGCTGGGAGGCAGCTGCATTGCTCCCTTGAATAGCATGCATCTGATTATAATTGGAACTATTTGTCAGCAATAATTACACTTCTTTGTTCTGATTGCCATCTGCTGGCAAAGGGGGCATGTCCACAGCCATTCCACACGTCTGTCACCAGGGCTCTAACCAAGCCTGTGGCACACTCACCATTTTGCAAGCATTTGTGCTTTTTGGACATGAATGCTGCAAAAGAGAGGCTGGTTTTGGATGTCTGACTTTTACCAAGCTGGTGATGCTTGCGGCAGGGCTTACAGCTATTTATAGAGCTGGGGCTGAAAGCAGCAGAGGCGCCCAGCTCATCTCCCCAAGCTCTGCTGGAATGTGCTGTGCAGCTGCTCCTGTTTCAAGCAGGAGCACTGTTGCCTGCTTGCCCACAGGCTCTGCCTCTGCAGCGTTTTAACTGTTATGACCACAGAAGCTCCACTACTTGAACCAGGAGCAACTATTCTAACTATTCAGTTGTCTCTTTGGAGTGGGTGAAAAGTGGAAGAGATGTTCACAGAATCACAGAAAAAAACAGGTTGCACAAACCCTTCAGAATCAGAGTCCAACCTGGAACCCTACTCTACAAGATTCACCCTAAGCACCAAATCCAAATGACCCCTAAACACATCCAGGGTGGGTGGCTCCACCACCTCCCTGGGCAACTCATTCCAGTGCCTGACTACTCACTCCATGAAAAAACCTTTTCCTAATGTCCAATCTAAAGCTTCCCAGCCTCAGCTGAGGCCATTCCCCCTTGTTCTGTCTCAAATTACCTGTGGGAAGAGACCAATAGCAGCCTCTCCACAACCTCCTTTCAGGTAGTTGTAGACAGCAATGAGGCCTCCCCTCAGCCTTCCCTTCCTCAATCTAACCATCCCCAGCTCCCTCAGTCACTCCCCATTAGATTTATTCTCCAGGCCTTTCACAGCTTTGTTGCCCTCCTCTGGACCCACTCCAGCACCTTCACATCTCTCCTGTATTGTGGTGCCCAAAATTGAACACTCAAGGTGTGGCCTCACCAAAGCCAAGCCCAAGGGGACAATCACCTCCCTGCTTCTGCTGGCCACAGCACATTTAATCCCAGCCAGGATGCCTTTGGCCATCTTGGCCACCTGGGCACACTGCTGGCTCATATTCATCTCCAGTCTGTTACAGCTCTCAGGTCTCTCTCTGCCAGGCATCTCTCCAGCCACACTGCCCCAAGCCTGTAGCATTGCTTGGGGTTGTTGTGATCCAAGTGCAGGACTTGGCCTTTGGCCTGGTTGAAACTCATCCCATTAATGATGGCACACTGATCTAAGCCTATCCAAGTGCCTCTGAAGAGCCTTTATACCTTCATTCAAATGATAACTGCCAGCTAACTTGGTGCCATCTGCAAACTCACTGCTGACACTCTCTGTGCCTGAATCAAGGTTGCCAATAAAGATGTCAAAAATGCTTCCCCTCCTGAGTCTCCTGCTGTCGAGTACAATGTGTCTGCTACAGTGGATAATCACGAATGCAGGTCTTTAGTTTTGGCACTGTGCAAATAGTGTTTGAAGATCACTCTTGGTGCTGGAAGACCACCATCTGCCAGAAGACTAGCTCAGGCTTGGAGGCCTGGTGCTGTGCTCCATGATGGCATTTAATACTTCTTACTCTTGTCTAAAAAGATAACTAAATTACAGAACCAGAGAATATATCCGGTCAGAAGAGAGCTCAAAGATCTTCCAATCTGTTAAGGGTTAACCCCTTCTGGGGGGAGTGGTCTGGCCAGGAGGGCCAATGCCATTCTGGGCTGGATTAGAGGGGCTGGGGTTAATAAGTTGAGAGATGTTCTCTTTCCCCTCTACTCTGCCCTGGTGAGGCTGAACCTGGAGTACTGTGTCCAGTTCTGGGCACCCCAGGTCAAGAGGGATATGGAACTGCTTGAGAAAGTCCAGCACAGAGCAACAAAGATGGTGAAGGGAATGGAACATCTCTGTTATAAGAGGAGCCTGAGGGAGCTGGGGCTGTGCTGCTTGGAGAGGAGGAGACTGAGAGGTGACCTCATCAGTGTTTATCAATATGTGCAGGGTGAGTGGCAGGAGGCTGGAGCCAGGCTCTGCTGGGTGGTGCCCAGTGACAGGACAAGGGGTGGCAGTTGAGGCATAGGAAGTTCCATGGAAACAGGAGGAGGATTATTTTCCCTGTGAGGGTGACAGAAGACCAGAACAGGCTGCTCAGGGCAGTTATGGAGTCTCCCTCTCTGGAGATATTGAAAAGCCACCTGGATATGTTCCTGTGTGATCTGGGATAGGTGATCCTGCTCTGGCAGGGAGGTTGGACTGGATGAGCCAAGAGGTTCCTGGAGTTCACTGATGGCAACTTCCTCCTGCAAGTGGTAAAGGAACCCACAAGAACACGTGCTACGCTGGACCTGGTCCTCCCCAGCGAGGAAGGGCTGATGACATGATAGAACTTCAGATCATCGAGACATCATAGAGGGTGCAAAGCAAGCTCACTACTCTGGATTTCAAGGGAGCAGATTTCATTCTCTTGAGGGATCTGCTTGGTAGAGTGTCATGGGAGAAAGCCCTGCAGGGAAGGGGCACTCAAGAAAGCTGCTCAATATTGAAAGGCCATCTCCCCCAGGCACAGGAGCAGTGCAACCCAGGAGAAAAGAAGGCAGCCAAGGATGCCAGGAGCCCTGCATGGACGATTAAGAAGCAATTGGGCACAAAAGGAAAGTCTATAGGGAGTGGGAGCAAAAACATTCCACATGTGAGGATTACAAAGAAATTGTCTGAGCAGTCAGAGATCAGATTAGGAAATCAAAACCACAGAGAGAATTAAATTTGGCTATGGACATAAAGTGGCACAAGAATTAGTTCAAGTGTATCAGGGACAAAAAGATGGCTAGAGAGGATGAGGGACCTCTCAGAAAGGAAAATGGACAACTGGTCATGAGGGACATGGAGAAGGCTGGGGTGCTCAGTGACTTAGTTTTCACCACCAGGAACTCTACTCAGAGCCCCAAAAGACAAAGGCAGGGTCTGAGTGAAAAAAAAAAGATCAGCCCAGCGTAAGCAAAGGTCAGGTTTGAGGCCATCTACAGAACCTGGAAGTGCACAGGTCCTGAGGGAGGTGGTGGATGAAGTTGTCAAGCCACTGTCCATCATATTTGAAAGGCCATTGCAGCCTGATGAAGTTCTTGCTGACATAACCCACATCTTCCAAAAAGGAAAAAAGGAAGACCCTGGAAACTATAGGGCAGTCAGGCTCACCTCTCTATCTGGCAAGACCATGGACCAGGAGATCCTCCTGAAGGTTCTGCTAAGGCATAAGGAAAATGAAGCTGAGGTGGTTGTTGGTAACTAGCAGGCTTCACCAAGGGCAGGTCATGCCTGATGAACTTGGTAGCTTTCTGTGATGGAGTTACAGCATCAGTAGATAAGGGAAGAGCAACTGATGTCGTCTACCTGGGCCTTTGTAAAGCATTTGGCACTGTCCTGCATGACATCTTGGTGACCAAATTGGCAAAGCATGGAGGGGTAGACTACTCTCTGGATAAGGAACTGGCTGGATGGTTGTACTCAGAGAGTTGCAGTCAGCAGTTTGATGTCCAACTGGAGACCAGTGACAAGTGGCATCCCTCAGGGGTTGGTACTGGGACCAACTGGCTGGCACACTGGAGAGAAGGGATGCCATCCAGTGAGGCCTGGACAGGCAGGAGAGGTGGGCCCATGCCAGCCTGATGAAGTTCTGCAAGGCAAAGTGCAAAGTCCTGCTCCTGAGTTGTGGCAATCCCAAGCATGAATATATGCTGGGTAGAGAGTGGCTTGAGAGCAGTCCTGAGGAGGAGGACCTGGGGATGTTGGCTGGTGAAAACCAGCTTAAGCCAGCAATGCACTCTTGGAGCCTAAAAAGCCAAACACATCCTGATCTGCATCAAAAGATGCATGAACAGCAGGTTGAGGGAGGTGATTGTGCTCCTCATGCTCTCATGAGAACTCACCTGGAGAGCTCCATCCAACTCTGGAGCTTCCAACACAAGTAGGACATGGATCTGTTGGAGCAGGCGCAGAGGAGGGCCATGAAGGTGGTCAGAGGGCAGGAGCACATCCCCTATGGGGACAGTCTGTGACAGTTGGGGCTGTTCAGCCCGGAGAAGGCTCCAGGGACATCCTCTAGCAGTCTTCCAGTACTTGAAGGGTGCTACAAGAGAGAGAGTGACTTTTTACAAGTGCTTGTAGCAATAGGAGGAGGGGGAATGGCTTTAGGCTGGAAGAGGGTAGACTTAGACCGGATATTAGGAAGAAGTTCTTTACAGTGAGGGTGGTGAGACACTGAAACATGTTGCCCAAGGAAGCTGCGGATGCCCCTGGAAGTGTTCAAGGCCAAGTTGGACAGGGCTTTGAGCAGCCTGGTCTAGTGGAATGTGTCCCTGCCATGGCAGAATGGTTGGTTGTACTGAGAGAGCTGCAGCCAGCAGTTCCAACCTCCATGGCAGGGAGGCTGAAACTAGATGATCTTTGATATCCCTTCCAGCACAAACCATTCTATGATTCTATGAACTGTGACATAATTTTGCCCTTGTTCTAGATGCCCAGTTCTGGATGTTGAAGCCATTCAGATTCGTAGCAATGAGTGTGACCAAGAAAGCAAACTCACACTCTTGGCAAACATGCTGAGGCAGAAACTTGTCTCCAGATAGGTGGCTGTTGCAGAACTACTTGCTTATCAGTCTGTCTGCTTATCAGTTCCTCTACCACTCCAGTGCTGAAGTAACCTGAAACAGTGGTGATATTTTTTTCTTCCTGTTTTTCTCTCTACAGCATTATTTTGAGAACTGAAGTGATTCCCTTGGCATCAAGAATAACTGCAGTCATGCCTCTGCTTAGCTACAACTCAGGTTTGCACAGCAGAAGACCATCCAGTGCAGCTGTGCACTTGGCTGGAGCAGATGTGCATCTTTGGTGATGCGTGGGCACCCTGCTGCCTGGGCTGTGCCCCTGAGCTGGACACAGGGGTGGATCTGTGGGAGACTGTGAGCAATGCTTATAAATATCTGAGGGCTGGGGATCAAGAGGGAGGGACAAACTCTTCTCAGTTGTGTCCTGGCACAGAAAGTTCCATCTCAACATGAGGAGAAACTTCTTTACTGTAAGGGTCACAGAGCACTGGCACAGGCTGCCCAGAGAGGCTGTGGAGTCTCCTTCTCTGGAGACTTTCAAGGTCTGTCTGGATGTGTTCTTGTGTGATCTGGGCTAGATTGTATGGTCCTGCTCTGGCAGGGGGGGTTGGACTCAATGATCTCTGGAGGTCCCTTCCAACCCCTAACATCCTGTGATTCCTGGAAGAGAGAAGGAGTTTTTGTGGCACTAGCAACCTGCTGTCTTCCCAGCAGGAGAGCTTAGTAAGAAACCCAGGCTTTGCATTTCTGCATTTTGCTAAAAGTCAGAACAAATACTGAAACACTGGTAAGATCCAGCTGAGCTGTCTGAGTAATCCTCTAACAAACTGCAAAACAAAGGAGTGAACTGAGCAGGAGAGCAGCTGTTTACACTGGTCCCCAGCTGATCTCTAGGAATGAATAAGCTGACTGAGCATCACTCCTGCATTCAGATACACCAGTATGGACCTTTCAGCCTTAAGGATGCAATGGATAAGTGCAGTGGGTTGAGGAACTTCCCCCCTCTAACTGAGAATTTGCCAGACCAGCTCAGATGGCTTGGAAGTAAGATGAAGCTCTATTTACAGCAAAGTTAAACTGACAAGCATTTATAGACAATATATTTACATCTACTTGCAATTATATATAGAATTGATAAATAATACTGAAATCCAAATTCCCTCCTAGACAAACAAAAGAAGCTCAGAAGGGGCTCAATGCCACCCTCTCTCTCCCAGATAGAGAACAAAACATCCAGCCAAGATTCCTTGTTATCTGTTAGTGGAAGGTCACAGGATCATAGGATGTCAGGAGTTGGAAGGGACCCAAAGAGATCGAGTAAAATCTCCCTGCCACAGCAGGACCATACAATCCAGTTCAGGTCACACAGAAACACATCCAGACAGGCTTTGAAAGGCTCCACAGAAGGAGGCTCCACAGCTCCTCTGGGCAGCCTGTGCCAATGCTCTCTGACACTTACAGTGCAGAAGTTCCCCCTTGTGTTGAGCTGGAACCTCCTGTGCTGCAGCTTCCATCCATTGCTCCCAGGGAGCAAGTGAGCAGAGCCTGTCCTCCCCTTCCTGGCCCCCAGTCCTCATATATGTATAAACCTTGATTAGATCCCCTCTCAGTCTTCTCTTATGCAGAATAAACAGCCCCAGGTCCCTCAGCCTCTCCTCATCAGGCAGTGCTCCAGTCCCCTAATCATCCTCATACCCCTCTGCTGAACCTTCTCCAGCAGATCCTTGTCCCTCTTAAACTGGGCAGCCCAAAACTGAACACAGGAAAGTATCAGAGTTGATCAAAGGAGAAGCAAAGGGAGCAAGGGTGCTGAAGCAAAGAGGGCTAAATTGTTTACACTTCGGCTTTTCTTCCCCTTTTAGCAAACCCATGAATGAGACAGACTTTATCATGGTTTTATTTTTATAACCAATGATCTCATTTCTCTCATCATAATACTCCAATCAGCCTCAAACCAACACATTGAGGATCCACAAGCCATTCCCATAGCCATTCCCATTTCCCTTTACTTGCAGCCTCCTGGTTTGGATGCCTTCTGTGCAGTGGGAGCTGCTGCTGCCCGGCTGAACCGTGGGGTTTTGTGTGAGCAGCTTGCAGCTACACAGCCTGACGAGTGCTGGCTGGCAGAAATACTTTACCAGGCAGAAATGATTCGGCTCCCACTGCTGCAGACTCAACACTGTAATGTGACCAAGGAGCTGTTTCAGCGCTGCCGCAGAGGGCTGTTCGCAGCAGCTCGTTCCGGAGCATCTGGAAGCTGCTGGAGGGGAAGAGCAGCCCTGGAGTGCCGAGTGCCTGCTGTGGTCTTGGACCTCTGATGTCAGGGTAGGTGTTTCGGAAACATGGCATATGACAC
Source organism: Pogoniulus pusillus (assembly GCF_015220805.1). Taxonomy (NCBI): domain Eukaryota; kingdom Metazoa; phylum Chordata; class Aves; order Piciformes; family Lybiidae; genus Pogoniulus; species Pogoniulus pusillus. The sequence goes on from NC_087309.1 coordinate 110,443,397, forward strand.
CTGGGAATCTGCATGCTTGCTTCTAAGGACCCTGCCCTAGATGCGTCTGCTTTTAGTGATCTGTGCTGCTGGAATATTCATGCTTTTGCTCTTGTGGCTTCAGGGCACATCAGACGTTAGGGTTTCTGGAAGGTTCCCTGATACAGTGTCACAGAATCACAGATCCTTAGAGGTTGGAAGGGACCTCCAGAGATCGTCAAGTCCAACCTCTCTGCCAAGACAGCATCACCCAGGGTAAGCTCACCAACTGTGCAAACACGGGTTTAACAGTTCAGTATCAGAGAAAGCATCTGCCCTTCTCCAGTGGCTTCTGTCATGACAGTGCACCCTCTGTGCCACAGGGAAAGAGGAATTGGGTGCCCTCAGCCTGCCCTCTTGAGATGTGTTATCCAGCTCCTGCCACTCACCCCTGCATACCTCAGGATGGAAGGACCTGCATATTGCTGTGTATCCTGTAAATACCACCCCAAATGCCCTGGAGAGGGAAGTGATCCCTGCCTTGCTCCTCTTCCTCTGACACCAGCTGCATAGTGTGGGAACTGCTTGCGAAACTCCAGCACAGAGCCACAAAGATGATGAAGGGAATGGAGCATCTCTGTTACAAGGAGAGTCTGAGGGAGCTGGGGCTGTGCTGCTTGGAGAGGAGGAGACTGAGAGGTGACCTCACCAATGCTTATCAATATGTGCAGGGTGAGTGCCAGGAGGCTGGAGCCAGGCTCTGCTGGGTGATGCCCAATGACAGGGCAAGAGGCAATGGGTGGAAGCTGAGGCTAGAAAGTTCCATGGAAACATGAGGAGGAATTTTTTTTCCCTGTGAGGGTGACAGAGCACTGGAACAGGCTGCCCAGGGAGGTTGTGAAGTCTCCCTCTCTGGAGATATTCAAAAGCCACCTGGATGTGTTCCTGTGTGATCTGGTATAGGTGATCTTGCTCTGCAAGGGGGTTTGGACTGGATGAGCTTTCAAGGTCCCTTCCAGCCCCTGATATTCTGTGACTCTGTGATTCTGTAAATAAAGTCCTTCTTGTGGCCCAAAGTTGCACAACTTAAATTTTCTCTGAGCCCTTTCTGCAGCAGACACATCTCTGCTAATACAAAATTGTGACTGGCTTTGCTGTTCAGCCTGCTCATTCCTTGGCACCGTGGTGGGGCTGTCAGCTACCAATTCCCACAGGCTTCCCTTTCACTCTCCTTTGTCTGAGCCTTGGGTCACAGAACCCCCCACTCTGCTCAAGGGGCAGCCTAGCAGCTGGGCCAGGAACTGTAAGGTCTGCCCATAGCAAGGGTTCCAGAAGAGGTTATACATATTAATCTGAGGAAGAATACAAGCACCAGTACAGGTTGGGGCTGTCCTGCTGCAAAGCAGCTCAGTGGAGAATGACCTTGGAGTGCTGGCTTGGCAGCAAGTCCTGCATGGGCCAGCAATGTGCCCTTGTGGCCAAGAGAGCCAATGGCAGCCTGGGGGGCAGCAGGAAAAGTGTGTCCAGCAGGGCTAGGGAGGTTCTTCTCCCCCTCTACTCTATCCTTGTGAGACGACACCTGGAATACTGTGTCCAGTTTTGGGCTCCCCAGTTCAGGAGGGACAGAGACCTGCTGGAGAGAATCTAGCAGAGAGCCACAAGGATAACTGGGGCACTTGAGCATGTCCTTTATGGAGAGAGACTGAGAGGCCTGGGACTTTAGTCTGGAGAAGAGATGACTGAGACTACATCTGATCAATGTGTAGAAATACCTGAGGGATGGGTGTCAAGTGCCTAAGGCCAATCTCTTTTTGGTGGTCAGCAGCAATAAGCCAAGGAGCAACAGCTGCAAATTGGAACAGAGAAGGTTTCATGAGGTGAAACTTCTTTACAGTGAGGGTGACAGAGCCCTGGAGCAGGCTGCCTAGAGATGTTGTGGAGTCTTCTGCTCTGGAGACTTTGAAACCCTGCCTGGATGCATTCCTGTGTGAACTACCCTGTGTGTTGCTGCCTTGCCAGAGGGTTGGACTGGATGAGCTCTGGAGGTTCCTTCTGACCTCTAAGGGTCTGTGATTCTGTGATATCCTGTCGAGTCCTGCTGCACATCTGGGAGCAATGCTTACCGTATTGCAACACGCTTCCCCAGTCAGCAGGGTCCAGGTGGTGGAAAGAGGCTGTCAGCCTCTCCTTTCTGTCATCTGCACAGCATCATCTGCCTACTCCTTGCACTCTCCCTGAATTCTGGAGCACACACAGTCTTAATTTGCCAGTGAAGAGACGTGTTAGGTATGCAGAGCACACTGCCATACGCATGGCCAGTTTCACTGCTAGGAAGGCTGTAGGGGCTGTGAAGGGAGATAAGGAAAACAGCCTTGTGTTGGTATCAGTGGACAAAAGAATGGTGAGTGGGAGTCCTGCATAACAACAACGGAAAAACAGAGAAAGAGGTATTAAGTCTGATGTTCATGAAGTAATTAGCGTTTCTAAGTGTGCCCTAATTTCTGGTAAAAGAGAAAATACAACAAGATGAACAGAAAATTAAGGGTTATGCTTTTAGGACAAGGCCTTTTAATTGAGGCAGATGGGCCCAGATGTTTCCTCCCACTCTCCGAAATGATCACCTATTCAGGGAGAAATGTTGTGGGAAGGAACCGTAGCAAAGATGCAAGAGGAAATTTTCCACAAGCAATGATTACATTAAGAGGACTTCAGGCAGCTCTTAGTGCTCCAGTGAGGCTAATTCTGTATGAAAATAGGAACATCTGAAGGCTGTGTTGAAGAGGTGCTTGCTGCTGCTCACTCTTCAGTTCTCATTTTGATCCAAGAAAGACTTTATAATCTCTCTTCTCTCTTGTTAACTTGGTTTGACCCCAGGTTTCTTTTCCTTATCTGTTCTTTGTGTTCCTGGTTAATGCCAGCAAAGCTCTTCCATGTTGAGTTTGATAACCACAACTACTTTCCTTCTAATCCATTTTTAGAGTTTCAAAGTTGCACCTGGGAGAAACAGTTTTATATTGGTGCAGCATCTGGCATGATGAACCTAACCAGAGATCTTCACACCTCCTGCTGTAAAGGTTTCCCTTCTTCTCTGTGCATGCTTTTGGGGATGCCAAGGGCTTATGTATGGCACAGAGAGATGGGAATCATGTGTGCACTCATATGCAGGTGACAGCACATGAAAAAGTCGACATGTAAGTCTATCACATAATTAACCAGGTTGGAAAAGACCTCGGAGATCATTGAGGCAGCTCAGATAACTGAGGATACAGAGAAGGCAGAGCTGCTGAATGCCTTTTTTGCTTCAGTCTTTACACCTAAAGCTGAACTCCCCCATGTACTCCAGACCCTGGATGAAGGAGAGGAAGCCTGGAGGAGAGAATGCTCCCCATTGGTCAGTGCATACTGGGTTAGGGATCAGTTACACAAATTGAATGTTCACAAGTCCATGGGCCCTGATGGGATGCACCCAAGGGTGCTGAGAAAACTCTGGCTGATGTTATCTCTCTGCCACTCCATCATCTTTGCCAAGTTGTGTCAGACAGCAAAGGTGCCTGAGGACTGGAGGAGAGTCAATGGCACTCCAGTCTTCAAAAAGGGCAAGAAAGAGCTCCCAGGAACTCTCAACCACTCAGCCTCACCTCTAATCCTGGAAAAACAATGGAGTGGATCCTTCTGGAGGGCATCTCAAGGCACTTGGAAGAGAAGAAGGTTATCAGGAGCAGTCAGCATGGATTTACCAAGGGGAAGTCATGATTGACTAACCTGAGAGCGTTCTATGATGCCATAACTGAATGGGGAGATTCAGGGAGAGCAGTGGATGTAGTCTACTTTGACCTTAGCAAGGCCTTTGACATCATCTCCCATAACATTTTAGTGAGCAAGCTGAGGAAGTGTGGGATGGAAGAGCAGACAGTGAGGTGGGTTAGGAACTAGTTACAAGATAGAGTTCAGGGGGTGGTGATCAATGGTGCCAGGTGCAGCTGGAGAGCTGGGACCAGTGGTGTTCCCCAGGGATCAGTGCTGGGGCCAGTCCTGTTCAACATCTTCAGCAATGACATTGATAAGGGCACAGACAGAGCCTGCTCAGCAAGTTTGCTGATGACACCAAGCTGGGAGGCTTGGCTGATACAGCTGAAGGCTGTGTGGACATCCAGAGAGACCTGGACAGGATGAGAGCTGGGCACAGAGGAACCAGATGAAGTTCAACAAGGACAAGTGCAGAGTCCTGCATCTGGGGAAGAATAACAAACTGCACTAGAACAGGCTGGGAGGTGATCTGCTGGAGAGCAGCCCTGTGGAGAGGGACCTGGGGGTGCTGGTGGATAACAGTTAACCATGGCACAGCAATGTGCCCTTGTGGTCAAGAGGGCCAATGGGATCCTGGGGTGTATTAGGACATCCAGGGAGGTTCTCCTCCCCCTCTACTCTGCCCTGCTGAGACCCCATCTTGAGTACTGTCTTCAGTTTTGGGCTGACCAGTTTAAGAGGGACAGGGATGTGCTGGAGAGGGTCCAGCAGAGGGCTACAAGGATGATTAGGGGACTGGAGCACTGCCTGATGAGCAGAGGCTGAGGGGCCTGGGGCTGTTCAGTCTGCAGAAGAGAAGACTGAGAGGGGATCATCTGTGGGAAGCTTTCTCCTGCAGCGAAGTATGGAATGTAAACATCAGACCCTGTGATGAGAAGTGTCCTTGGAGCCTCACAGGCTTCCAGGGGCCTAGGCTGAGAACCATGAGCAACCCATGCACAGCTGTCAGGGGGTGGAATCTGCTGGCCCCTGGGGCGGGCACAGCCCAGGGGGCTGACCCTGGCCAGCCCCCCTGGGTGGGAGCCTCAAAGTGTTTACTGTAAGCTAACCTATCTCTGCCTTACACTTAACTTGGAGCCAATCTGTACCTTCCACTTGTACCAATCTTAAGCTAAGTTAGTTGTCTACACCCCTTTTGGGGGCTATAAAAGTCATTGCATCACCCTAATAAAACGCACTGCTGCACAATAGCCACAGAGTCGACTCTCAGTGCCCCGATCTCTCGCCGCACCAGTCTCTGTCCTCCAACAATCATCTAATCAATGTTTATAAATATCTGAGGGCTGGGGGTCAGGAGAGGGGGGGACAGGCTCTGCTTACTTGTTCCCTGGGATAGGACAATGAGCAATGGATGGAAGCTACAGCACACGAGGTTCCAGCTCAACACAAGGAGGAACTTCTGCACTGTAAGGGTCACAGAGCACTGGAACAGGCTGCCCAGAGAGGTTGTGGAGTCTCCTGTGGAGCCTTTCAAAGCCTGTCTGGATGTATTCCTGTGTGACCTGAGCTTGATTGTATAGTCCTGCTGTGGCAGGGAGGTTGGACTCCACCTCCTGGTGGAGGCCAGGGACAAGTCGAGTCCCTCAGAGATCAGTCCTGGGACCAGTCTTGTTCAACATCCTTGTGGGTGCCATGGACAGAGGCACTGAGTGCAGCCTCAGCAAGTTTGCTGATGACACCAAGCTGTGTGGTGCAGCAGACAGGCTGGAGGGAAGGGATCCATCCAGAGGGACCTGGGCAGGCTGCAGAGGTGGGCACAAGCCAACCTCATGAGGTTCAACAAGACCAAGTGCAGTGTCCTGCATCTGGGTCACGGCAATCCCAAGCACATATACAAGCTGGGCAGTGACTGGCTGGAGAGCAGCCCTGAGAAGAGGGACTTGGGGATGCTGCTGGACAAGAAGCTCAACATGAACTAACAGTGTGCACTTGCAGCCCAGAGAGCCAACCAGAGGTGATTCTCTGTCTCTACTCCACTCTGCTGAGACCCCACCTGGAGTACTGCATCCAGTTCTGGAGCCCCCATTACAAGAAGGATGTGGAGATGCTGGAGCATGTCCAGAGAAGGGCCACTGGGATGCTCAGAGGGCTGCAGCAGCTCTGCTGTGAGCACAGACTGAAAGAGTTGGGGCTGTGCAGTCTGGAGAAGAGGAGGCTCCCAGGTGACCTCATTGTGGCCTTCCAGTATCTGGAGGGGCCCTACAAAAAAAAGCTGAGGAGGGACCTTTCAGGCTATCAGGGAGTGACAGGACTAGGGGGAATGGACCAAAGATGGAGATGGGTAGGTTCAGACTGGATATGAGGAGGAAATTGTTCAGCTGAGAGTGGTGAGAGCCTGGAATGGGCTGCCCAGGGAAGTGGTTGAGGCCCAGTGACTGGAGATGTTTAAGGCCAGGCTGGATGAGGCTCTGAGCCGCCTGCTCTAGGGTAGGGTGTCCCTGAGCATGGCAGGCGGGTTGGAGCTAGATGATCCTTGTGGTCCCTTCCAACCCTGACTGATTCTATGATTCTGTGATTCTATGACTCAACATCCTGTGATCTGTGATCCTCTGAGTCCAACTTATCACCCCAAACCTTCTAATTCACTAACCCATAGCACTAAGTGTCTCATCCAGTCTCCTTTTAAACACCTCCAGGAACGGGGACTCCACCACCTCCCCGGGCAGCCCATTCCAATCACTCTTGCTGTGACAAACTTCTTCCCAACACCCAGCCTGAACCTGCCCTGGCACAACTTGAGGCTGTGTGCTCTTGTTCTGTCACTGGGTACCTGAGAGTAGAGACCAAGCCCACCTGGCTACTACCTCCCTTCAGGTAGTGCAGAGACAAATGTGGCTGCCCTGAGCCTCCTCTTCTCCAGGCTGCACACCCCAGCTCCCTCAGCCTCTCCTCACAGGGCTGTGCTCCAGCTGCCTCACCAGCCTTGGTGCCCTACCCTGGACATGCTCAACCACCTCAACGTCTTTCTTAAATTGAGGGCCCCAGGACTGGACACAGGACTCAAGGTGTGCCCTAATCAACACTGAGTACAGGGCAGAAGGACTTCCCTGATCCTGCTGGCCACACTATCCCCAATACAGGCCAGGATGCCAATGGCCTTCTTGGCCATCTGGGCACACTGCTGGCTCATGTTCAGCTGCCAACCAGTCCTCCCTAGGTACTTCTCTGCCTGGCTGCTCTCCAGCCACTCTGTCCCCAGCCTGTAGCACTGCGTGGGATTGTTGTGGCCAAAGTGCAGTACCTGGCACTTGGCCTCATTAAGTCTCATGGTACTGGACTGAGCCCATCTATCCAGCCTGTCCAGGTCCCTCTGCAAAGCCTTCCTACCCTCCGGCAGATCGATGCTTGCTTACAACTTGGTGTTGTCTGCACACTTACTGATGCTGGACTCAATACCCTTGTCCAGATCACCAATAAAGATGTTAAACAGGACTGGGCCCAGCACTGATCTCTGGGGCACACCACTAGTGACAGCTGCCAACTGGATGTGGCACCATTCACCACCACTCTCTGGGCCTTGCCATCCACACAGTTCTTAAACCAGCACAGAGTGCCCCTGTCCAAGCCAAAGGCTACCAGCTTGGCCAAGAGTCTGCCATGGCAGATAGTGTCAAAGGCTTTGCTGATGTCCAGGCACACTACATCCACAGCCTTCCCCACATCAGGCTGGTCATCTGGTCATAAAAGAAGATCAGAACGTAGGCTGGACCTACCCTCTTAAATCCAAGCCGGCTGCATCTGATCTTATGAAGAGTCTGTTAGGTATTAGAAAGGTATTGAGGCTATCAGGTCTAGAATTGCTCTGGGCAAGGGGATAGTTGATCCTTATTATCACAGAACAGAATTTCTCTCCCAAGAACATGTGACCTAGATCCTCCACTACTGGGACCTGTTCTAGTGGGAGGTGTCCCTGCTTATGGCAGGGGGTTGGAACTGGATGATCTTTGAGGTCTTTTCCAAGCTAAGCCATTCTGTGACTCTGTGGTCCTTTCGGTGCAATGTGTCACTTGCTCTCTAGGGGGTAGAGGCTGGTGAGGGGCCTGGAACACAAACCCTATGAGGAGAGGCTGAGGGAGCTGGAGGTGTTTAGTCTGGAGAAGAGGAGGCTCAGGGGTGACCTCACTGCTGTCTACAATTACCTGAAGGGAGGCTGTAGCCAGGTGGGCTTGGTCTCTTCTGCCAGGCAACCACAGTATCACAGTATCATCAGGGTTGGAAGAGACCTCACAGATCATCAAGTCCAACCTTTTACCACAGAGCTCAAGGCTAGACCATGGCACCAAGTGCCACGTCCAATCCTGCCTTGAACAGCTCCAGGGATGGCGACTCCACCACCTCCAACAGAACAAGGGGACACAGTCTCAAGTTGTGCTGGGGGAGGTATAGTATAGGCTGGATGTTAGGAGGAAATTGTTGACAGAGAGAGTGATTGGCATTGGAATGGGCTGCCCAGGGAGGTGGTGGAGTCACCATCCCTGGAGGTGTTCAAGCAAAGCCTGGATGAGGCACTTAGTGCCATGGTCTGGTTGACTGGCTAGGGCTGGGAGCTAGGTTGGACTGGATGATCTTGGAGGTCTCTTCCAACCTGGTTGATTCTATGATTCTATGACCTATGATCTAGGTGTCGTGGAACGCAGTTTCGCGGCAGAGTTTATGGGGGAAATACGCGAGGCGTTGACTATTTTATCAGTGATTTATTGCAAAGAATGCGAATTCCCTCTTCCCGAAACTACACCACCACTGTGAATTCTTTTGATTGAGATCAAAGTAACATTTCCGAAAATGGCAAATTAAAGAGTCTATGATGTTTAAAGAGAGTTCTTTTGAGTCTCCAAGGTTTGAGTTAACAGTTCGTCAGCTACTCACAGTCTGTAGCTTGGTAGGGAGTCCCTTTCTCCCGGTGAGGGTCCATGCACACAGGCTTCCTGCCTCTGCGGCTCGGGGTATCCGCCCGAGGCGAGGCTAGATCGGCAAGCAGCTTGTTGTCCGAGGAAGGAGGGAGGGTGAGGTCCAGAAAGGCAAGGGCACAAGGGCCAAAAGCTAGGGGGCCAAAAGCCTCGATCCTGGCCTGTCCACCATTTTTATAATGTTCCAAAATAGGACTAGCCCACAACTCGGACCACTTTTACGTTGTTCACATACATTGGTAAAAAACAATAAGCAACTTATACAATTGGATAATATTACCTAAAACAATATAAAGACCCCTCCTCAGGCCAGCCCACCTGCAGGTGTTGGGCAGGCCTGAGAAAGTCGTTTCTACTAACCAAAACAATACCTTGTTGTCTGGAAAGCAAGGCCAAGTGAAAGAGAAACATGGCCAGTGTTTACCTTTCACTTACCCTAGGGAGAAATCTTCCCATGGGACTGAAAGATTGTTTTGGTTTTTTCGATGCTTCTGGCATGAATGTGAGTGTGCTAGTTTGAAGCAAGCTGGAATGTTTTGGTAACAGAACTAGATAACGGGCAGTGAAATGAAAAACAATTGATGTCAACTTCTCTCACAGTCTCGCTGAGAGCTCTGGGAAGAAGAAGTAAACATTCTCCATTTTGTCTCTCACTCTTGCTTTTGCCTTAGACCTGGTCACATCTCATTAACCCTGCTCCTACTAACCTTGCTCCCTAACCTCTTGGCTGCACCTCTTTTCTTCCTGAGAACTGGGGTAAGGTTGAGAGGGCCGGGGGGAGGTGTTGGGGTGGTTTGAGAGCCCCTCCTGGGGACTCAGGTTTCTGGGAGGGGAGTTGTGCTTTTTTTGTATTGTTTATCCTTTGTATATTTTTGTATATAACTGTATATAACTGTATATATTGTAAATAGCTGCTTGTAAATTCTGCTAGCTGTAAATAAATTGCTTCATCTATATTCCCAGGGTCCATCTGAGTTAGCTGGGGCAAATTCAAAAGTGTGGGGGGGCGGGGTAACCCCCAAACCATCACATTTTTTTATTGGCGCCCAACGTGGGGCTAGATATTTTTGAGTGACTGGAAATTAGCTCTGGGAATTAAGATGAAGCTAATCAAGCAGCTATTCTATTTGGTTGGTGCATTGCTCTGGTCTGGTTTTGTTTTCTTGGTATTTAGTTGGTTAAAAGGTCAAATTGTTGTTTATTTCATTGATCTGGCTTATAATAAGGCTAAAGCTAAGGTTTCAGATATGTTCTGGAGCTGGGGTGATTTTATTCTTGGTTATGCTGGTTTTAATATCTCTGAGAATATTACCAAGGATATTACAGGAGCTCTGGTCAATAATGTGACAATCAATGGAAATTCTGCTTTAAATATGGCTCTAATGAGAGTTATTCAGCCTAAGACAGGAATTCCAACTGTTTGTATAGGGACATGCTCGTGTAAAACTGTTTTTCTTCTCACAATTTTTAATATTTGCCTCATGATTTTAATATTCATATTAATTTTGGCATTATTGGTGAAAAATTCAAAACCAGTTTCTGTAAGAGCTAGGAAAAATTCTGTGTCTCAGAAGCAGTCTCTTTCACAGCAAAACAGGGGAACACAGTTATCGGCTTCCCCCTTGCCAGCCTCTGCCCCTCCTTCTCCAAGTGCTGGGAACACGGCCAGTGTTCCTGCCAATAACGTAAACAATGACAAGGTAACCACCAGGAATCAAACTCATGGACCTCTGCACCACAGGCTGAAATCATACCACAGAGCTACCGAGACATTGCTAATGCTTTCTTCTCTATTCCTATAGCAAAGGAGTGCAGGCCTCAGTTTGCATTCACCTGGAGAGGAATCCAGTACCAGTTCAACCGTTTGCCTCAGGGGTGGAAACACAGCTCAACCATCTGTCACTCAGTCATCCACAATGCACTGGAGAAAGGTAAAGCTCCAGAGCACATCCAGTACATCGACGACATCATTGTGTGGGGCCAAACTGCTGAGGAAGTCTTCGAGAAAGGTAACAAAATCATTGACATTCTGCTGCAAGCAGGTTTTGCCATGAAGAGAGACAAGGTCAAAGGACCTGCCAGAGAAATTCAGTTTCTGGGAGTGCGGTGGCAGGATGGTCACCGTTACATTCCTCAGGATGTGATCAACAAAGTCTCTACCATGGCTGTTCCCACCAGTAAGAAGGACACACTTTCTTTTCTTGGTGTGGTGGGATTTTGGAGACTACACATTCCTGGTTTCAGTCAGATTGTCAAACCTCTGCATGATGTGACTCGTAAGAGAAACAATTTCGAGTGGGGACCTGAACAACAAGCAGCCTTTGATCAGATCAAACGAGAAGTAGTCCATGCAGTGGGCTTGGGACCTGTGAGATCTGGTCCGGACATTAAAAACATTCTGTACACGGCTGCCAGTGACAATGGTCCAACTTGGAGTCTTTGGCAGAGAGCTCCAAATGAGACACGTGGTCGTCCACTTGGTTTCTGGGGACGTTGTTACAGAGGTTCAGAGACAAATTACACTGCAACTGAGAAAGAGATTCTAGCAGCCTATGAGGGAGTGAAAGCAGCTTCTGAAGTGATTGGAACTGAGTCACAATTGCTTTTAGCTCCTAGACTGCCAGTTCTTAACTGGATGTTCAAGGGCAAAGGTTCATCACCACATCATGCCACAGATGCAACCTGGTCTAAATGGATGGCTTTGATAACCCAACGAGCATGAATGGGTAATCTTGACCGACCTGGTCTGGTGGAGGTGATCACCAACTGGCCGGAAGGCACAGACTGTTCCAAACCTCCAGAGGAGAAAATAACTCGTGCTGAGGAAGCTCCTCCCTATGGTGATCTCTCTGATCAGGAAAAGAACTATGCTTTGTTCACAGATGGTTCCTGTCGTCTTGTTGGGAACAAGCGAATATGGAAGTCAGCAGTTTGGAGTCCAACCAGGAGAGTTACCGAAACGAAAGATGGAGAAGGAGAATCCAGTCAGTTCGCTGAGGTAAAAGCTGTTCAACTTGCTCTTGATGTGGCTGAACGTGAGAATTGGCCCATCCTTTACCTCTACACCGACTCGTGGATGGTAGCCAATGCTCTATGGGGTTGGCTGAAGGACTGGAAGAAGAATGGTTGGCAGAGGAAAGGAAAGCCTATTTGGTGTGCTGATCTATGACAGGACATTGATGCACGGCTGGAGAGAACTCCAGTGAAGGTGTGGCACGTAGACGCACACATGCCTAAGAGCAGAGCCACTGAGGAACATCAACATAACCAGAAGGCAGATCAAGCTGCTAAGATTTCTCAAGTTGATATCAACTCTGAACTTGACATTGACCTTGATTGGAAACACCGAGGTGAGCTGTTCTTAGCTCGGTGGGCCCATGACTCATCTGGACATCAAGGCAGAGATGGAACATACCGATGGGCTCGTGATAGGTCAATTGACTTGTCCATGGACGCTATCACCCAAGTCATCTATGACTGTGACATTTGTGCTGCTATTAAGCAGGCTAAGCGAATCAAGCCCTTATGGTATGGTGAGAGATGGTCAAAGTACAAGTATGGAGAAGCCTGGCAGATTGACTACATCACTTTACCTCGATCTCGTTCTGGCAAGCAGTATGTGTTGACGATGGTAGAAGCCAGCACTGGATGGTTGGAAACCTATCCAGTTCCACATGCTACTGCACGTAACACCATTGTTGGTTTGGAGAGACAGATCTTGTGGAGACATGGAACTCCAGAGAGAATCGAGTCAGACAATGGTACTCATTTCAAGAACAATCTTGTGAAAACCTGGGCCAAAGAGCATGGTATTGAATGGATCTATCACATACCCTACTATGCACCAGCTTCAGGGAAGATTGAGCGCTACAACGGTTTGCTGAAAACCACCCTAAAAGCCATGGGGGGTGGAACTCTGAAAAACTGGGACAAACATTTAGCACAAGCTACCTGGTTGGTAAATAGTAGAGGTTCAGTAAACAGAGCAGGACCTGCACAATCAGATTTGGTCCAAACAGTAGACGGTGATAAAGTTCCTGTTGTACATGAGAAGAATCTGTTAGGGAAAACTGTTTGGGTATTTTCTCCTTCGGGCGAAGGGAAACCTGTCCGAGGGGTGGTTTCTGCTGAAGGTCCTGGTCATACCTACTGGGTAATGCAGGAGAATGGTGAAATCCAGTGTATTCCACAGAGAAATTTAACTTTAGCTGAGAGAGTTTAAATTCAGAATGTCTAACATAAGTTGTTAGGAGTTTTCTGTTCTAGGTAACATCGGCGCCCAACACTGAGAGAATCTACGATAGAATCTACAGTACGTGAGCACGAACCCAACATCACCTGGGAGTCCCTGTTCTGAGCTTTTGAATCACCTACATTTGATTGAAGTGTGAACTGAACTTGTATATATTGTCTTAGTGTAAATATTGGTTTAGATTAGATTGGATAATTCTCAGCGATACTTTGAGCGAAGTAGACAAGGGGTGGATTGTGCTAGTTTGAAGCAAGCTGGGATGTTTTGGTAACAGAACTAGATTACGGGCAGTGAAATGAAAAACAATTGATGTCAACTTCTCTCACAGTCTCGCTGAGAGCTCTGGGAAGAAGAAGTAAACATTCTCCATTTTGTCTCTCACTCTTGCTTTTGCCTTAGACCTGGTCACATCTCATTAACCCTGCTCCTACTAACCTTGCTCCCTAACCTCTTGGCTGCACCTCTTTTCTTCCTGAGAACTGGGGTAAGGTTGAGAGGGCCGGGGGGAGGTGTTGGGGTGGTTTGAGAGCCCCTCCTGGGGACTCAGGTTTCTGGGAGGGGAGTTGTGCTTTTTTTGTATTGTTTATCCTTTGTATATTTTTGTATATAACTGTATATAACTGTATATATTGTAAATAGCTGCTTGTAAATTCTGCTAGCTGTAAATAAATTGCTTCATCTATATTCCCAGGGTCCGTCTGAGTTAGCTGGGGCAAATTCAAAAGTGTGGGGGGGCGGGGTAACCCCCAAACCATCACAGTGAGGCACTAGAAATCCGCATGACATGGAGACTTTAGAGGGGCTTTTGCTACTCTCCATGACACTAGGGAGCCTTGAGAGGCTAATGGGAGGTGTTCCTGCCTATGGTGGGGGGTTGGAACTGGATTATCTTTAAGGTCCCTTCCAACATAAGCCATTCTATGACTCTATGGTAAGATAAGATAAAGGCAAACAGCAGTGCTGAGGCACAGTGGTTCCTCAGCAGACTCACAGCAGCTCTCCTAGGGGTGAAAAGGCTGTTCTGCCAGCTCTGCCTCATGTTGGTGTTTGACCACCTATCACTCAAAATACTGCAAAAGGAACCCCAACCTAACAAAAGACTTCCAATGAAAGAGGATGAATTTGGACACAGCACTCTTTCCCTAAACAAGCAATTCAGACATTCTCATCCCTACCACTTGTCTGCCCTCACCTGGCATGTCTCACCCTCAGAGGGATACTGCAAGCATTTCAGAGAACTGCCTTCAGAGCAAGAGCCAGTTGCTAAATCAGGCACAGAGATGTATGAATATTTATTCAGCCACTGCTCTTCCCCTTTGAACATGACAGAGCAGCTCTCCATCATGAACATCCCTCTGCTGTCAACTTAGCAAGAGTGTGTCTTGGACTTGGAGTTGTTCCCAGAAAGCCTGAGAAGCAGATTCTCCTGTGCTGGAAATGCCATCATCTACTTCCTGGCAGTCTAGAAATAGGCAGGGGTTAGGGGTTAGTTCCTTTGGAAGGAACTAAAGATCTGACTCTATCTGTATGCTTTAGTTTCTTCCAAAGGAACAAGAGAAAAGAGTATATAGCCTTTTGAAGAGGGGGCAAACCACTCAGGTGGATTATAAAGATGTGGTGAGACACTGTAGGGAAAAAGCTACAAGGGCCCAGCCTGAACTTAATCTGGCTGCTGCTGTGAAAAGTACTAAAAAGTGTTGCTTTAAGCACATCAACAGCAGAAGGAGACCTGAGGAGAATCTTCACCCTTTATTGGATGTGAGAGGAAGCATAGAGACAAGGAAAGAGGAGAGGGCTGAGGTATTCAGTGCCTTTCTTGCCTTGGTCTTTAGTAGCAGGTGTAGCTGTTCTCTTGGGTACACAGCCCCTGAGCTGGTAGACAGGAAAGGGAAGAGAATGAGCCCTCCCTGCCCCAAGGAGAAATAGTTTGTGACCTGCTTCTTGGACTTGCTCCTGTAACCATTTAGACACACTCAAGTCTCTGTGACCAGATCAGATCCACCCAAGGGTGCTAAAGGAGCTGTCAGAAGAGCTTGCCAAGGCACTCCGCATCAGTGAGAGCTCCACATTGCCAGGTACAGCTGGTAGGTGGCTCAGAGGTGTGTGCTTCGTCTTTAGGTGTAATTCTGCAACATGATGACTACTGCAGGGAGATTACTGTCTTGAACATGTAGTCACCTTAGCAACACGCTCCTAATAATGCTGTCTTCTCACCCTTTCTCCCACGCCTACCTTCCCTGTAGAAGCTGGGTCATGTTGACCCATGGGCTGTCTGGAAGCCAAGTCCCTGAAGAGTCTCAGCCCCTTGTATTCTTGGGCATCAAATCCACTTCCACCACCACGCACAAGCCCTCCATGGTGCACAGAAACCAGGCATCTCCAGTGGCCAAGCCCTGGCCAGTGAACCATGAGACTGGGTACGAGCAACCCTGTGTCATCTTTGCTGAGGGCTGTCACAGAATCACAGAACTTCAGAGGTTAGAAAGGACCTCCAGAGATCATCCAGTCCAACCCCCTGCCTAGGCAGCATCACACAGGGTAGTTTGCCCAGGAATGCATCCAGGCAGGGTTTCAAAGTCTCCAGAGAAGGAGACTCCACAACTATTGTGGAGGGCCAAAACAGGCCTAATATGTGTCCTGGCCTGTCCAGGCATGATCCCCTTCCCCCCTTTGCTAGAAAGGGAAGCAATGTGGGAAAGAAGGCAAAAGGTCTGGAGACACTCAGTCTACTCTGGTGGAAAAACAAGGTGCATACACTTGTTCATGCATGGCCTGTGCTTTTCCAAATTTTGGTAAAGGAAGCCCCTAGTTTTACCTAATACAGCTAGCTTTGGTAAAGTGACATTCTAATTGGCTAATCTCTGCAGCCAAATGGAGCCATCAGACTCAGGCCATTGATAAATATGAGCAAAGTTGTAAATAACATAGAATCATAGAATCAACCAAGTTGGAAGAGACCTCCAAGCTCATCCAGTCCAACCTAGCAACCAGCCCTGTCCAATCAACTAGACCATGGCACTAAGTGCCTCATCCAGGCTTTTCTTCAACACCTCCAGGGATGGTGCCTCCACCACCTCCCTGGGCAGCCCATTCCAATGCCAATCACTCTCTCTGTCAACAACTTCCTCCTAACATCCAGCCTAGACCTCCCCTAAAGCAACTTGAGACTGTGTCCACTTGTTCTGTTGCTGGTTGCCTGGGAGAAGAGACCAACCCCACCTGGCTACAGTTCTGCTCTGCCTCATTTTGCTCTGCCTTGCCATGCTGCTGCCATGCTCCAGAACAGCTTTGCTGTGTAACTACAAGCACTGATGTTTCGAGCTTGTTTACCTGGAAACTTTGCCGTGCCTCAGTTTACCAGGGAGAGGCATTTAGTGCCTGCACACAGTGGGAAAGAGTCATTGCCAAAAGCTGCCTGAAACCCACAGCCAGCCTAGTGTGAACCGGAAGTGGTAAGCTGCTCCCAGCTGGAGAGCTTCCATAGAGAGTGAGAGCAGGTTACTGATACCAGCAAGACATTGTCTTTGCCTGCACACCTGCAAACCTCCATGAGGAGACTGGAACCCTGGAAAGGACACCATCAACCCAGGAAGGAACCAAGACCAGGTCAGAAACCATGCCAACTCCAGCACCCTGTGAGAAGAGTCCTGGGGAACTTCCAATAACCTCCAACAGGTACCATACCACCGAGAGCAACCCCTCCAAGTGTTTTGGGATACTGTCTGGCATTATAATGCAGCCCTGGGAATCCAGAGATATTATTTTGTCAGTAAATCTTTTGAAAAGTCTCTTTGTAGTTAAAGTTCTGATTTGGTTCTGTAACAAACTGATTCTGCTTTGGTTCTGCTTCAGGAGAAAGGAGTCTCTCGAGTCTAGAGGGCCAAGTGACACACTGCACCGCAAGGATCTCGTTCCAACAGCTCCAATTCATGTTTGGGTATTGCTAGTTTTGCTTAACTGTTTAAATCACCTGTCCCCTGAGTGTAAATACCCACAACTGTGTGTTTGAACCTTATAAATACATTTTCTGGCAAGATGTAATATTAATACATAATTTTTTCATAGTTAATTAATTTTGCCTGGTTATTAATATCATCATATAACCATAGAACCAACGAGGTTGGAAGAGACCTCCAAGATCATGAAGTCCAACCTAGAACTCAGCCCTAGACAATCAACTAGACCATGGCACTAGGTGCCTCATCCAGTCTTTTCTTGAACATCTCCAGGGACATCAAAATTAATAAACATAATTAATCAATATTACATCAACAACAATCTTTGGGCAGCCTGCTCCAGGGCTCTGTCACCTTCACTGTAAAGAAGTTTCTTCTCATGTTGACCTGAAACCTTCTCTGTTCCAGTTTGTGACTGTTGCTCTTTTTCTTATTGCTGCTGACCACTAAAAAGAGATTGGCCCCAGGCACTTTGACCCCCACCCCTAAGAGATTTGTACACACATACACATTTAAAACAGATCTTCTTGAACCACCTGAAACCAAGACACAGCTCTCTTACCTCAGAACGCACTCAAGGGGAAACTTGCTTTAAATGGACAATCAAAGGCAGCTGAATGGTTAGGACATGTGGTGTCATAGAATCATAGAATGGTTTAGGTTGGAAGGGACTTCAAAGATCATCCAGTTCCAGCCCCCTGCCATAGGCAGGGACACTTCCCACTACAACAGGTCACTCAAGGCCTCATCCAACCTGGCCTTGAACAACTCCAGGCAGGGAGCAGCCACAACCTCCCTGGGCAGCCTGTGCCAGTGTCTCACCACCCTCACTGCAAATAACTTCTTCCTAACATCCAGTTTCAATCTCCTCTCTGTGAATTTAAACCCATTACTCCTTGTCCTGTCATCAGAAGACCTTGTAAATAGTCCCTCCACAGCCCTCCTGCAGCATCCTTCAGATCCTGGAAGGCCACTCCAAGGTCACCTCAAAGCCTTCTCTTCTCCAGGCTGCACAGCCCCAACTCTTGTAGCCTGTCCTCATAGCAGAGCTGCTGCAGCCCTCTGAGTGTCTTTGTGGCCTCCTCTGGGCTGGCTCCAACAGTTCCATGTCCTTCTTGTGTTGGGGGCTCCAGAACTGCACACAAAACTCCATGTGGGGTCTCAGGAAGGCAGTGTAAAGGGACAGAATCCCCTGGGGACCCTTGCTCTGCTGGCCACACTGCTCCTGCTGCAGTCCAGCACAGGGTTGCTGTGAGGGCTGCACTCACACTTCGGACTCAGGTTGAGCTTTTCATCACCCCAGACTCTCAGGTCCTGTTCCTCAGGGCTGCTCTCAGCCACTTGCCACCCAGCCTGTTTCCTCAAATAAGGGCAGGCTGGGACCTGTCAGTGTGTCATCATTGGGTGCCTTTAAACCTTCTGTGAATCATGAGGATAGAGTCTCCACCTGGCCCCTTGAAAGGGCTCCTTGCAAGTGAGTGGTTTTGCACTGCCACCCCGAGAACTGAGTGAGCTCCTTCAGACAGACAACCCCCTTTTGGGGCAGCTTATGTACCATCTGGCAACCCACTCCCCACAGAGACTTCCAACACCCAGGAGAAAACATGCCATGTCTGAGCACTTCTCTCAGAAGCATGCTTCAATGGCTTCTCCCAAGGAGAAAAACCTCCCGATCCAAGGTCTCTGTTGCTTCCTGTGTTTTGCAAACAACCTTAGCAAGGATGCCGCTCGTTTCAGCTGCCATGCAGAGAGAAGTCAAGTGCCTTACAAAACGTCAGGCAAACCTCTGCACCCACCCTCTCCCCTGCCTCCTGCAACAACATCCTGCCTTCCCCCTTCTCCCCAGATTGTGCCAGATTTAACACCGGCTACATTTGGGAGTTAAGATGTTTTAATGATATGATAATCACTCTCTCTCTGCCCTGTTTCTACACTTCCTGGCATCTGGAAAGGTCAATGGTTTAATTCCTAAAGGACCTGAATACACACTCCTTTGTATCTGAAGAACTGAATAAAAGATAAGTGATGTTTTATTTTTTGATGCTCTATATGGGGCCCCATCTAAAACTTTGCCAGTCTAGTCCCCTTGGTACATCTGCATCACATGGGCTTTGCTACTCCAGCCAGCAAAGAACCTCTCTCAGCAGCTCTATCTTCTGGAGAAGAGGAGGCTCAGGGGTGACTTCATTGCTCTCTACAACTACCTCAAGGGAGGCTGTAGCCAGCTGAGGTTGGTCTCTTCTCCCAGGCAACCAGCAACAGAAAAAGGGGACACAGTCTCAAGGTCTGCCAGGGGAGGTCTAGGCTGGATGCTAGAAGGAATTTCTTGCCAGAGAGAGTGATTGGCATTGGAATGGGCTGCCCAGGGAGGTGGTGGAGGCACTGTTCCTGGAGGTGTTCAAGAAAAGCCTGGATGAGGCACTTAGTGCCATGGTCTGGTTGACTGGATAGGGCTGGGTGATAGGTTGGAGTGGATGATCTTGGAGGTCTCTTCCAACCTGGTTGATTTAATTATTCTAAGTGATCTTTTGCCAGTTGGTGTGGTACATCTATTGTATCTGTCTTGTCTGTGGCAACAATACACCTTTTAAAGAACACTGTTCTGTGAAGACAGAGGATACAGAATCCATCTGACAACAGCCAGGTGTGCTGAGGGGTAGTCAGGAAGCTGAGTGTCAGAATGAGACACTGAATCACATAATATCAGGGGCTGGAATAGACCTCCAAAGCTCATCCAGTCCAACTCTCCCTGCCAGAGCAGGATCACATGTACCAGATCACACAGGAACACATCCAGGTGGTTTTGAGTATCTCCAGAGAGGGAGACTCCATAACTCTCCTGGGCAGCCTGTTCCAGTCTTCTGTCACCCCCGCAGGGAAAAAATTCCTCATCTTTCCATGGAAATTCCTATGCCTCACCTTCCACCATTGCCCCTTGTCCTCGGCCATGCACCCATCTCTCACTCCCCGCCCCCCCCCCCCCCCCCCCCCCCCCCCCCCATCTGCAACTGAGGGTAATATGATCCCAGCTCTTTTCCTTCCCTGTTTCTTCTCTTCTCCATCATTCTCTGTGCACTCACCTTGCACATGTTGATAAACACTGATGAGGTCACCTCTCAGTCTCCTCTCCCAGCAGCACAGCCCCAGCTCCCTCAGGCTCTCCTTGTAAGAGATGTCTCATTCCATTCATCATCTTTGTGGCTCTGCACTGGACTCTCTCAAGCAGTTCCATGTCCCTCTTGAACTGAGGGGCCCAGAACTGGACACACTATTGCAGATGTGACTTTACCAGGGCAGACAGAAAATGCATGAGAGCCCAAGACTGGGCCTGACAGCAGCTGTGAAAAGACTCACAGTTGTGACCTATGGAGGATGCTGAGAAAAATTTCTCACAGGACCTAGGAGAGCTCTGGCTGCAGAGGAGAAAAATTACTGAGTGCTTGGAGGACACTGTAGCCAGGTGGGGGTTGGCCTCTTCTGCCAGGCAACCAGCAACAGAACAAGGGGACACAGTCTCAAGTTGTGCCGGGGTAGGCATAGGCTGGATATTAGGAGGAAGTTCTTCCCAGAGAGAGTGATTGGCATTGGAATGGGCTGCCCAGGGAGGTGGTGGCGGCACCATCCCTGGAGGTCTTCAAGAAAAGACTGGATGAGGCACTCGGTGTCATGGTCTAGTTGATTGGCTAGGGCTGGGGGATAGGTTGGAGTGGATGATCTTGGAGGTCTCTTCCAACCTGGTTGATTCTATGATTCTACGATATGTGCCTGCCAGGAACTGTCTGCCCTACCTGAAAAGTGTCACAAGCTGAAGGGAGGTCACTTCCTATGCCTTGAATTCTGCTTCACTGGTGATGAGTTTGCTGCACAGCTGGTTGTCTAGAGCCTGTTATGACAAGAAACTGTCATCCTCAGGAAAGCTGTCGGCAGGAAAGCTGTCCCCAGTAAAGCTCATAGTATTTCCAGGCAGTATGGCCACAAATGAAGAGATGGCCACAACATTGCTTATGTTTGTTTGTTCAGAGTTGAGTGGGAAGCTGGGGAAGGGGCTTCACTCCAGCAGTAACGGCTGGGTGACTTGCTCTGCTTTCCATACACAGGTAACAATGAAGGAGTTTGGTGCTTGCTGCTGTCTCTCCAGATTCAACAGGCATAACATCAGCTCTGTGATGACTCCAAATGTCAGGCAGGAGCCTGTGTTGTTGTTTCAAGCAGATTTTCCAGCCCCTGGACTCACGACGAGTTCCAGGGCTCAGCTCAAGAGAAGGCAGACTTTGCACTGGAAGTGAAATTAGAGGTAAGATATTGAAAATGTACTCTGTGTTGCAGGTGGCAAATTTAAACAAGTGCAGTATGAATATTAAACTGAATAAAATCCCATAAATATATCAATGGAGCAATAGGTGGAAGTTGAGGCATAGGAAGTTACATGTAAACAAGAGGAGGAATTTTTTCCCTGTGAGGGTGACAGAGGACTGGAAAAGGCTGCCAAGGGTGGGTGTGGAGTCTCTCTCTCTCTGGAAATATTCAAACCCTGCCTGGATGTGTTCCTGTGTGATCTGATCTAGGTGATCCTGGTGTGCAGGGAGGTTGCACTGGATGAGCTTTGGAGGTCCCTTCCAGTCCCTGACATTCTGTGATTCTGTGTGTGCCCAGACCTTTGATGAGGAACAGAAGTCACCCAGCAGAACAGCATTATAAGAAGTTAGGAGTCCCTTACAAGTCATACTAAAAGGAATTGCTCCTGCTCAAGTCTTTGGCAGGGTTGGGCTGGATGAGCTTTGGAGGTCGTTTCCAGCCCCTGACATTCCATGATTCTGTGAACACAGCTTGCAGTGGACATCCTGAAAGCTTGAAGATGTTGACATACCACAGCTGGGCAGCCAAACACGGCACAGATGCAGCCTAGTTTTTACAGGAACTGTTCTGGCTCTCTGTTTTGTAGTCAGTCTGAGCTACCAGATATTCAAAACCCACCTGGTATGTTCCTGTGTGATCTGTTCTAGGTGTTCCTGCTCTGGTAGGGAGGTTGGAGTGGACAAGCTTTGGAGCCCTTGACATTCTGTGATGCTGTGAAATGCTGGTCTTGGGTTAATTTAGGTGCCTATTTCTCACCCTATTCTTAATGCAACACTCCACAGATGGCACTGTTTGGCTGTTCAATGTGTTGGGTTTTTCGAAGGAAGGAAGGAAGGAAGGAAGGAAGGAAGGAAGGAAGGAAGGAAGGAAGGAAGGAAGGAAGGAAGGAAGGAAGGAAGGAAGGAAAGAAGGATGGAAGGAAGGAAGGAAGGAAGGAGGGAGGGAGGGAGGGAAGGAAGAAAGGTAGGCTACAAACAATGTGCAGTTTCTGAACAAATGCTACATTGTTCTATACAAGAGGAAGGGCTGCTCCCCAAGAACCATTGCTTGGTAACATGTATGATTAATTCTCATGGTTTTGGAGCCTCCCTCATAGGAATGGCTTCATTTTTACTGGAAGTCAGTGTTTCACAATGCTTTGCTCTCCCCAAACCTCTTCCTCTTGCACCAGAGCTTCTCTTCTCTGACCTCTGAACAGTGTTCAGGTACTGCAGGCAGCCAGAGACTGACAGCACAACAACACTGCTGTACCTAGACAGAAAGTATATCCTAAAGCAACATACTAAAAAACTAGGATCTTTCTTAGCAGCTCTAAATTTCCATATTTTTACTGTCAAGGGTGTTTGTGGTTTTTTTTTCCTTTTTCTAAAAGTCTTTTTTTATGTCTGTTTCTGTTAACTCATACTTCAACTACTTAAAACTAAAGAAGGCTTTGATATGTTTTTCTTTAGTCAGAGCTGCAAGCTACAAAGGGACTTCTAAATTGTTAATAACTACTAAAATTGCTACTGCCATAGTTCAAGGAAAAGCCAAAGAACAATTTTTGCTACTGCATTCAGTACTCAGGAAAGGAGCACAGAATCAGATAAAACCAGGGACAGCAATGGACAGCAATGCCCAGGGAGAGAAGCAGAGTGGCAGTGAAATCTGTTCTCAGGAAAGGGAAATGATGAAGTTTGGGAAAAAAAAGAAAATGTCTGTTCAGTAAAGTCCTCTTAAAACAACAAAAAAGAGACGTGGAGAAACAGCTCTCTTAGTTTGGGATGTGGTGAAATAGCTGATTTAGAGATGGAAGGAACAAAGTGTTGGGTGCTGATTGCAATAGCAGCCAGGGAGAGAGCCTATGTGTGCTGTTCACAGAATCACAGAATTAACCAGGTTGGAAAAGTCTTTTGAGATCATCAAGTCCAACCTATCACCTAACACCTTCTAATTCACTAAACCAAGTGCCTCATCCAGCCTCCTTCTAAACACTTCCAGAGACGGGGACTCCACCACCTCCCTGGGCAGCCCATTACAGTGCCACTCACTCTTGCTGTGAAGAACTTCTTCCTAACCTTCAGACTAAACCTGCCCTGGCACAACTTGAGGCTGTGTCCTCTTGTTCTGTCCCTGCTTGCCTGGCATAAGAGACCAACCCCACCTGGCTACAACCTCTCTTCAGGTAGCTGTAGACAGCAATGAGGTCTGCCCTGAGCCTCCTCTTCTCCAGGCTGCACACCCCCAGCTCCCTCAGCCTCTCCTCACAGGGCTGTGCTCCAGTCCCCTCAGCAGCCTTGGTGCCCTTCTCTGGACACGTTCAAGCACCTCAACATCTTTCTTAAATGGAGTGGCCCAGAGCTGGACACAGGACTCAAGGCGTGGCCTAACTGGTGCTAAGTAAAGGGCTCATGTTCAGCTGCCAACCAGTCCCCCCAGGTCCCTCTCTGCCTGCCTGCTCTCCACCCACCATGTCCCTAGCCTGTAGTGCTGCATGGGGTTGTTGTGGCCAAAGTGCAGAACCTGGCACCTGTACTTGTTAAAACTCATGACACTGGACTGTTGCATGAGTTGTAGGTTGTTCACAGTTTTACTTGTGATTTCTGTCACAAGAATTGAGACTGGCTTATTTAAAACCATGAGAAAATGATGCAGCATGCACTTCAGCAACCTAAAGTGTTATGGTCTCAAGAACCAGCACTCAGAGTCTTCACCATGTGGAAATACACTGGAGGTGGTACAGGAGAAATAGTATGCATGAGGACACACTTGTCACAAAATGATCAGAGTACTGGTGTGACACAGCTGTGGAGAAGCTCTTCAGCTATGTCCTGCAACCAGGAAAGAGATTCAGAGTCATAAGAGATTTATTGAGGCCTCTCTGTATGACAAATGACACTCTTGTTGGGCACAGCACAGCCAGAAGGGGCCATGGTGCAATGACAGTGCCCTCTAAAATGTCATCAGTGCAGAGGGGTTAGAAAACCATCTGGGAGTGAGAGGAATTAAGCTGGATGACATGCAGTGCCGGCACATGAACAAGGTACCACAGCATGATGAGGGCGAAAATTATCAGCTTTCTAGTAACTGCAAATGATCTTTTTGGAACAGCCTAAGAAGCCTGATTAACAGCAAAATGGAGTGTGACAGGTTCATGGGAGAGGGCATATAAGATGGTGTGAAAAGGGTGGTTTCAGTGGCTGAGGGATGCTGCCTTCATATACTTTCTGATTCACTTCTCAACATCATCAGGGAAGGAACTCAGCTACAGCATCACGTCAGAAGGCTGCAACCAAACATGCTTGTCCTGACAGGTCCCTGTTTAATACATGGCCCTTGGCTGCCACCCTCTCATCTTGATGTACAGCAGCTATGGGATGCCCTACATTCTTTGGCCCTTGCAGAGAGACCCACATGCTGCCCCTGGGTTGCAGAATTCAGCTGGGGTGAGGACAGCAAGACAGTGACCTCCCTGTGCTGCAGGGAGAGCACAGCTTGCTGATGGCCACCGCAGGCTTGCTTTAGGGTGCTAACATAAGATCAGCCTACAAGGAAGAAAGCAACTGGGAATACAACAGCTCTGCCAAAACCAGGCCTATCTCAGCACAGCCTCTCATCTTTGTGCCTCTGTCCTGACCTCTGCAGAGGTGAAGGAAACAAGCTAGGAGTGGAGTGGTATGCCCGACAGTGGAGTTGGTATGCCTGGGGTGAAGACAATGCCCCACAGGCCTGGTCCCCAGGGATGTGCAAGGGCAGACTGCAGAGGGGGCAGGCAAGGGGACAGTGTCTGGCTGGGGAAGCAGGCATCTCCTTGCAGATTCTTCCTGCTGTTGCTGGCCATGGGGACTGGAGATGGACTACATGGCCAGGAACTGCTCTGTGGGCACTGTGGTGACCTTGCTCCTGTGCTAGGAAGGTTGGGGGACTGGTGCAGAGTTCTTGCAGGGAAAGGAGGGATGGTGTAGATGAAAGGTTGGAAGACAACACAAACACACAGGTGATTGCAGTGGAAAGGAAGGAGGGAGTCTTGGGAGGCACTTCAGCCTAGTGCATAGAGAGGAAAAAGACACAATTTCCAAGATTGTGGGATACTCCTATGGTATTCCTTTTCTCCCACTGCCCTGTGGATTCGTTGACACTTGCTAAGGGGTCAGTTTACAATACAGGTTTTCCTGATAGGGGCACTGACTAAACCCAGCGGGGTTCTTATTAAACCTTGAATAACCTAGTATTGTTGAGACTCCTGCCCAGTGCCTTTCAAGTAATGAGCTGGGCTGTCAGGAGGAGCAGGAAAGAGACTGTCAAACACAGAGCATGGT
The DNA here is from genome assembly GCF_015220805.1 of Pogoniulus pusillus. Taxonomy (NCBI): domain Eukaryota; kingdom Metazoa; phylum Chordata; class Aves; order Piciformes; family Lybiidae; genus Pogoniulus; species Pogoniulus pusillus. The sequence continues at coordinate 110,468,931 of NC_087309.1, forward strand.
TGCACGAGCTTTTTCCTTAGGAATAAGAAGTGGGAAAGGAGATGGAATTAAAGGAGGAGACAGAAAAAATAATGGGAGGGATTTTGGTTAGTTTTCATGTGTAAAGAAAAGATGTCACTTCAGGTCTACCATGATCTGGCTCCCTCCCACAGTGCCTGCTCCAAAGGCTAGATGGCTGGTGTTATTTTTAACTAGTGGAATCTGCTGCTATTTGCCTCATTTCAGGCATTTATAGCATCAATCTCAGTCCATCCACTTAAGAGGCTTTAGAAGTTTTCCTTGAGGACTTATTCATTGATGTTTTATCCAGCTCATTTACACTGAGTAAAAAAAAAAAAAAAAAGCATTGCATTAGAGCATCCCAAGATCTGTTCTAACCATGTTGTAACAGCATCTAACCATCTGTTCTAACAGCACACGTGGGGATGAGGCTCAGTGATCCCAGCCTTTGCCTGCGTCTCTCAGGGAATCTGCCTGGATGGGAATGCAGAGTTTTAAGAGTTTTCTTAAGCAGGAATGACTGTTTACATCCCTGTGCTACTCTGTGTAAAGAAAGAGGGATAGATACATAGCTACTGAGCAGTATAAACTTTGAGTGCAGGGCTCTGGGTAAAATTAAGAACCAGTCTCTTTCTTCTTCAGTTCTTGCTCTGCAGCTTTGTGTCCTCTTTGAAAGTAAATCATTTCATACCACAGGCTACAGAAACAAGGCTTTGGCATCCTACAGCTCACCACCTCAGAGGCTATCAGGATTTATCTCCTTCAGTGACCCCTGGCTTTTCAAGCATGGCCTCCAAATTATCTAAAGTGAAAGATGGCCTCTGTGTGTGTGCATGAGTGTGGATGCATAAAGACAGTCAATTACCTGATGTGGCTAAAGCTATTTAATCATATATCTAGATGGTTATATATATATATATAAAACTCTCCTGTATGTGCAGTCCTAGTCTCAGATTAGAGAAGCAGGGTTTGCAGTGACAGTGCCTCTGCCTTGTCTTTTGCCTCAGCAACAACAAACCTCTGAGGACTTTGCAGTGGAGGAAGGAGATTCACACTTCAGCAGACAGTCTTTGATAACCTTTTCTGATGTGTTACCATGGCTTAAATACAGCAGAGACCTGCCACGCATTGCAATAGTCAGGTACTGCAGAATAGAAAATGATAGGAAGGAAAATACTGTGTGTCCCTCTGGATTTCTAACTTCATGGTAGTGAAGTTAGGAGTGTCTGATCACCTTGGAAAGATGAAACCTTGCTGGCTGCAAAGGCTTGGCAAGCCTTCTGTCTGACGATTTCTCAGCAGGTTTGGGGCAATGCCTCTAGCGAAGGCTATGTGCAGAGCTTTTAAATTCCTTCTTCTTCCCTAAAACACAGAGAGATATACCTGCCTGAGTGGCTCTTCACAACAACAGCAGTAGCTCAGGGATGTACAAGACAATATGTCACAGAGGCAGCATGAGCCCACAGAACACAGGTCTTTGATTTCTTCTTGGTACTTCACAAGCCCTACGAGGAGCAGCTGAGGGAGCTGGGGTTGTTCAACCTGGAGAAGAGGAGGCTTGGGGGAGACCTTACTGCTCTCTACAATTACCTGAAGGGAGATTGTAGCCAGGTGGGGTTGGTTTCTTCTGCCAGGTAAGCAGGGACAGAACAATAGGGCACAGTCTCAAGCTGTGCCAGGGCAGGTTTAGCCTGAAGGTTAGGAAGAAGTTCTTCACATCAAGAGTGATTGGCACTGGAATGGGCTGCCCAGGGAGTCACCGTCCCTGGAGATGTTCAAGGAAAGACTCAATGAGGCACTTAGTGCCATGGTTTAGTGAATTAGAAGGTGTTAGGTGATAGGTTGGACTTGATGATCTCAAAGGTCTTTTCCAACCTGGTTCATTCTGTGACTCTGTGATATTTGGATGCCCTAGGAAAGACCTGGAGGGATTTGAAGTTACACAAAGCTTTTATCCCAAACCCACTCACACATGTCTCTCACATCAAGGCAGCCCTGCCTAGTGACAGCTGTTGCAAATCCCAGTAGGTAGAGCTAGCCAGTAAAAACTGGCAGTAAAATCACAATCAGACAAACCTAGGTAGGAAAACACTGTTAAAAGCATAGTACAATGCATGCAGCCTGTTCTGACACAAAACAAAGCTTGTTTCTATGGTAATGGCCCAGCATGAACACTGCCCTGGACCCCAGTTTCATGGTGCTGTAGGATGATGGATGTAAACAGGTGAGGTGCCACAATGGCATCAAGCTGTTACAGTGCAGCTTTGTCTGATTATGACTCACAGTGAGCTATGCAACATCTAATGAGCAGGCAGGTCACACAGAATCTGCTCCGGTTGAGATGAAAAGTTTTGTTTGGGGGAATTATTTTTTTAACTCTAAGGCTATCTTCCTGTATCAATGTGCACAGCAAGAGCAGTATCAACTCTGCTTCACTCTGCTGAATGTATTTCATTTCCCTTTACAGAAACTCAAAGCCTTTAAAACCCCTCTTCCTCCTTCCTCTGGCATGACCCACTGCTGCAATGGTTCCCTACTAATGGAAAGGTTAAAAGGTTACCATTATTCAGTAATATTTAAGGGTCTGCTTGCCAACCACCTGAGAGAGCCACAGAACTGTTTCCTTCACAGAATTATTGAGGCTGGAATAAGCCTCTGAGATCATCAGGCTCAGACTACGATCTAACACCACCACACTGACTAGACCATGTCACTAAGTATCATATCCAATCTCTCCTTAAACACCTCCACGGATGCTGACTCCACCACCTCCCTCGGCAGTCCATTCCGGTGTCTAATTACCCTTTCTGTCAGACAGTGCTTCCTAACATCCACCTTAAACCTTCCCTGGCACAGCTCCAGGCCATGCCCTCTCATCCTGTCACAAGTTGCCTTCTCTTCAGATACTTGTAGAGAGTGATAAGGTTGCTCATGTGTCTCCTCTTCTTCTGGCTGAACAATCCCAGCTCCCTCAGCTTCTTCTCTTCAAACCTTCCCCCCAGTTCTTTCACCAGTGTCATCTCTCTCCTTTGGACCCACTCCAGACCTCAATATCTTTCTTGAAGTGAGGGGCCCTGGACTGCACACATCACTCGAGGTGAGACCCCACCAGTACAGGGGCAGAATCACATTACAGCTCTGCCACACATCCTTTACTGCAACTTCATGCAAAATCTGCCATCATAACTCTGGCTTCCTACCTGTTTTAGAGGATACAGCTCACAGCACTGTCAGTTTCTGGAATGAACATCAGCTCTCAGCACAGACTGCACAAGCAAGGTGGATGTAGTACAGATTACCCTTGGAAAGATAACAGTACCCTAACTCTTCACCTTTTCTCTTTCCTCCAGCATTGCAACTTTGAGATGGGATGACCTCACTTCACCGTCGCAGGGCTGCCAAAGGCTGTGCGACAGGGCAGATGCCCAGAGCTCTTAGACCAGGGGTCCTCAAACTACTGCCCGCGGGCCGGACACGACCCCCGGAGTCCTCAGTCCTGTCCGCCGGGGGCTGGGGGGAAACCAAGCAGCCACCTCCTGCCCCTTAGTCCGCTCGCCGGCCGCCGCCGCCCCCAAGCACCCGCCGGGACTGGGCTGGAACCAGCGCCTCGTCGTCGACCTTCCCCACCATAGGGCGCCTCTCGGCTACAAACCGTGCCGCCGCTGCCCCGTCCTCCTCCTCCTCCTCTTTCTCATTGGTACTCGACAAAAGCAATGATGTTCGTGGTTCTGCACAACTTCTGATTTTCATTCGTGGGACAAATGATCCTTTCGAAGTCACAGAGGAGCTCGCTACACTGAAAAGCATCAAAGGAACGACAACAGGAGAGGCTATGAGAAAGTTTGCCAAACTATGAATGATTTGGAGCTGGACTGGGGTAAACTATTCAGTGTGACAGCTGATGGTGCTCCTAGCATGGTGGGGTCCGTGAAAGGAGTGGTTGCACGCACTAACAAAGAGATGGACAAACACAACCGTTCACATCCAATAGCTATACACTGCAGCATCCATCAACAAGCACTGTGTTGTAAATCACTGAAGCTGGAGTCTGTCATGAAAATTGTGGATTCTTGTGTTAACTTCATTAGAGGGCATGCACTAAACCACAGTGTCAGGAATTTCTGTCTGAGCTAAATGTTGCCTATGAAGATAGTCTGTACCACACAGGAGTCCGTTGGCTGAGTCGAGGGAGAGTTTTGAAACGATTTTATGACTTACTTCCACAAGTTTATGATTTTATGCTTTCTAAAAGCAAAGAAGTACCAGAGCCCAGAGATGCAGAATGGAAATGGCACCTTGCATTTCTGGCAGATGTAACAGAGCTACTCAACAATTTCAATGTCCAACTTCAAGGAAAGGGGAAGCTCACCTGTGATATGTATTCACATGTGAAAGTGTTTCAAGGCAAATTAGACCTGCTCATTAACCAAGTAAAGGAGGAAAACTTCTGTCATCTCTCCACAACTCAAAACTTGTCTGCAGAAAAACCAGCAGCTGCATTCCCAAACAAAACATGTATGGATGTACTAAATATGTTGCAAAAGGAGTTTCAAATTAGAGTTAAAGAGCTTTGTCTCCATGAAGAGGATGTACAGCTTTTCCAGAACCCATTTTCTATTGACATTGAAACTGTTGATCTGATTTACCAAGTGGAATTGGCTGAACTACAGACTTGTGACTCGCTGAAAGATTAATTCAAATCAAGCAGCCTTACTAATTTCTATGCACCTTTCCCCTCAGAGACATATCATTATCTCAGGAACCATGAACTCAAAATCTTTGGCAGCATCTATGTCTGTAAGCAGACTTCTTCCTGAATGAAGCATCTGAAATCTCCAATCAGACCCAGACTGACTGATGAACACTTGCATCACTTGCTCTGACTAGCAGTGACAAACATGGAACCTAACATTGACCACCTCATTCGACAAAAGCAGGCCCATAGTTCACATTGAAATATTAGTTGTTTCTGTTGATTACAATTGTTCTTCATTTTAAATATTGCACTCTTTTTCCTGTGGTTTTTTTTTTTTTTGTTTTTTTTGTTTTTTTTTTTTGTGCAGTACTACAAATGAAATATGTGCAGTGTGAATAGGAATTTGTTCACTTTTCACAGTATCACAGTACCATCAAGGTTGGAAGAGACCTCATAGATCATCAAGTCCAACCTTTGACCACAGAGCTCAAGGCTAGACCATGGCACCAAGTGCCACGTCCAATCCTGCCTTGAACAGCTCCAGGGACAGCGACTCCACCACCTCCCCAGGCAGCCCATTCCAGTGTCCAATGACTCTCTCAGTGGAGGCAGTTCACACAGTATCACAGTATCACAGTATCATCAGGGTTGGAAGAGACCTCACAGATCATCAAGTCCAACCCTTTACCACACAGCTCAAGGCCAGACCATGGCACCAAGTGCCACGTCCAATCCTGCCTTGGACGGCGACTCCACCACCTCCCCGGGCAGCCCATTCCAGTGTCCAATGACTCTCTCAGTGAAGAACTTTCTCCTCACCTCAAGCCTAAATCTCCCCTGGCGCAGCCTGAGGCTGTGTCCTCTCATTCTGGTGCTGGCCACCTGAGAGAAGAGAGCAACCTCCTCCTGGCCACAACCACCCCTCAGGTAGTTGTAGACAGCAATAAGGTCACCCCTGAGCCTCCTCTTCTCCAGGCTAAACAATCCCAGCTCCCTCAGCCTCTCCTCATAGGGCTGTGCTCAAGGCCTCTCACCAGCCTTGTCGCCCTTCTCTGGACATGCTCAAGCATCTCAATGTCCCTCCTAAGCTGGGGGGCCCAGAACTGAACACAGGACTCAAGGTGTGGTCTAACCAGTGCAGAGTACAGGGGCAGAATGACCTCCCTGCTCCTGCTGACCACACCATTCCTGATCCAAGCTATAGTCCAGCCCCTGACAGTGTCTGAGGGACAGTGAACCAGCCCTCTGTTTAAAAAGTATGAGGACCCCTGTTTTAGACCAACAGATTCCAATTTCTCTGTCTCAGGCCTTGGTCTGATGCAGCCTGCTGATGCTACCCTTTCATGCTACAACCTTTCATAGAATCACCTGGTTAAAAAAGACCTTAAGATCATTAAGCCTACCTATACAATTCCGCTACCTGCTGCAGCAGCTTCTCTGTCACTGGGGAGGTCGTCGTGCAGCAGAGCTAGGGAGGTTCTTTGCCCTCTCTGCTCTGCCCTGGTGAGATCATACCTGGAATACTGTGTCAAATTTGGGGCTCCCCAGTTCAGAAGAGACAAAGACCTGCTGGAGAGACTCCAGCAGAGTACCAAGAGGATGGTTGGGGGGGGGGCATTTGAGCATCCCCCCTACAAAGAGAGACTGTCAGCCCTGGGGCTGTTTAGTCTGGAGAAGTCTGAGAGGGGACCAATGTGTACAAATATCTGAGGTGTGGGGGCCAAGTGCCTGGGGCCAATTTGTTTTTGGTGATCAGCAGCAATAAGACATGGAGCAACAGCTCCAAACTGGAACAGAGAAGGTTTCAGCTGAAGATGAGGAGAAGCTTCCTTCTCCTGACCTGTTGAAAGGTAGCAAAGGGGAAAAGGATCTGGGGGTATTGGTGGATGGGAAATTGACCATGAGCCAGCAATGTGCTCTGGTGGCCTGAAGGGCCAATGCCATTCTGGGGTGGATTAGAAGGTCTGTGGTTTGTAGGTGGAGATAGGTTCTCCTGTCTCTCTACTCTGCCCTGGTGAGGCCACACCTGCAGTATTGTGTCCAGTTCTGGGGCCCCTAGTTCAAGAAGAACATAGAACTGCTTGAGAGAGTCCAGCACAGAGCCACAGATATGATGAAGGTAACGGAACATGTCTGTTACAAGCAGTCTGAGGGAGCTGGGGCTGTGCTGCTTGGAGAGCAGGAGACTGAGAGGCGACCTCATATAAATACGTAAAGCTGAGTGCCAGGAGGCTGGAGCCAGGCTCTGCTCAGTGATGCCCAGGGACAGGACAAGGGGCAATGCGCTGAAGCTGAGACTTAGGAAGTTTCATTTAAACATGACGAGGAAGTTTTACCCTGTGAAGGTGACAGACGTTTGGAACAGGCTGCCCAGCAAGGTTGCAGAGTCTTCCTCTCTGGAGATACTCAAACCCCGCCTGGAAGCATTCCTGTGGTTGTGGCCAGGAGGAGGTTGCTCTCTTCTCTCAGGTGGCCAGCACCAGAACAAGAGGACACAGCCTCAAGCTACGCCAGGGGAGATTTAGGCTGGAGGTGAGGAGAAAGTTCTTCACTGAGAGAGTCATTGGACACTGGAATGGGCTGCCCGGGGAGGTGGTGGAGTCGCCGTCCCTGGGGCTGTTCAAGGCAAGGTTGGACGTGGCACTTGGTGCCATGGTCTAGCCTTGAGCTCTGTGGTGAAGGGTTGGACTTGATGATCTGTGAGGTCTCTTCCAATCCTAATAATGTGATACTGTGATACTGTGTGATCTGGTAAGGGAGATCCTGCTCTAGCAGAGGATTTAGACTGGATGGTCTTTCGAGGTCTCTTCCAGCCTCTGACGCTCTGTGATTGTGCGATTCTTCACAGCGAGGGTGACAGAGCCCTGCCACAGGCTGCCCAGAGAGGTGGAATCTCCTTCTCTGGAGACTTTCCAAACCCGCCTGGAAGCGTTCTTGCGCGAAGTACGCTGGGGAATGCTGCCTGGGCAGGCGTGTTGGACTCGATGCCCTCTGGAGCTCCCTGCCAGCTGCTAAGGCTGTGTGAAAGCGGAGCGGCGGCGGCACACAGCCCCGGCTCGGCGGCGGCGCACAGCCCCGGCTCGGCGGCGGCTGACGGACACACAGACCCGCCCGTTCGTGCGTCTGCGGGCTTCCACTTCCGGCGCGGGAGGACAGCCGGCGCTCAGGGGTTGGCTGGCCTCTAGCCAATAGGAATCTCGGCGCACAGGCATGGTGGCTGCCGATTGGCCGGCGGCGGGAGCAGGGGCGGGCAGACGGTGGAGAGGCGGAGCGGAGCGGAGCGGAGCGCTCGGGAGGTCTGCCCCGGCGAGCCGGAGGGGAGAGTGAGGCCGGCGGGGTTCTGGCGCCGCCGAAGGGGGATGCGGCTGCGCTCAGGTGTCTTCGCCTCCGCCTGCCTCCTGGTGGAGGCTCTGGGGGTTGCGCTGTTCCTCCGTGGCTTCTTCCCGGTGCCTGTCAGGTCCTCGCCCCGCAGAGAGGCCCGTGGGTACCCTCCCGCTGAACCGGCCCCGCCCGGCGCAGGTAACCCGAGCAGTCCACCTCTCCTGCGGTTGCCAAGGCAGCGCCCCTCACTCCGCTTCCCGAGGCGGGCTGCTCCTGTTCACCAGGGCAACTGCGTCCCTCCCCCCGCCAGCATCCGCCTCAGCACAGTGGCGGCGGTGAGCCCCGGCCCGGCCTTGCTGGCCCTGGCTGCTCCCGGCTCTTCGGCGAGAGTCCGGTTCGGTGTGGGGCGGGGCGGAGGCGCCCCAGCGGGGCTGGTCTCTTGCGGCACGCCGTGGCGTACGCCGCGCTCGGTTTGTATTGGGTCAGTTGTGTTGCCCGGTTGCCAGAATAAGCAGCCGTCCCGAGCCCGGTGCCGCCAGGCTTCTCGGTGCTGCGGAACACTTCTGTGTAGCGCCGTCGTGTTTCCAGACCCGTTTCCGAAACAGCTTAGAACTTAAATATCACTGCCAGCAGTATCTGCTCACGGTCGCAAAAATCACCGGCCGTCACATCATGGGGGGCTGCGGATTTGTGTCCTGTTATTCCCTTTCCCTGTATCTGAAACAGCTGTCGTACACACACTCCAATGGTTAGGCTGTCTGCATTAGATAATGCCTTTTTTCAGGTATAATACTTTAGCGACTTGCTCTGTTAATTTGCTGGTTGTGTTATGCTTTAGATTCGTTGTTTCTGTGATTCTCACTGTGTCTTGCAAGTACCTTGATGCCTCCGTAATGAAACTGGGCTAGAGAGGAAGTAATTAGTGAGGAAGGCAACTGCAGTGGCCAGCACCAGAACGAGAGGACACAGCCTCAAGCTACGCCAGGGGAAATTTAGGCTGGAGGTGAGGAGAAAGTTCTTCCCTGAGAGAGTCATTGGACACTGGAATGGGCTGCCCGGGGAGGTGGTGGAGTCGCCGTCCCTGGAGCTGTTCAAGGCAGGATTGGACGTGGCACTTGGTGCCATGGTCTAGCCTTGAGCTCTGTGGTAAAGGGTTGGACTTGATGATCTATGAGGTCTCTTCCAACCTTGATGATACTGTGATACTGTGAAAAATTTCCTTCACAGCCTGTTCAGACTGCATAGTGTACAATGTAACTGCCCATTACTGCTTCTCTGAAATCATGGTCTCTGAGGGTCCTGCTGCATTCCTTAGCCGAGTCTGTGAAAGTTTCAGGCATCTCTTTGATGAGCATTCAACAGAGGATGTGCTGATAGGTAGCTGTTGTGCATGTGCAGTCACAAGTTGTATTCAAGTAATGTGGAAGGAGATGAATGTCTGTTTGAAGGATTGCTCTTCACCAGTGTTGGAAGCTTGTGGGGTGAAACTTCAGGTTCAGTGGACAGATGAGTTGAGTAGTATTTCATAGAATCATAGAATCAACCAGGTTGGAAGAGACCTCCAAGATCATCCAGTCCAACCTATCCCCCAGCCCTAGCCAGTCAACTAGACCATGGCACTAAGTGCCTCATCCAGTCTTTTTTTTGCTTGAGACACCTACATGGTAACTTGGGGGAACAGGACTGCAGCTGCCAAACTGGATTTTAGCTGCTTGCTATTGTTAATTATGCTGAAGTATGTGACATGACTATGCTGGAACAGGATTACTTAATTTGGGAAAAACAGTGGAGGGAAGAGAAGGTTGTGTTACTTAGGGCTATCAGAATCGTGGAACTATAGAATCAGCCAGGCTTGGAAGGGACCACAAGGATCAGCCAGTTCCAACTCCCCTGCCATGGGCAGGGACACTCTACCCTAGATCAGGCTGGCCACAGCCTCATTAAGCCTGGCCTTAAACACTTCCAGGGACAGAGCCTCAATCACCTCCCTGGGCAACCCATTCCAGGCTCTCACCATTCTCATGCTGATGAACTTTCTTCTCACCTCCGGTCTGAATCTCCCCACCTCCAGCTTTGCTCTATTCCCCCTAGTCTTGTCACTCCCTGATGGCCTAAAAAGTCCCTCCCCAGCTTTTTTGTAGGCTCCCTTCAGATACTGAAAGGGCATAATAAAGTCACCTCAGAGCCTCCTCTTCTCTGGATTGAACAGACCCAACTCTTTCAGTCTGTCTTCATAGCAGAGGTGCTGCAGCCCTCTGAGCATCCCAGTGGCCCTTCTCTGGACACACTCCAGCATCTGCACATCCTTCTTGTAATGGATGCTCCGGAACTGGATGCAGTACTCCAGGTGGGGTCTCACCAGAGTGGAATAGAGAGGGAGAATAACCTCCCGGGCCCTGCTGGCCACACTCCTCCTGATGCAGCCCAGGCTCTGGTTGGCCTTCTGGTCTGCAAGTGCACACTGCTGGCTCATGTTGAACTTCTTGTCCACCAGCACCCCCGAGTCCCTCTCCTCAGGGATGATTTCCAGCCAGTCACTGCCCAGCCTGGATTTGTGCTTGGGATTGCTTCGACCCAGATGCCAGACCTTGCACTTGTTCTTGTTGAAACTCATGAGGTTGGCTTGTGAATCTGTTAATAGACCTGAGTGGATGCTGTCAAATGGCAGATTGTTTTTTAGCTGGAGATTACCAAGAGGTATTTGATATGCTGCTGTGAGTGAGAGGTTGCGTTATTAGCAGGAGATTAACATGGAGTAAGACTGTCTGGGTGGGAAGGTGTGATGGTTTGGGTGTTCCCTGCCTCCCCCACACTTTGGAAATCATCCAAACTAGACTCAGCTGGCTCTGGAAATCAAATGAAGCTTATATTTACAGCTTAGCTCAATATACAAGGAGATATTTACAGTATATACATTTATATGCAGGAATATACAAGGTAAAAGGTAATACAGAAACACAACAGCCCTCCCAGAAACCTGAGTCCCCAGGAGGAGCTCCTAACTGCCCCTTCACCTTCTCCCCACCCCTCTCAACCTTACCCCAGTCCCAAGGAAGAATGGAGGTTCGGCCAGGGGGTTAGGAAGCAAAGTGGATTAATCAGAGAGACAGCAGAGAGGCTAGAGAAAGAAATGCAGCTTGGAACTCCCCAGCAGAAGTGCCCTATCTATGTTTGGATTCTTGTTCTTATACCTCTCAGCAAGCCTATGAGGGAAGTAGACATCACCAATGTTTCCCTTTCACAGCCTGTAATCTAGTTCTTCCCATCAAAACATTCTAGCCTGCTTCAAACTAGCACAGAAGGAATTGTCAGACAGTTGGGTTTTGAAAAGGCTAGTTTGAGTTGAAGAGTATAAATGTGTGCCAGAAGGGTTTATGAACAGGTTAAATTTACACATGTCCTTAGTAATCCTAGTTATAGGTAGGCAGAAAGTGGAGCAACAGTGGAACAGTGCATCATTTATCAGGAGTCCTGGTTAACTGATGAAGAAGCAGTAGGCTGAAGACTGGCAAATGCCCATCTACAAGCAGGGCCAGAGGGAGGATCCAGGGAGCTACAGACCTGTCAGCTTGGCCTCAGTGCCAGGGAAGGTCACTAAGCAAATCATCTTCAGTGCTGTTATGCAGCATGTGCAAGGCAGCTCGGTGATCAGGCTCATCCAGCGTGAGTTCATGAATGGCAGGGCCTGCTTGGTGAACCTGATCACCATCTGTGATAAGGTGACTCACTTAGTGGGTGAGGGAAAGGCTGTGGATGTTGTTTATCTGGATGTGACATTATCTCCTGCAGCATCCTTGTTGCGGAGGAGTTTGTCTGAGTTTTGGGGGAACGAAATATGAGGCTGGATTTTAAAGAGTTTAAAAGATTTAATATTCCATACACTAGGAATCCCCCTTCCCCAAACTTATTTATAACTACCCCACGCAAGTTCTTTGTAATGTCTATGCACAACAAATTAGGAATTTAGTAAAGACTTGAAAAGGATTTAGGAAGAGAGTCTATGGCATGAAAGAGTTGCACTGGAAGGCTTTGAGAGATTATTCTGGCTTAGATCGAGTTTCTCAGTTACTCACTGGCCGGAGTCAGTCTTGAAGGTCCCAAATATCATGGGTTGGAACAATTCATGGGTTATTAGGGTGTGCTGTCTGAGCTTCCACGGGTACGAGCCAAGCTGGGTGCTGGCGTCCGGAGGCTGGCGCTGATCGGGGCACTGATGAGTTGGCTTTATAGCTTCTGTGCTGTGTGCGAGTGAGTGTGTGTGTGTGTGTTTATTAGGGTTATACAGTATCTTATATATTGCTCAGAGGAGGTGTATCCAGCCAGACTGGGGCTGGCACAGGTGGACAATACAGATTGGCTCAAAGTTATGTGTAAGGCACAGGTAGGTTATTTCTTATGAAGACAACCTGTGGTTCCACCCCAGGGGGCTGGCAGGGTCAGCCCCCAGCAGGTGTGCGTAGGTGCTCACAATGCCTTCCAACTCAAGGACTTTTTCCCATAACAAAGTCTCATGTTTACAGTTCATGCCCTGCTGCGGGAGAAATTCTCCCACAACTAAGAACGGCGACTGTAGTCATGCAGGCAGATGGGGGGGGAGCAAGGTTTTGACCCCGTGATTTAATGGTCCTTGGGCCACAATTCTGTCCAAATGAGGGCTTTGCAACCCTCCACCACAATCCTCCAGGAGAAACTGTCTGCTCCTGGCTTGGATGAGTGGACACTTCACTGGGTAAAATACTGGCTGGGTGGCTGGGCCTGAAGACTGGCGGTGAATGGAGTCAAATCACAGAATGAAAGAACTTTAGGGTTTGTAAGGGACCTCCAAAAATCATCGAGTGATCATTACCAGAGATCGTTAACGTGTGCATGCAGCCCAGACAGCAACTGTGTGCTGGGCTGTAGCAGGAGCAGTGTGGCCAGCAGGGCAAAGAAGGGGATTCTGCCCCTTTACTCTGCTCTCCTCAGACCCTACCTGGACTACTGAGTGCAGTTCTGGAGCCCCCAGTGCAAGAAGGACATGGAACTGTTGGAGCCAGTCCAGAAGAGGCCACGAAGATGCTCAGAGGGCTGCAGCAGCTCTGCTATGAGGACAGGCTATGAGAGTTGGGGCTCTGCAGCCTGGAGAAGAGAAGGCTTTGAGGAGACTTGGAGTGGCCTTCCGGTATCTTAAAGGGTCTAGAGGAAGGCTGGGGAGGGACTGTTGACAAGGTCTTGTAATGCCAGGATGAGGAGGAATGGGTTTAAACTGGCAGAGGGGAGATTTCAATTCAACACAGATGTTGAGATACTGGAGCGTGTCCAGAGAGGGGTGACAAAGCTGGTGAGAGGCCTGGAACACAGCCCTGTGAGGAGAGGCTGAGGGAGCTGAGGGTGTGCAGCCTGGAGAAGAGGAGGCTCAAGGGTGACCTCATTGCTGTCTACAACTACCTGAAGGGAGGCTGTAGCCAGGTGGGGGTTGGTCTCTTCTCCCAGGCAACCAGCAACAGAACAAGGGGACACAGTCTCGAGTTGTGTCAGGGGAGGTCTAGGCTGGATGTTAGGAGGAAGTTGTTGGCAGAGAGAGTGATTGGCATTGGAATGGGCTGCCCAGGGAGGTGGTGGAGGCACCGTCCCTGGAGGTGTTCAAGAAGAGACTGGATGAGGCACTTAGTGCCATGGTCTGGTTGACTGGCTAGGGCTAGGTGCTAGGTTGGACTGGATGATCTTGGAGGTCTCTTCCAACCTGGTTGAGTCTTTGACTCTGTGATTTTAACTGGATGTTAGGAAGAAATTCTTTCCAGTGAGGGTGGTAAAACACCGGAATGGATTGCCCAGGGGGATTGTGAATGCTGCCTCCCTAGAGGTGTTCAAGGCCAGGTAGGATGAGGCCTTGAGTGAGCTGCTCTAGAGGGAGGTGTCCCTTCCTATTGTGAGGGGTTGGAGCTAGATGATCTTTGAGGTCCCTTCCTACCTAAACCATTCTGTAATTCTGTGAGTCCAACATCCCTGCCAAGGCAGGATCCCCTAAGCTAGTTCACACAGGAATGCATCCAGGTTTTGAAAGTCTCCAGAGAAGGAGCCTCCACAACCTCTCTAGACAGCCTTTTCCAGGGCTTCATCACCTTCACTGTAAATAAGTTCCCCGGGGCTCAGCTTTGCAACAGTCTTGTTTAATATCTTTATTAGTGATCTGGAGGAGGAAACTGAGTGCTCCCTCAATAAGTCTGAATCTAAGAAGGCTCTGCATAGGGACCTGGACTGGCTGGATTGGTGGGCTGAGGACAGTGGTATGGGGTTTAACAAGGCCAAGTGGTGGGTCCTGCATTTGGGTCACCACAACCCCATGCGGCACCACAGGCTTGGTGCCGAGTGGCTGGAAAGTGGTTTGGTAGAAAAGCACCTGGTTGACAGTTGTCTGAACCATGAACCAGTGGTGTGCCCAGGTGGCCAAGGTGGACAGCAGTGTCCTGGCCTGTATCAAGAATAGTGTGGCCAGCAGTATGAGTGAAGTGGTTGCTCCCCTTTGCTCATCACTGATGAACACCTTGAGCACTGTGTTTAGTTTGGGGCCTCTTGCTACAAGAAGGACATTGCTTTGCTGGAGCATGTCCAGAGAAGGGCAGCAAAGCTGGTGAAGGGTTTGGATAACAAGTCTTCTGAGGAACAGCTGAGGGAGTTGGGGTTCTTCACCCTGGAGAAGAGGAGGCTAAGGGGAGACCTTATTGCTCTCTCCAACTACCTGAAAGGAAGTTGTAGTGTGGTAAATGTTGGTCCCTTCTCCATAGTAACAAGTTGTAGGACAAGAAAGCAATGAGAAACTTCTTCACTAAAAGGGTTATCAGACACTGGAGCAGGCTCCCCAGGGAAGAAGCACAATTCTAATACTACAGGACATGTTTTAGCACCAGCCTTGGGAGAGTTAGCTAATAACCATGGTCTAGTTGATTGGACAAGACTAGGTGATGGATTGGGCTGGATGATCTTGGAGGTCTCTTCCACCTGGTTGATTCTATGATTCTGTGATTCTAAGACTCTACAATCTTAAATGTCTTTTCCAAACAAAATGATTTTGTGATTCTTATCTATAGTTCTTGGGTTACGGTTTGCTTGTAGAGTGATCTCTTGGTCTGGATGATAAAATAGAATCATAGAATCAGTCAGGGTTGGGAGGGACCACAAGCATCATCTAGTTCCAATCCTCATGCCATGGGCAGGAACACCTCACACTAGTCCAGAGCCTCATCCAGCCTGGTCTTAAACACCTCCAGGGATGAGGCTTCCACTACCACCCTGGGCAACCGCTTCCAGGCTCTTACCACCCTCATGGGGAAGAGCTTCTGCCTGACATCCAGTCTGAATCTACCCATTTCTGGCTTTGCTCCATTCTCCCCAGTCCTATCACTACCTGACAGCCTAGAAAGTACCTCCTTAGTTTTCTTGTAGCCCCCTTTAAGATACTGAAAAGTCACAATAAGGTTACCTGGGAGCCTTCTCTCCAGACTGAACGGCCCCAACTCCCTCAGTCTCTCCTCATAGCAGAGCAGCTCCAGCCCTCTTACCATCCTCATGGCCCTTCTCTGGGTACCTTCCAGCACCTCCATATTCCTCTTGTAACAGGGGCTCCAGAACTGGATGCAGTACTCCAGGTAGGGTCTCACCAGTGTGGAGCAGAAGGGGAGGATCACTTCCCTTACCCTGCTGCCCACACTTCTTTTGCTGCACCCCAGGATCTGGCTGGCTTTCTGGGCTGCAAGAGCACACTGAGGGCTTATATTGAGATCTAAAGCTTTGCAAGGGATTGCTTACTAAATCCAAAATAGGAGATTTTCCAGCCTAATTCAGATCTGTTCAGGAAAGAATATTTCTGCAATGCTCCTGCATTTCCTGGATGTTTTGCTGTGTGAGCCCTGACTGCTGTGGAATCCATGCTGTCTTGCCTGTGAGATGAGTGATCAAGTGGTGTAGTTGCTTGTGTAATAAGGAATCCCTGCAGTGTATCGTTGTGGTATGTTAGTTGTAGAATCTGTGGGGGTTTTTTGACTGCTTACAGAAGTTGAGCTTCATTTAAAGTGACAATTTTCTGTATAACCATGGGAGGAACAAATATGCCTGCTGCATGCCAGAAGTTGCACAAGGTGTTGCTCTAGCTGACTTTCACAGTATCACCAAGGTTGGAAGGGACCTCACAGATCATCAAGTCCAACCCTTTACCACAGAGCTCAAGGCCAGACCATGGCACCAAGTGCCACGTCCAATCCTGCCTTGAACAGCTCCAGGGACGGTGACTCCACCACCTCCCCGGGCAGCCCATTCCAGTGTCCAATGACTCTCTCAGTGAAGAACTTTCTCCTCACCTCGAGCCTAAATTTCCCCTGGCGTAGCCTGAGGCTGTGTCCTCTTGTTCTGGTGCTGGCCACCTGAGAGAAGAGAGCAACCTCCTCCTGGCCACAACCACCCCTCAGGTAGTTGTAGACAGCAATAAGGTCACCCCTGAGCCTCCTCTTCTCCAGGCTAACCAATCCCAGCTCCCTCAGCCTCTCCTCATAGGGCTGTGCTCAAGGCCTCTCCCCAGCCTCGTCGCCCTTCTCTGGACACGCTCAAGCATCTCAATGTCCTTCCTAAACTGGGGGCCCCAGAACTGAACACAGGACTCAAGGTGTGGTCTGACCAGTGCAGAGTACAGGGGCAGAATGACCTCCCTGCTCCTGCTGACCACACCATTCCTGATGCAGGCCAGGATGCCACTGGCTCTCTCGGCCACCTGGGCACACTGCTGGCTCATGTTCAGGTGGGTATCAATCAGTACTCCCAGATCCCTCTCTGTTTGGCTGCTCTCCAGCCACTGCGACCCCAGCCTGTATCTCTGCATGGGGTTGTTGTGGCCAAAGTGCAGCACCCTGCACTTGGAGCTATTGAATGCCATCCCCTTGGACTCTGCCCATCTGTCCAGGGGGTCAAGGTCCCACTGCAGAGCCGTTCTGCCCTCCAACCCAACTTTATAGCAATGCAAGTATTTTCAGGTGGCTTGGAATTGATTACTAATTCCTGTGCCCAGCATTTTGATTACTGATGAATAATGCTATAGGACAGAGCATGTGTTTGTGATCTGGACCTCTTTTTGGTGTCCAGCAAGTTTTGTTTTCCTTAAGCCAGTGCTCAGGAATAAACTTATGAAAAAGAATGTAAGTAACAGCACAGCACATCTTGTCATGTCTCCTGTTTTATTTTGAGGGCCAAAGCAGATGCACCAGGTTGCTAACTAAGGTCGTGAAAAAAACAATATGACCATTTTAAACAGGATTGCTGGCATTTTATTGCTGACATTTCCTTCTTCCCCTTGCTGTGCACTCCGCCCTCAGTTTCCTTAACAGGGCACTTTGCTAGCAGTGAAAAGTCTGTGAATGTGAATTTATTGATGTTTATCTATATGCCAAAAAAACCCACAAACAACGAGCAAGTGTTTTCTTTTTAATTATTATTTAGTTAAAGACAGCATTTTCTGTGACCTTTCCAAATCACCAACCACTTCATCAGAGACTCTTTTTGCTCTAAAGTGCAAATCCCCTTACGTAATGCATATGCTGATTCACCACGAAGCTGTCCAAGTGAGCATCTGCAAGAAGGATACATCTTGCTCCCATCTATTTATTTATTTAGTTTTCCTGGTGGAGATATGAGACTTGGTTGGGCAAGTGGGTAGAGGTTTGGGCAAGTAGGTTTGCCCAACCTTGGGTAGAGGTTGGGCAAAACAAACCCTCCTGCTGCAAAATCTATAAGTCACTGTGTGGACCTCAGGCTGGTCGTGAGAAGGAAGTTCTTCACCATGAGAGTAGTGAAAGCCTGGAATGAGTTGCCCAGGGAGGTGGTTGAGGCTCTGTCCCTGGTGGTGTTTAAGGCCAGGCTGGATGAGACTCTGGCCAGCATGATCTGGGGTAGAGTGTCCCTGCCCATAGCAGGGGGGTTGGAACTGGTTGATCCTTGTGGTCCCTTCCAACCCTGCTGATTCTGTGATTCTATGACCAAACACACTGCAAATGGAGAGTTGCTGCAGCCAGTCCATACAAGAGAAGGAGGTGGGCTTTGAAGTGTGACACTGCCTGCTGCATGATACACAGCAGCGTTTTGCTTTGCCTGCCCACACAACCTGTGCAGGGGATTTTGGAATTGGATTTTGGTTCTCCCTCTGCCATCACTTAACTAATGTGGCATGCAGTCTGCAAGGGTGCGAGTGTGCACAAATCTTTTCTGTCCAAATTTGAGTTAAAGTCTCTCTTTCTTTGTGGTGCTCCTGTTCTTTTATGGAGGGATTTGATTGAGAGGCATTGCTTGAGATGTGTTCTTATGTGCAAAATTTGGTACCAACACAGGTGAATGCTGCATCTTTTTTTCTGATGAGAGTTGCCTTTTGAATATATGTAGTTCATCTCTACTAAATTAACCAGAGAGAAGGCAGCACCTATCTCTTCTTACTCCTTTGAACATTCTCCATTTTGCTGTCTTTTCCTTGGTTTTCCCAATTTCACATCTTGCATTCCATTCATACTTTGTTACTCTCTGACATGCTGAGTAGGATTATTGGGTTGTTGTTCAGATGACCTGAAAAGCTGCACTTCCTGTGATTGCTTCTGTGGTAGAGTCATAGAATGGTTTAGGTTGGAAGTGACCTCAAAGATCATACAGTTCCAACACTCCACCATAGACAGGGACACCTCCCACTAGAACAGGTTGCTCAAGGCCTGATAGAATCATAGATTCATAGAATCAAGCAGGTTGGAAGAGACCTCCAAGATCATCCAGTCCAACCTAGCACCCAGCCCTAGCCAGTCAACCAGACCATGGCACTAAGTGCCTCATCCAGGCTTTTCTTGAGCACCTCCAGGGACGGTGCCTCCACCACCTCCCTGGGCAGCCCATTCCAATGCCAATCACTCTCTCTGGGAAGAACTTCCTCCTAACATCCAGCCTATAGGCTCATTCAGCCTATAGGCTCATCCAACCTGGCCTTGAACACCTCCAGGGAGGGAACATCCACAACTTCCCTGGGCAACTTGTGCCAGTGTCTCACCACCCTCACTGCAAAGAACTTCTTCCTAACATCCAGTTTCAGTCTCCTCTCTGCCAGTTTAAACCCATTCCTCCTCATCCTGGCATTACAAGACCTTGTCAACAGTCCCTCCCCAGCTTTCCTGTAGACCCTTTAAGATACTGGAAGGCCACTCCAAGTCTCCTCAAAGCCTTCTCTTCTCCACGCTGCAGAGCCCCAACTCTCATAGCCTGTCCTCATAGCAGACTTGCTGCAGCACTCTGAGCATCTTCGTGGCCTCTTCTGTACTGGCTCCAACAGTTTGATGTCCTTCTTGTGTTGGGGGCTCCAGAACTGCACTCAGTAGTCCAGGTAGGGTCTGAGGAGAGCAGAGTAAAGGGGCAGAATCCCCTTCTTTGCCCTGCTGACCACACTGCTCCTGCTGCAGCCCAGCACACATGTCCTATTGGTTGCAAGTTCTTCCTTATGAATGTGGTAGCACTCATTTCTGGAGTGAAGTTGTCCTTTAACTTCTGTCTAGCTGTTAACATTTGTTAGTGATGGTTACATTTCTTCTCCTGTTGCTTAGGAACGGTTTCTAACTGGACCGAAATTCCACCACCACTCTTCAAGAAAGTTGTCATTGTGCTGATCGATGCTTTGAGAGATGACTTTGTGTTTGGATCCAAAGGCAAACAGTTCATGCCATATACCACACAAGTTGTTGAGAAAGGGACGTCCTACAGTTTCATTGCTGAAGCAAAGCCACCCACTGTGACTATGCCTCGGATTAAGGTAAGTCTGGGGCTGTTCTTTTTTCCCAGTTAGAGTTTTTTGAGGACAATTTGAGGAGTGAATTGTTTCATATCCTCAGAGTTGGCAGGAAGAGCAGATTCTCAGTGTTACAGTAATTTGTGGCTGAAACTAGCTTTGTTGTAACAGTGTATGTGTTACAGCCTAGAGGTGCTTCCTGCAGGAAAGGTCAGGTCAGTGATCAGAGGAAAATAGAGAGACTGAGTAAGAGGAGAAGCTGGCATATTCCACTTAAGTTACTTCATCTTGATTTGTTCCCTTACTTGATAACTCGGTGATAGAGTCATAGAATCGTAGAATTCCAACCAGTGCCAGGCAAGGTCATGGAACAGGTAATCTTGGGTGCCATCACAAAGCACCTACAGGATGGCCAAGGGATCAGGCCCAGCCACCATGGGTTTAGGAAGGGCAGGTCCTGCCTCAACAACCTGATCTCCTTTTATGATCAGGTTCCCTGCCTGGTGAATGTGGGGCAGGCTGTGGATGTAGTCTACCTGGACTGCAGCAAAGCCTTTGACACTGTCTGCCACAAGAAGCTCCTGGCCAAGCTGGCAGCTCATGGTTTGGACAGATTCACTCTGTGCTGGATCAAGAACTGGCTGGATGGCAGAGCCCAGAGAGTGGTGGTGAATGGTGCCACATCCAGTTGGCAGCTGTCACTAGTGGTGTGCCCCAAGGATCAGTACTGGGCCCAGTCCTGTTCAGTATCTTTATTGATGACCTGGATGAGGGCATTGAGTCCAGCATCAGTAAATTTGCAGATGACACCAAGCTAGGAGCAGGTGTGGATCTGTTGGAAGGTAGGAGAGCCCTGCAGAGGGACCTGGACAGGCTGGATGGGTGGGCAGAGGTCAATGGGATGAGATTGAACAAGGCCAAGTGCAGGGTTCTGCACTTTGGCCACAACAACCCCAAGCAGTGCTACAGGCTGGGGACAGAGTGTCTGGAGAGCAGGCAGGAGGAAAGGGACCTGGGGGTACTGGTAAACAGTAGCTGAGGATGAGGCAGCAGTGTGCCCAGGTGGCCAAGAGAGCCAATGGCATCCTGGCCTGCATCAGGAACAGTGTGGCCAGTAGGACAAGGGAGGTTATTCTTCCCCTGTACTCAGCACTGCTCAGGCCACACCTTGAGTGCTGTGTCCAGTTCTGGGCTCCTCAATTCAAGAGAGATGTTGAGGTGCTGGAACATGTCCAGAGAAGGTCAACAAAGCTGGTGAGGGGCCTGGAGCACAAACCCTATAAGGAGAGGATGAGGGAGCTGGGGGTGTTTAGCCTGGAGAAGAGGAGGCTCAGGGGTGACCTCATTGCTGTCTACAACTACCTGAAGGGAGGCTGTAGCCAGGTGGGGGGTGGCCTCTTCTGCCAGGCAACCAGCAACAGAACGAGGGGACACAGTCTGAAGTTGTGCCAGGGGAGGTCTAGGCTGGATGTTAGGAGGAAGTTGTTGGCAGAGAGAGTGATTGGCATTGGAATGGGCTGCCCAGGGAGGTGGTGGAGGCACTGTCCCTGGAAGTGTTCAAGAAAAGCCTGGAAGAGGCACTTAGTGCCATGGTCTGGTTGACTGGACAGGGCTAGGTGCTAGGTTGGACTGGATGATCTTGGAGGTCTCTTCCAACCTGCTTGACTATATGATCCACTCCAGCCCTACCCAGTCCCGTTGTTCTGTTGATGGTTGCCTGGGAGAAGAGGCCACCCCCCACCTGGCTACAGCCTTCCTTCAGGTAGTTGTAGACAGCAATGAGGTCACCCCTGAGCCTCCTCCAGGCTGCACATCCCCAGCTCCCTCAGCCTCTCCTCATAGGGTTTGTGTTCCAGGCCCCTCACCAGCTTCTCTGGACATGCTCCAGCACCTCAACCTCTCTCTTGAATTGAGGAGCCCAGGACTGGACACAGGACTCAAGGTGTGGCCTGACCAGTGCTGAGTACAGGGGAAGAATAACCTCCCTTGTCCTACTGGCCACACTGTTCCTGATGCAGGCCAGCATGCCATTGGCTCTCCTGGCCACCTGGGCACACTGCTGACTCATCTTCAGCTACTATCTGTCAGTACCCCCAGGTCCCTTTCCTCCTGGCTGCTCTCCAGACACTCTGTCCCCAGCCTGTAGCACTGCTTGGGGTTGTTATGGCCAAAGTACAGAACCCTGCACTTGGCCTTGTTCAATCTCATCCCATTGGCCTCTGCCCACCCATCCAGCCTGTCCAGGTACCTCTGCAGGGCTCTCCTACCTTCCAACAGATCCACACCTGCTCCTAGCTTGGTGTCACCTGCAAAGTTACTGATGCTGGACTCAATCTTCCCGTCCAGGTCATCAATAAAGATATTGAACAGGACTGGGCCCAGCACTGATCCCTGGGGAACACCACTAGTGACAGCTGCCAACTGGATGTGGCACCATTCACCACCACTCTCTGAGCTCTGCCATCCAGCCAGTTCTTGACCCAGCACAGAGTGAATCTGTCCAAACCATGAGCTGCCAGCTTGGCTGGGAAAGGAAGCTAAGGGCAGTGTGCAGGTTTGGGAGTTGCACACCTCCACCCCCTGCTGTGGCTAGGAATTCACCCATGCTAACTCAGGTGGCTGGAAGTTAAGGAATGAAGCTGTAGTTATAGCTTGGCACAATTTGCAAGCTTGACACAATACATACAGATATTTACAACTGATTGCAGTAATATACAAGTTAAAGGTAATACAGAGATACAAACCTTTCCTGACTAACAGAGCCTCCCAGAAGGGCTTTACAACCAACCTCCCACTTTCTTTCTGCTCCCTCCCTTATCTCAGCATCCCCCTAATGTGCAGGGTGAGCTGGGAAAGGTTGGCAAGAGGTGTTAGAAGAAGAATGATTCGTTCAGGTTACACAGAACCAGGCAGAGGAGTTAACACAGCAAGCAGGCAGCCACAAACAGAG
The DNA here is from genome assembly GCF_015220805.1 of Pogoniulus pusillus. Lineage (NCBI taxonomy): Eukaryota > Metazoa > Chordata > Aves > Piciformes > Lybiidae > Pogoniulus > Pogoniulus pusillus. The sequence goes on from NC_087309.1 coordinate 110,491,671, forward strand.
ACCTTATCTTTAGTTTGTGTTCTTGTTCTTGTTTTCATATGTCTAAGCAAAAGCAATGGATAATGTAGCCATCACTGTTGTTTTCACAGCCAATGATCTTAATTTCTCTCATTAAAATATTCCAGTTTGCCTCGAACCAACACAGGCAGTTATGGCCTCAGTGCAGGCTTATGTGGCTCACATAATTTGTATTTGTGATCACAGGAAAGTAGTAGCCTCTTGATTGTCAGATTTTCCAGTTGTCTTATTTTCAATTACACTTTTCTTGGTATTCTTCTGTGTTCCTGTAACTTGTGATAGGAAAGAAGGCCAATGGCATCCTGAAGGCCAATGGCATTGTGTCCTGTATCTGTAAGAGTGTGACCAGCAGGACCAGGGAAGTCCTTCTTCCCTGTGTTGAGCACTAGTTAGGCTACACCTTGAGTCCTGTGTCCACTTCTGGGCCCCTCAATTTAAGAAAGATGTTGAGGTGCTTGAACGTGTCCAGAAAGGGGTACCAAGGCTGGTGAAGGGGCTGGAGCACCGCCCTGTGAGGAGAGACTGAGGGAGCTGGGAGTGTGCAGCCTGGAGAAAAGGAGGCTCAGGGCAGACCTTGGTGCTCTCTACAGGTATCCAAAGGGAGGTAGTAGCCAGGTGGGGTTGGTCTCTACTCCCAGGCAATCAGAGACAGAACAAGAGGACACAGCCTTAATCTGTGCCAGGGAAGGTTCAGGCTGGAGGTTAGGAAGAAGTTCTTCACAGAGGGAGTAATTGGCATTGGAATGGGCTTCCTGGGGAAGTGGTGGAGTCCCCATCTCTGGAGGTGTTAAAGAAAAACCTGGATGAGGCACTTAGTGCCATGGTTTAGTGAGTTAGATGGTGTTAGGTGACAGGTTGGACTTGATGATCTCAAAGGTCTTTTCCAATGTGGTTAATTCTGTGATTCTGTGAAATCCAGGTTGGTTTTAAATTTTCTTTGTCATAGGGATGTTTTTGTCAAGCTTTAAAAGAAAATCATATGAAGTTCTAGGTTGTGAAAAGATTGTGTCATCAAAATACATAATCATCCAGGCTTCTCAGTAGTGGGTCTCAGTGGCATTTCTTGCATTAAGGAAGCTGAAAGAATGAGATTGGTTAGGTCAGCTAAAAGGCCAGTGAGAGAGTGAGGGAGAGACAGTCTGATAGCTCTTGATAGGTGGGCTTCATTGCCTTTTCCAGAAGTTTCTTAATTACTGTTTTGAGTGTAGTGCCATTCTTACTGTTGTGTCAAGTCCATTTACTTAGACCTTCTAAACTGTCCTTTTGGCGGTAAACGAAGCAAATTTCACCTGGCATATAAAGACATTTTGCAACTGTTAACCTTTGGTGAGGTAGTTATTATTTCTGACATCAGCTAGCACTGTGTGGCAGAAGGTGATCACAGAATCATAGAATCAGCCAGGTTGGAAGAGACTTCCAAGATCATCCAGTCCAACCTAGCACCCAGCCCTATCCAGTCAACCAGACCATGGCACTAAGTGCCTCATCCAGTCTCTTCTTGAACACCTCCAGGGACGGTGCCTCCACCACCTCCCTGGGCAGCCCATTCCAATGCCAATCACTCTCTCTGCCAACAACTTCCTCCTAACATCCAGCCTAGACTTTCCCTGGCACAACTTGAGACTGTATCCTCTTGTTCTGTTGGTGGTTGTCTGGCAGAAGAGGCCAACCCCCACGTGCTACAATGTCCCTTCAGGTAGCTGTAGACAGCAATGAGGTCAGCCCTGAGCCTCCTCTCCTCCAGGCTAAACACCCCCATCTCCCTCAGCCTCTCCTCATAGGGTTTGTGTTCCAGGCCCTTCACCAGCTTTGTCGCACTTCTCTGGACACCTTCCAGCACCTCAACATCTCTCTTGAATTGAGGAGCCCAGAACTGGACACAGGACTCAAGGTGTGGCCTGACCAGTGCTGAGTACAGGGCAAGAATAACCTCCCTGCTCCTGCTGACCACACCATTCCTGATGCGGGCCAGGATGCCACTGGCTCTCTTGGCCACCTGGGCACACTGCTGGCTCATGTTCAGCAACTGTCTACCAGTACCCCCAGGTCCCTTTCCTCCTGGCTGCTTTGCGACCACTCTGTCCCCAGCCTGTGGCACTGCTTTGGGTTGTTGTGGCCAAAGTGTAGAACCCTGCAACTGGCCTTGTCAAATGTCATCCCATTGGCCTCTGCCCACCTATCCAGCCTGTCCAGGTCCCTACCTTCCAACAGATCCACAGCTGCTCCTAGCTTGGTGTCATCTGCAAAGTTACTGATGCTGAACTCAACCTCCTGGTCCAGATCATCAATAAAGATATTGAACAGGACTGGGCCCAGCACTGATCCTTGGGGAACACCACTAGTGACAGCTGCCAACTGGATGTGGCACCATTCACCACCACTCTCTGGGCTCTGCCATCCACCCAGTTCTTGGCTCTCTTGGCCACCTGGGCACACTGCTGGTTCATCTTCAGGCTACTATCTATCAGTACCCCCAGGTCCCTTTCCTCCTGGCTGCTTTCCAGATGTGATGCTACTTTATGATGCTACATTACCCAAAGTATGATATCTCTTTTCTCTGCTTCGTTGCTTCCTCACTTGCTAGTACTGTTTTCCTGAGTACTGCAAAGTCTTTTGTTCCAACTAATATGTCTCTTGTCTTGTTTTATGTAGGCTTTGATGACAGGTAGCATACCTGGTTTCATTGATGTTGTTGTGAATCTCAATTCCCCGGCTCTTTTGGATGACAATCTAATATGGCAAGCAAAGACAGCTGGGAAGAGAATTATCTTTTATGGTGATGATACCTGGGTTAAGCTGTTTCCCAAGCATTTTGTGGAGTATGATGGTACAACGTCCTTCTTTGTGTCAGATTTTACCGAGGTGAGAGGCTTTCTACAACCCCAGGTTAAATAACTGATGAGTAGGAACACATAGTGGCAACTTCATAGAGTGAACGGGTGCAACAGTTCTTGTTCTGAAATGCTAACTTGCAACTTCATAGAAACTGAGCTTTTTATGTGTTTGGTATTGACAATGTGAAGCTGAAGCATTTCATGTGTGTGGTGGGGGGAGGTGTTTGGATAATGCAGTAAAAGTGTGGCTTTATCTAGGAATTCTGTTCTCAGTGTTTGCAGTTTGATGTCACATTTATATACAACAGCTCTTGGTCTGAAATGCTAACTTGCAGCTTCACAGAAATTGAGCTTTTTATGTGTTTGGTATTGATAGTGTGAAGCTGAAGCATTTCATGAGTGTGCTGGGGGAGGTGTTTGGATAATGCAGTAAAAGTGTGGCTTTATCTACCAATTCCGTTCTCAGTGTTAGCAGTTTGATGTCACATTTCTGTTGGTCTGTGCCACCTTTGAAAAGCCCATTAGTCCTGGTCTCTTAGAGACATACTTTCTGTAGTATTGCATCACTTTTGTAGTTACAATATGAGCAGTGTTGCAATATGTTATCAAAAAGGACATGTAGAAAGGAAATAAAGCAAAATTGTTAACTTTCCTAATTGGGGCATATTAAAAGAGTAAACAGTTTGCCAGTTTCAGTTCATATTTTGAAACTGAGCCCTGGGCTGCAGCAAGAGCAGTGTGGCCAGCAGGGCAAAGGAGGAAATTCTCCCCCTTTACCCTTCTCTCCTGAGGCCCCACATGGAGTTCTGAGTGCAGTTCTGGAGACCTCAAGACAAGAAGGACATCAAACTGTTGGAGCAAGTCCAGAGGAGGCCACCAAGATGCTCAGAGGGCTGCAGCAGCTCTGCTGTTAGGACAGGCTACAAAAGTAGGTGCTCTTCAGCCTGGAGTAGAGAAGGCTTTGAGGAGACCTTGTAGTGGCCTTTCAGTATCTGAAGGAGGCCTACAGGAGGGCTGGGTAGGGACTATTGACAAGGTCTTGTAATGCCAAGATGAGGAGGAATGGGTTTAAACTGGCAGAGGAGAGATTGAAACTGGATGTTAGGAAGAAGTTCCTTGCAGTGAGGGTGGTGAGACATTGGCACAGGTTGCCCAGGGAGGCTGTGGCTGCTCTCTGCCTGGAGGTGTTCAAGGCCAGGTTGGATGAGGCCTTGAGCGACCTGTTCTAGTGGGAGGTGTCCCTGCCTATGATGGAGTGTTGGAACTGTATGACCTTTGAGATCCCTTCCAACCTATACCATTCTGTGGCTCCATGGTTTATAAAAGTTCAGCCCACTGACCTCCTGCTGCTGATGTGAGTGTTTTATTACTGTGTTTAAGGAAGTTAGGTTGGTCTAATATGAACTGGAAGACATCTTTTTAATTACAGTAACCAGCAGGACTTGCAGGAGCTCCAACATGAAGTGGAAAACCGTAACCATGCTGCTGATTCTGCAGTTGTGTGGCTCTCAAGCCCATACAGCCTTTTGCTTTCTGAATATAGCCCATTAAACGGAGAGCTTTTCCTGCTGTTTTAGGTAGTGATATTCAGAGTTGATAAAGCAGTGTTGCATGTGAGGTTTTGCAGAGATTTTTTAATATCCAGGGAGAAATATATGCCACTAAAAATAAGTTGACAGCTCAAGAGAGAGAACATGTGAGCTGTGCCCCAAATAGCACTCTTCAAATAATTTTTCTTCCTTGCTCTATCATCAGTTCTTTATCTCACAGCAATTGCAATTATTTTTTGTGTGTTTGCACAGTATCAAAAATTGTGTGGAAAGAGCACAGTTGCCTTAATTGTTTCCCTGTGCTTTCAAGCACCAAAGAGAGGTTTTTTTCCTGTACCTACTTGTTGTGAAGAGATAAATTAGGAGCGTTAAGATTGAAAGGAACTCAGAAGTTCTTTAAACAGTTAAAAAAAAGTATCTGTGGAAGCATGGCAACCCATTTGCTCTTGCTTGTATGTAATCTGTTGCCTCATAACTAAAAAGAAGAAAAAATGAGGTAAAGAATCGCTATTTACAAGGACTACTGACAAGGTCTTGTAGTGACAGGACAAGGAGTAATGGGTTTAAACTGGAGAATCATAGAATCAACCAGGTTGGAAGAGACCTCCAAGCTCATCCAATCCAACCTAGCACCCAGCCCTGTCCAGTCGACCAGACCATGGCAGTAAGTGCCTCATCCAGGCTTTGCTTGAACACCTCCAGGGACAGCAACTCCACCACCTCCCTGGGCAGCACATTCCAATGCCAGTCACTCTCTCTGTGATCTCCACACATCCTCAAACATCACTTCTAGTGCATCAACAGAAACAAGTAGAATTTCTACCTTTTTACCTCATCCTTATTTCAGACAAATGTCTCATTAAAAGAGGAAGAAAACTCCCTGTTTTAATGATGCCTAGGTTGCCATTTCTTTGCAACTGTAGGATGCTCCTTCCTGAGATGTCCTCATAGCTTATTCAAGAATGACACACGTTGCTTTATACTTATAGCCTTGTCCCACACAAGGACATACATTTCTGGAGCCCTCAACACACAAGAAGGACATGGAAGAGGGGAGATTCAAACTAGATGTTAAGAAAGGGTTCTTTACAGTGAGGGTGGTGAAACACTGGAATGGGTTACCCAGGGAGGTTGTGGCTACTCCCTCTCTAGAGGTGTTCAAGGGCAGTTTGGATGAGGTCTTGAATGATTGCTTCTAGTGGGAGGTGTCCCTGCCTATGGCAGGGGGTTGGAACTGTATGATCTTTGAGGTTCCTTCCAACCTAAACTACCCAAATGTTGCTTCTCACCACTAGTGACTGGACACCAGACAGATTTTGCTTCATTCACCACTACTCCAGGCCTGGCCATCCAGCCAGAGTCTGATCCAGTGCAGAGTGCACTGGATTGAAAGGATAAATGAGTAATTAGAAGCATTTTCCTCAGATAACGAGATAGCTAACAGATAAGGGGGGCTACAGGAAGTCTGAAGAGGGACTGTTTACAAGGTCTTGTAATGACAGATCAAGAAGTAATGGTTTTAAACTGGCAGAGAGCAGAATTAAACTGGATGTTAGGAAGAAGTTCTTTCCGGTGAGGGTGGTGAGACACTGGCACAGGTTGCCCAGGGAGGTGTTCAGACCAAGTTGGATGAGGCCTTGAGCGACTTGTTGTAGTGGGAGGTGTCCCTGCCTATGGTGGGGAGTGGGAACTGGATGATCTTTGAGATTCCTTTCCAACCTAAACCATCCTATGGTTCTGTGATCTGTTTTGTAAGATAGAAATTTTGACTGCCTGGCACTGAGCTAATCAATCTGATAATGTTGTTTTTTCTTTCTTATTAACATCATGTGTGACTGTAATTCTCACCAGTTTCTAGGGTGTTGTCATGGGCAGTGCAGTGTAATTTCTCTGTGTTTTTCCACAAGAGGGAAATTATTTTTAGCTTTGAATTGTTTTCCTTTTGTGCCTGAGGTTGATGATAATGTTACCAGACATTTGGATAGAGTGTTGAAGAGAGAAGACTGGGATCTCCTAATTCTACATTACCTGGGGTTGGACCACATTGGACATATGACTGGGCCAAACAGCCCATTAGTGGGACCCAAACTTCGTGAAATGGACAACATCCTGAAGAAGATTCATGTTTCCCTTCTTTCAAAGGTCAGGCAACTTCTTCTTGGGTCAGTGTGTTTCAGTTGTGGAATAATCTTTAAAATGCTTGCTTGTTTGTAGGTGGTAGCTTGTTTATTCTCAGACCAAAGTGGGTGTTCTTCTGTTCTTTTCCTTCTCTGACCATTCCCCAGTTAACAGTAGAGTGTAATATTTTTAAAGACTTTATTGTTTGACCTCAGTAACATCTGTTAACAGTCTCTTCTGAACGTCTGTGGGAAATAACTCCCTCCTGGTGTGTGGGAAGAGAAGAATGCATGCCAACATTCTTTTTTCCTCACTTAGGAGCTAAAATGGTGCTTGGTGTGCTTGCTAGTAATGAAATTCAGCTGGAGTAGCAATGGGCATGTATAGCTAATGGCTTTGATTTCTACATTTGTGAAGGTATACCTATTCAGTACCAATTCTTAGGTATTGAAAAACTCCAGATTCTAAATGCAGCACATAAATTGCCAACCCTGAACCTGTTTTTAGCTTTGGAAATAGTAGGGATGTCCCTCAAGTTGTGCCAGGGTAGGTATAGGCTGGATGTTAGGAGGAAGTTGTTGGCAGAGGGAGTGATTGGCATGGAGTGGGCTGCCCAGGGAGGTTCTGGAAGCACTGTCCCTTGAGGTCTTCAGGAAAAGACTGGATGAGGCACTCAGTGCCATGGTCTAGTTGACTGGCTAGGGCTGGGTGCTAGGTTGGCCTGGATGATCTTGGAGGTCTCTTCCAACCTGGTTGATTCTATGATTCTATGATTATCTAAACAGTCTGGATAGTGAAATATGAAGTCATGGTTCCAAGTGGCCTGAAGCTGTTTTTTTTCCCCCCTCATTCATTTTTGGCAGCTGCAATTCAGAATAGCTGCTCACAAGATTTCAGTAGCATTTTTTTTTAGACAGATGGATACTGCTGCATGAAAAGAGAGGTTAAATCCTGCTTGTGAAAATTATAATCTTCTGAAATCTGCAGTGGTTTTGCTGCAATTTGTTAGTATGTTTTGCTTATGACAGGCTGTATGCAAGCCTTTATCTCAGTTTTAGAAACAATAAAAGCATTTTACTTTTGGAGGGACAGATTCTGGTAATAACTAGAGATGGCAAAAAGCTGCTTTGTTATGGAATGGCAGTATTTTTTTTTTCCTGCCATCTCTGATTTGTTAGCTCAAAATTGTCAGAAAATCCTCATTTAAGCTTCTGTTTCTCTTTCTTCAGGTAAAGAAACACAGTTACATGAAACACAGTTATATGGTTTTACGTCAATCATATCAGATTTCTACCCTAAAAGCATTTGAGAGACTAGAGACTGCTAGAAATAAGATTACATTTTAGCTTTAAATTTCTGTTAGGTTAGTACATATAAATGCCAAATTGTTGTTATTGTGTTACATCAAATGCTGTGGGTAATATTTAATCTGGAGAAATGGGGGGTGGGATGGGGGGGAGAATACTTCCCTCTTGATGCTACTGCACCTGGACCTCTTGTTTTCTTCTTAGGGTATGATGACCTTTATTTAATCCTTCAGTCAGCTTCTTGTGACTCTGTAAATGGGGTTTTTTTTTGGTAATATACTGACAAGTATGTTGGATGCCTATATGTGCCTTAAGTGATAAATATTACTGTGTAACACTTAGTTTCAGACATCCTCTTGTAATCTGCTTCAGGTGTGAGCTGGTTTGAAAAATGGAATTTGTTTTCAGCATTACTAGCATGGGAGAATGATACAGGTAGTGGACCATTGCAAGCATGCATCTTGTTTGCAAGGCAACTTAATTTTACTTCTGTGACTTTGCAGGAAGAAGCTTCTCTGCCCAATTTGCTCGTTGTTTGTGGGGATCATGGGATGTCCGAAACAGGTAGCCATGGTGGCTCTTCAGAAGGAGAAGTGCACACACCACTGCTGTTTATCAGCTCTGCTTTTGAAAAGAGAAGTGGTAAGGATCTGTGATGGTTTGGGGGTTACCCCGCCCCCCCACACTTTTGAATTTGCCCCAGCTAACTCAGATGGACCCTGGGAATATAGATGAAGCAATTTATTTACAGCTAGCAGAATTTACAAGCAGCTATTTACAATATATACAGTTATATACAATTATATACAGAAATATACAAAGGATAAACAATACAAAAGCACAACTCTCCTCCTGGAAACCTGAGTCCCCAGGAGGGGCTCTCAAACCACCCCAACACCTCCCCCCGGTCCTCTCAACCTTACCCCAGTTCTCAGGAAGAAGAGAGATGCAGCCAAGAGGTTAGGGAGCAGGGTTAGTAGGAGCAGGGTTAATGAGATGTGACCAGGTCCAAGGCAAAAGCAAGAGTGAGAGACAAAATGGAGAAAGTTTTCTTCTTCTTCCCAGAGCTCTCAGCAAGACTGTGAGAGAAGTTGACATCAATTGTTTTCATTTCACTGCCCGTTATCAAGTTCTTTTACCAAAACATTCTAGCTTGCTTCAAACTAGCACAGGATCAAAGAAACTTGACCTTTTAAAGAGCACTTTGCCATCTTTAGTTTATATTTGCCATAGAATTCTTCTATAGAATTCTATACAGTTATTCCTGAGAAGTGCTTTGGTTTGTTCTACAGATCAGAGCACTGCAACAGGCTGCCCGGGGAAGCTGTGGAGTCTCTGTCTCTGGAGACATTCAAAACCTGCCTGGATGTGTTCTGTGTGATCTGGGATAGGTGATCCTGCTCTGCAGGGTGATTGGACTAGATGAGCTTTGGAGGTCCCTTCCAGCCCCTGACACTCTGTGAATCTGTGATACTGGACAAATCTGCATGACCTCAATTTAAGAAAGATGTTGAGGTGCTTGAATGTATCCAGGAAAGGGCACCAAGGCTGGTGAGAGGGTTGGAGCACAGCCCTGTGAGGAGAGGCTGAGGGAGATGGGAGTGTGTAGCCTGGAGAAGAGGAGGCTCAGGGCAGACCTCATTGCTCTCTACAGCTACCTGAAGGGAAGTTGTAGCCAGGTGGGGTTGGTTTCTTCTGCCAGGCAAGCAGGGACAGAAGAAGAGGACACAGCCTCAAGCTGTGCCAGGACGGGTTCAGGCTGGATGTTAGGAAGAAGTTCTTCACAGCAAGAGTGATTGTCTTGGAATGGGCGTCCTGGGAAAGTGGTAGAGTCCTCACCCCTGAAGGCACTTAAAAGGAGTCTGGATGAGGCACTTAGTGCCTTGGTTTAGTGAATTAGAAAGGCTAAGTGATAGGTTTGACTCGAGATCTTAGAGGTGTTTTCCAACCTGGTTAATTCTGTGATTGACCTAAAACTCTGTTTTCAGCCAGAGTCTGCATCAGTCCTGCTTGAGTACTGAGAAGCAGTGAGATAGGCTTATACTACAATCCTATTTGAAGTGAGTTTTACATTTTGTCTTTCTTAGCTGGAGTATTTTCCTGGCCTCCATTCTCCCCTCTCAGACAGCCAGGGTAAATGAATGAATGACAACTCTCATACTAGGACTAACAAGACACAGTAAGAATTGCTCGTGTGAGGAGGTGAGGGAAGAATGGAAACAGGACTACTGGCTGCTAGGAGTTAAGGAAAGAATATGGAGCATGAATGTATTTATTGTGTTAGCCAGGCAGGTAGTTTTAAATTATTAGTGTGAGCTTAGCTGTTTCTGAAACACACTTTTTAGTGAGCTAGTAAAATGCATAAGAAACAACAGGCAAAGTAAACAAAAGATTACTGATGTTAGTGACACTATTCATGTGTCAAGATGTCTGTGGAACTGAAGCCTAATCCTGATAACTGCAGCAAGATAAGAGTACCCTGCACAAAACTCTTTAAAAATCAGTAGGTTTGCCTGCATGGATCCATGGATTTGGGCCTCAACATTCTTTATCTGACTAGACACATCTAGGGTAAAATGATAACCATTTGGCAGAAAGCAGGGGCCTCCCTGTACTCTGCATCCACCAGGTCTGTTGCAGCTTCCCAGACAGAGCTCCAGCTTTGGCTGTAGCTCAGGAACAAGGGAAGATTTCCACCTTTGGAAGAGGGGGGCAGGCCACTCAGGTGACCTGCAAAAATACTGTGGGACTCTGTGAGGAAAAAATTACGAGGGCCAAAGCCCGGCTTGAACTTAATCTGCCTACTGCTGTGAAAAGTAATAAAAAATGCCTCTGTAAATACATCATCATCATCAGGAGAGCTGAGGACAATTTCCATCTTTAATGATGTGAGAGAAAACAAAATGACGAAGGATGAGGAGGAAAAGGCTGATGTACTCAGTGCCTTTTTTGCCTTGGTCTTTTCTAGTAGGAGTAGCTGTTCTCTGGGTGCACACTTCCCTGAGCTGGTAGATGGAAAAGGGAACAGAATGACCCCTCCTCTGCTCTGAGGTGGAATGGTTAGGTACATGCTGCACTATTTAGAGACACACAAGTCCATGGGACTGGATGGGATCCACTCAAGACTGCTAAAAGAGCTGTCAGAAGAGCTTGCCAATCTACTCTCCATCATTTTTTTTTGTCAGTTCTGGCTAACTGGTGAGGTCCTGATGGACTTGAAGTTAGCATATGTGATGCCCATATACAAGAAGGGCCAGAAGGAGGATCCAGAAAGCTACAGAGCTGTCAGCCTGGCCTGAGTGCCAGGGAAAGTCATGGAGTGGACCATTTTGAGAGACACCATGTGTCACTCTCAAGACAGCAAGATGATTTGGCCCAGTCAACATGGGTTTATGAAAGGCAAGTCTTGCTTGATCAATCTGATCTCCTTCTGTGCCAAGATGAGCCACCTGGCATATGAAAGCAAGGCTGTCTATGGTACCTAGCTGGACTTGGACACAGTTTCCCCTAGCATTGTCCTGGAGAAAGTGCTGATGGCTTCGATGGGTGCATGCTTTGCTGGGTGAAAAACTGTCTGCCTGGCTGGGCCTGAAGAGGGGTGGTGAATGGAGTTAAATCCAGCTGGCGCCCAGTTACAAGTGGTGTTCCCCAGTGCTGAGTGCTGGGACCATTTCTATGTAACAACTTTATCCAAGATTTGGTTGAGGAGATCAAGTGCATCCTCACTAAGTTTGCAGACAGCACCAAGTTTGGTAGGGGAGAGCAGCAGGGCTCTGCAGAGAGATCTGGACAAGCTGCATAGATGTGCTGAGATCCACAGCTTGAGACTGAACAAGGTCAAGTGTTCAGTGCTGCACTTGACCAAAACAACCCCAAGCAGTGTTTCAGGCTTGGGGCACAGGAGCTGGAGAGCTGCTCCGTGGAGAATGACCTGGGAGTGGTGGCTGGCTGAATACAAGCCATTCGTGTGCTCTGGTGGATAAGAAGGCAAATGGCACTGTGGCTTGTGTCAAGAATAGTGTGGCCAGCAGGTCTAGGGATGTGATTGTACCCCTGTACCCAGCACTAGAGAGACCACAGCTTGAACATTGTGTTCATTTTTTGGTGCCTCACTGCAAGGACATTGAGGTGCTGGACTGTGTACAAGTATCAAAGCTGGTGAAGGGCCTTCAGCACTGTCTTGGAACAGCCAAGGGAAGTGGGATTGTTTAACTTTCCTATGAGGAGGCTGAGGGAAGACCTCATTGCCATCTGCAACTCTTTTAAAGGAGGTTGGAGTGAGGTGGGGCCATGTGCTTCTTGCATGCAGCAAATGACAGGATAGAGGGAAGTGGCCTTAAGCTGTTCAAGGGGAGATTCAGGTTGGACATTAGGGAAAACTAGCTCACTAGAAGGGTTATCAAGCACTGAAAAAGGCTGCCCAAGGTAAATGGTGGAGTCACCATGCCTAGAGACATTTAAAAGTTGCGTTGTTGTAGTTTCTAGGGAGGGGGTTTAATGGTGTTATTTTAGCAGTAGTAGTGAGGTTGCTGGGTCAGTGGCTGCATGTGCCATTCTCAAAGCTCTCTTCTAACACTGATAGTTCTGTGATTCTAATTCTATTTGCCTAGCAAGCTGATATTAATTAAATCTTGAGCTGTTGTTGAGTAGCTTGTAGAATGCTGTTAGCATTACTTTAGATTCTTGTTCTTCTTTCATGCATTAAATTAGTCCCCTGTAGTGCTTTCTATTATTTCCAATGCAAAAGCTCTCAAACCCTCTTAGGATGTAGGCTGCAACTTGATACTAACTGGATCTCCTGCACCATCTCTTTTCTTTTATAATATGTGTGCTGTGTTTGCAGTAGTTCATGGTATTGAAGAGTGATACTGGCTAAGAAGAGATTGCATTTTAGTTTTAGAACAGTAGAGGACAGAGGCTGAATGCTTAGTATCTGGAGTCCTACATCCAGTTCTGGAGCCCCTATTACACGAGGGACATGGATGTGCTGGAAGGTGTCCAGAGAAGGGCCACGAGCATGATCAGAGGAATGGAGCTGCTCTGCTGTGAGGAGAGACTGAGAGGGTTAGGAATGTTCAGTCTGGAGAGGAGAAGGCTCGAACAGGACTTTATTGTGACCTTTCAGTATCTTAAGGGGGGCTATAAGAAAGCTGAGGAGGGACTTTTTTAGTATGTCAGGTAGGACTGAGGGGAATGAAACAAAGCTAGAAATGGGTAGATTCAGATTGGATGTTAGGAAGAAGTTGTTCCCCATGAGGGTGGTGAGAGCCTGGAAGGGGTTGCCCAGAGAGGTAGTGGAAGCCTCATCCCTGGAGGTGTTTAAGACCAGGCTGGCTGGGGCTCTGGACAGCCTGATGTAGTGTGAGATGTTCCTGCCTGTGGCAGGAGGGTTGGAACTAGATGATCCTTGTGGCCCCTTCCAACCCTGACTGATTCTATGATTCTATAAATATTTGAAGGGTGAGTGTCAGGAGGGTGGAGCCAGGTCCTTCTCAATGACATCCAATGATAGGACAAGGGGCAGTGTGTGTAAGCTGATGTATAGGATGTTCCACGTGAATGGGAAAACATTTTCACTGTGAGAGTGATCAAACACTGAAATAGGCTGCTCAGAGAGGTTGTGGAGTCTCCTCCTCTGGAGACATTCAAAACCTGTCTGGATGTGTTCCTGTTTGACCCTGCTTTAGGTGATCCTACTCTAGGGTTGGGCTAGATGATCTTTCAAGGTCTCTTCCAACACATAATGTTCTGTAATTCTGTGAAAAAGATCATTCAGCTCTCTGTAAATCACTTGAAATACCTGATATAACACTAATTAAAAACCTTTGAAATTAGAAAGATACCAACTGTCTGGGGTGAAATAAATGGGCCTGATACTGAAATCATAGAATCACAGAATGGTTTGGTTTGGAAGGGACTTCAAAGATCATCCAGTTCCAACACTCCACCACAGGCAGGGACACCTCCCACTAGAACAGGTAGCTCAAGGCCTCATCCAACCTGGCCTTGAACACCTCCAGGGAGGGAGCAGCCACAACTTCCTGGGCAACCTGTGCCAGTGTCTCACCACCCTCACTGCAAAGAACTTCTTCCTAACATCCAGTTTAAATCCTCCCTCTGCCAGTTTAAACCCATTCCTCCTCATCCTGGCATTACAAGACCTTGTCAATAGTCCCTCCCCAGCCCTCCTGTAGGCTTCCTTCAGATACTGAAAGGCCACTCTGAGGCCTCCTCCTCAAAGCCTTCTCTTAACCAGGCTGCAGAGCCCCCAATTCTCATAGCTGCTGCAACCCTCCGACCATTTTGGTGGCCTCCTCTGGACTTGCTCCAACAGTTTGATATCCTTCTTGTGTTGGGGGCTCCAGAACTGCACACAGTACTCCAGAACTGCACACAGTGATGAAATGACTTTTTTCTTTTTCTTTTGTTGATTCTAGGTCCTCCAATACAACCTGAAGTTGTGCAACAAACTGATGTAGCTAGCACATTGGCTGTAGGTCTTGGTCTACCAATTTCAAGAAGCAGTGTTGGGAACCTTATATTGCCAATTGTGGGTGGCAAGACAATGAGAGAACAGCTACGATTTCTGCACTTGAATGGGTTCCAGCTTAGCAGACTGCTGCAAGAGAATACACTGGCATATGAAAAAGGTAAATCAGTTACAATTAAAAAGTTACATATACAAAAGGAGATTGTTTTTGTAAGACAGTTGGTGCTTTTCCATTCAGGAATATAGCATAGCAAAGCAAATGAGCCATTCTCAGTTGAGAGCAGTGTTCATGGAAGTGATACTGAGTTCAGTCTTGACTGCAGCGTACTTGTACACACTGCCTCTGAATAAGTTTGTTTTGATGATTGGTACTAGTAGCAGGCAAAAGAGCAGAAATAATGATGAAAGAGTAAGATTAAAGTAAACCTGCCAGCTTTCTTTGAAAGGCACCCTAAATTGGTATGAAGAGTCATGCCTGAGAGCAGGTTGAAAGTTGTTATTAAAACTAGAGTCTGTGTTTTAGTTTGGAGCTGATCTCAGACTTGTACAGGTGCTTGTGTTCATTGAAATAATGTGACTGTAACTGTGAGATTTTTATACTGAAGATAGAGAAGTGACTTTCTACATTCTTTTTTTTAAGTGATAAACACTAGAGGGAGGCTGAGGCAAAAATTGCTGGTGTAATAATACTGCACAAGTAAAACTATTTCCGTTGCTTTAGGAAACCTGCAGCGAGGCAAGCTTTCTTTGGATTTTGCCTCCATTTTAACTTGCATTGCAAGTGTCTTGCAAATACTTGCAAGGAGGGACTTGAAAATGCCACCCACAGGTTTCCAGAATGTTTCTCCAACAACCCCAGAGTCTGTGACCTTTCTCATTTTATACTTACTACGTACAAATGTGCCACGAAGCAGAGCTCGCTGGAGATGTCGAGGGAAATTCTGTAACCATGGTGCTTTGTTCCTTTCTGCAGGATGTTTAAATAATTCATGTAGTATATATCAATGATATAAATGTGGGTTTCACTAAAACAGTCATCTCACATAGTGTAGACAGAATGGGTTTGGTGGGCAGTGGCATAGGAAGAGGCAGATGAGTGTGAAAGAAAAGTGCTGAGGGGAATAAAGAGGGAAACTGGGCAAAAAGAAAAGGAGAACAAGAGCAGAAGACTGGGAGAGAATTTATTTTGGTGTCAAAATCTAATGTGAACTCATTTCAGTGTTCTTTCTAATGAGGTAGTGTCATGTCAGATCTCAGTTTGATTAAAGCTCATTTTAGGTGATCCTTTCTGCATATCTGAAGTTCCTCAAAAGCATGAATATTTAACTTCTATTTCACATATGCTTAAAGTGAATTCTGGAATATTCTGGAAGAGGAACTTTCTAGGGAATTCACTGTTCAAAGAGCTGCAGTAGAGAAATCTTAGTCTCTGTGCACACTGGCAGCTGTCTCGATACACAAGTGTTTGCTGCTGGCAGAATTTTACTTCCTAGCAGATACCTGTAAGCCTCCTGCATAGAAAGATGAGCATACTTTGGAGTCTGTTAGAAGTCTTGGAGAAAAGGCTGAACCTTCTGAGTTGAGGATTGCTTTCTGAAGATTTGCACTTTGAATTCAGCCTGTAGAGGATCAGAAAGTGTCTTGTGGTGATAAGAGACTTAGAAACAGTAAGTGCAGTTCTTTTGTAAGCACAAGAATTTTGAAGAGAAGTACTGTGTTCACGTTCATTCACTTCAAATGCAATTAAAAACGTTTCTGGATTTCATAATGCACTGTTGTTGCTGAAAACTATTGCTCTTTGGAACATGGTGGTATTTCTCCAAGGCTAATACACTGTTGATCAGATAGTTTTACTAGGATCACAGGCTGTCAGGGGTTAGGAGGGACCCAAAGAGATCATGGAGTCCAACCCCCTTGCCAGAGCAGGATCATAAAATCTAGCTCAGGTCACAGAGCAATGCATCCAGACAGGCCTTGAAAGTCTCCAGAGAAGGAGACTCCACAACCCCTCTGGGGAGCCTGTGCCAATGCTCTGTGACCCTTACAGTAAAGAAGTTCCCCCTTGTGTTGAGCTGGAACCTCCTGTGCTGCAGCTTCCATCCATTGCCTGTTGTCCTACCCCAGGGAGCAGTGAGCAAAGCCTGTCCCCCCTCTCCTGACCCCCAGCCCTCAGATATTTGTAGACATTTATTAAATCCCCTCTCAGTCTTCTCCAGGCTAAACAGCCCCAGATTCCTCAGCCTCTCCTCATCATGCAGTGCTGCAGTTCTCTAATCATCCTTGTAGTTCTCTGCTGGACCTTCTCCAGCAGATCCCTGTCCCTCTTAAACTGGGGGGCCCAAAAGTGAATGTGGTACTCAAGACGAGGTCTCAGCAGGACAGAGTAGAGAGGGAGGAGAACCTCGCTTGATCTGCTGGACACACTCTGCTTAATATACCCCAGGATCCCATTGGCCTTCTTGGCCACAAGGGCACATTGCTGTGCCATGGATGTTATCCACCAGCACTCCCAGATCCCTCTCCACAGGGCTGTTTTCCAGCAGATCACCTCCCAGCCTGTACTGGTGCAGTTTGTTGTTCCTCCCCAGATGCAGGACTCTGCACTTTCTGTAACTTGCCTTTGCGACACCAAACTTAACATCACTCACTGCTTTACCCCTTCCTGTTTGAAACTGTGCAACAAATACTTTGTCCTACTTTTGGCTAAGAAGGTAAGGATTGCAAGGTGGGAAGATAATGACAGGCTTCATACATAAAAACTTTCTAATTGTCTTTTTTGCCTTTAAGTTGCCATTAACTTTCAAGTGAAGTCACAGGGTATCATAGAATCATAGAATCAACCAGGTTGGAAGAGACCTCCAACATCATCCAGTCCAACCTAACACCCAGTCCTATCCAATCAACTAGACAATGGCAGTAAGTTCCTCATCCAGGCTTTTCTTGAAGACCTCCAGGGACGGTGCCTTCATACAAAGTGAAATTAAACATTTTTTCCTTGGAAAAAGCACAGATATATGTGAATGATCACCTATAGCACAATGTCTGTTGAGAGGCAAGTTTGTGATGGTTTGGATCTTATCTGTCCCTTCCCACACTTTTGTAATTGCCCCAGCTAACTCAGAAGTGACTCTAGGAATATAAATGAAGCTATTTATTTACAGCAGCACAATATAGAAGCAGATATTTACAGTATATACAGTTATAGACAGAAATATACAAGGAAAAGTAATACAGAAGCACAACTCCCCTCCCAGAAACCTGAGTCCCCAGGAGAGATTCTCAAACCACCCCAACACCTCCCCCTGCCCTCTCAACCTTACCCCAAATCCTGAGAAAGGAATAAAGGTGCAGCCAAGAGGTTAAGAAGGAAGGTTAGTGGCAGTGAGGTTAAGGAGATGTGGCTTGGTCTGAAGGCAAAAGCAGGATGAGAGACAAAATAGAGAATGTTATCTAATGTTTTCTTCTTCTTCCCAGAACTCTCAGCGAGACTGATGAGGGAAGGAGACACAACCATTGTTTTCCTTTTCACAGCCTATTATCTAGTTCTTTTCACCAAAACATTCCAGCTTGCTTCAAACTAGCGCACAAGTTTCTGAAAGTTATGGTCTTGATTTCCTTGTGTTGGCAACTGAATTTATTTGTGATTGCATGCTGTATTCAGTGACTAATACTTTAGATATCATATGGCATGCGGGGGTATGGAGTGGTGCAACCATAAAATGAAGAAGGAAAACAGGTAGTAGATACTTTCAGAAGTAACACCATTTTCCACACTTACAGTAAAACACAAGAACTGGCTTAATTGTTCTGTTTTAAATAAATGCTCTTGGAATTAAACTTAGGTGACTTGAAAAGAATGCTCTTCAGGGACACACAGGGCCCACAATAATAATTTTGGCAGAAACATTTAATTGTTTTTTAACTTTATGCTTGTAGTAAATGTTCACATGTGTGAACAAAATGATGCTCTTCTGATTTTGCCTGCTGAGTCTGGTTATTGTCACTGCTGAATGTGTCTTCTGGGGAAGTAAAAAGTCTGTCACGTCAAAGCTTTTTTTGTGCTGCAGCTTTCTGTGTATCACAGAATGTCAGGGGCTGGAAGGAACCTTGAAAGCTCATCTAGTCCAACCCTCCCACCCCAGCCAGAGCAGGATCACTTAGACCAGATCACACAGGAACATGCCCAGGTGGGTTTTGAATACTCCAGAGAGGGAGACTCCACAACCTCTCTGGGCAGCCTGTTCCAGTCTTCTGTCACCCTCACAGGGAAAAAAATTCCTCCTCCTGTTTAAATGAAATTTCCTGTGCCTCAGCTTTAACCCATTGCCGCTTGTCCTGTCATTTGGCATCACCCAGCAGAGCCTGGCTCCAGCCTCCTGGCACTCACCTTTACATATGTATAAACTTTAATGAGGTCACCTCTCAGTCTTCTCCAAGTGCAGAGTCCCAGCTCCTTAAGGCTCTCTTTATAACAGAGATGCTCCATACCCTTCATCATCTTTGTGGCTCTGTACTGGACATGGTACTCCAGATGCAGCCTCACCAGGGCAGAGAAGAGGGACAGGAGAACCTCTCTTTGACCTACTAATCACAGCCTTTCTAATACACCCCAGAATGGCATTTGCCTTCTTGGGCACCAGAGCACATTGTTGGCTCATGGTCAACCTCCCATCCACTAGAACCCTCAGATCCTTTTCCCCTTCATTGCTTTCCAACAGGTCAGTCTCCAACCTATGCTGATCCCTGGGGTTGTTCTTCTTCAGGTGCAAGATTCTACACTTGCCCTTGTTGAATTTCACTAAGTTTCTTCCTGCCCAGCTCTTAGCCTAAGTCTCACTGAATGGCAGCACAACCCTCAGGTGTGTCAGCCACTGCATCCAGCTTGATGTAATTAGTGTGTAGATGTTTAGGAGTGGGAAAGTTGATGAAAATAAATGGTGATTGTTGGAAAACAAATTACTACTTTCCTATCCCCCTTGAAGCAGCTGAATCATTTGTCTCTCCACCTATGCTTTGATATGAACCAGAACAGTTGATGTTAAGTAAGGATTGCATGGAATAACCAGTGTGGGGCCAAACATGGAGGGGAAAAGGCACTCCTGCTATTCTTGCAAATGGCTTTGAAAATGTTGGATTTAGGTCTCTGCCTCTTTCCTCTGTCTCCTGTTGTCTTCACTCAGGCTTCTGAAATAAATGTAGTGAGAACAAAGCAATGTGGATGTGATTCTACGGTATAGGAGAGAAAGAAACAAAACTGTTATATCTCTGGAGGTTGAGGGGGGGAACTATTTCTGAGGTTTTAGTTGTTATTTAATTGGTTTTGGTTTGCTTTTTAATTCAGCACAGATTATTTTAAATATATATAGGCCAGCATAGGTCACTAGTGGTGTTCCCCAGGGATTGGTGCTGGGCCCAGTCCTGTTCAATATCTTTATTGATGATCTGGACCAGGGGATTGAGTCCAGCATCAGTAAGTTTGTAGATGACACCAAGTTAGGAGCAGGTGTGGATCTGTTGGAGGGTAGGAGAACCCTGCAGAGGGACCTGGCCAGGCTGGATGGGTGGGCAGAGGCCAGTGGGATGAGATTGAACAAGGCCAAGTACAGGGTTCTGCACTTTGGCCACAACAACCCCAAGCAGTGCTACAGGCTGGGGACTGAGTGGCTGGAGAGCAGCCAGGAAGAAAAGGACCTGAGGGTACTGGTGGATAGTAGCTGAACATGAGCCAGTGGTGGAGCATGTCCAGAGAAGAGCAGTGAAGCTGGTGAGAGGCCTGGAATACAGCCCTGTGAGGAGAGACTGAGGGAGCTGGGGGTCTGCAGCCTGCAGAAGAGGAGGCTCAGGGCAGACCTCATTGCTGTCTACAACTACCTGAAGGGAGGCTGTAGCCAGGTGGGGGTTGGTCTCATTTCCCAGGCAACCAGCAACAGAACAAGAGGACAGAATCTCAAGTTGCTCTCGAGGAGGTCTAGGCTGGATGTTAGGAGGAAGTTCTTCAGAGAGAGAGTGATTGGCATTGGAATGGGCTGCCCAGGGAGGTGGTGGAGTCGTTGTCCCTGGAGGTGTTCAGGAAAAGCCTGGGTGAGGCACTTAATGCTATGGTCTAGTTGATTGGCTAGAACTGTGTGATAGGTTGGACTGTTCTTGGAGATATCTTCCAACCTGGCTGATTCTGTGCTCATGAAATCACCTTCTGCCAGCAGAGTGTTGCTTCCACTTGTTGGCAGCAGCATCAGGATTTCTTTTTTTTTGGTGAAGTTAGACTGTGAGCCACAATTTCACTGTTACAGAATTGCTAGATTTCAATACCTGAGGATTGCTTTGCACCAGCTTCATAGTCCAAATGTCTGAAGCTCAACTGTGTGTTTCAGCTGTTGACTTCTCTATTACAGCTTTGAAATCTTGCATTCTGTATGTTTAGCTTCCTGTTACCAACTGGCTCTCCTTAGCCTTTGAAGCAAAATTGAGGTCCCTTGTGTTGTGTGTGTGTGTTACATTGTCCTGAGGTGCTTCCTCCAGAGGTCAGCCATTTGTTCATTCCCTGCTTGGCTTGTGGAATGTGGCCTGGGTGATGAATGCCTCCAGGGAGATAAAAACATTACTTTTTATCATAGTTTAAAATATTTAAATAAGCTTGTCCTGGAAACCTTTTGTAAGAGAAGATTAATGTTTGAATACATTTTCTCACTTGTAGAGGTCTTGACATTTTATCAGGTTAGGGATTAATTGCTTTTATTCCAAATAAGTGGCTCATTATGGTCTTGCTGCAGGAAGATAGTGTAACTTTCTAGGTGTGAAAAGTGTTTTAATTCTTACAGCAGCTTTTCTTCTTCTTGTGTATTATAAAAGCAAATATAATGAAAACCCAATTGCTTCTCTAATTAATCCTCTTGTTCATACATGCTTGTGTTATCATAATTTGGGAAGGTTACAAAGAGTGAGGGTTAGATAGGTCCTTAATTATTCAAAATAGATAACATGGTTGGACTGGATGATCTTGAAGGTCTCTTCCAACATGGTTGGCTCTATGATTCTGTGATTAATGGATCCCCTTACCTCTTTCCTCCTTCTTCTTAGATCCTGGATATGAACATTTCAAAATAGCAGAGAAGTCTCACGGTAATTGGATCAAACTATATTTAGAGGGGAATAATTCAGAAATACTCCTAAATCTTGGCAAAAAGGTCCTGAAGCAATATTTGGAGGCGCTGAAGACGCTGAGTTCTTCACTAAGCAAACAAGTGGCGCAGTACGACATGTATTCAATGACGGTGGGGACCGTGATCGTTATGGAGGTAGGAAAATGCTTCTTCCTGTGGCAAAGATGAATGCACATCCCTAACATTTTCTGGTTTTCACTTTGTAGTGTATCCTCTTAACTGGTCTTTATAATTACTGAGTATGGAGTGTTAGAGTTGGCTGACTTTCTGCTTGGGTGGGATTAATACTCTTCTTAAAGTATAGCTTGGCCTCTAAGTTATTCAAGACAGCTTTTGACATAAGCTACTTATGTTTTGGTGTAAGTGGTTACACCATATGTATGAATGTGCTGCAACTTAAATCACTCCCATGTTACTTAGCCTTCTACTTGAGCAGCCTTACTGCAACAGTGTGCCCAGGTGGCCAAGAAAGCCAGTGGCATCCTGGCCTGCATCAGGAATGGTGTGGTCAGCAGGAGCAGGGAGGTCATTCTGCCCCTGTACTCTGCACTGGTTAGACCTCACCTTGAGTACTGTGTTCAGTTCTGGGGCCCCCAGTTTAGGAGGGACATTGTGATGCTTGAGTGTGTCCAGAGAAGGGCGATGAGGCTGGTGAGAGGCCTTGAGCACAGCCCTACGAGGAGAGGCTGAGGGAGCTGGGATTGTTTAGCCTGGAGAAGAGGAGGCTCAGGGGAGACCTTTTTGCTGTCTACAACTACCTGAGGGGAGGTTGTGGCCAGGAGGAGGTTGCTCTCTTCTCTCAGGTGGCCAGCACCAGAACGAGAGGACACAGCCTCAAGCTACACCAGGGGAGATTTAGGCTGGAGGTGAGGAGAAAGTTCTTCACTGAGAGAGTCATTGGACACTGGAATGGGCTGCCCGGGGAGGTGGTGGAGTCGCCATCCCTGGAGCTGTTCAAGGCAAGATTGGACGTGGCACTTGGTGCCATGGTCTAGCCTTGAGCTCTGTGGTAAAGGGTTGGACTTGATGATCTGTGAGGTCTCTTCCAACCTTGGTGATACTGTGATACTGTGATTAGTAAAATGAAATAAATTTTGAAGAAAGTCTAGTAAGTAAGTTTCTGTTTGATCCTTTTTGCGTAGCAGTGAGTGTGGCTGCTCAGAACAGGCAATACCTTTTGTGGGCAATTTCCACATTTCCAAGATTTGTTCTTTGTACAGAGCCCTGAAATAAATACTTGCTGTAAGGTGCTGGGTTATAACTTCATATCTTGTGTGGGAATAAGGATAAGGTGTACCATGGCTGGAATTCTAAGTGGTTCTCAGCAGCTGGTATTTTGGATAAATGTCAAATGCTAGAAGTATTTTCTGTGGTCACACTTTGAGAACCATGCTGAAAGGATACCATGCTTGGAAACTGAACTTTTCTTTTAAGTAAGTGTCAACTTTTGTAAGAAAAGGCATTGTTTCCTAGGTTGGAAATCACAAGATGATAGGTTTTGGAAGGGATGTCTGCAGGTCATCTAGTCCAACCTTCCTGCCAAAGCAGGTGTCACAGAGTAGTCTGAGTTGAAATGGACCTCCAAAGGTCTTTTGGTCCAACCCTCTGTGCAGTCAGCAAGGGCATCCTCAACTAGATCAGATTGCCCAGAACTATGTCAAGCTTCACCTTGAGTATCACCATGGCTGGGTCCTCAATTACCTCTCTGTGTAATACCTAGATCAGGTCACACAGGAATGCATCCAGGTGAGTTTTGAAAGTTTGAAGAGGCCTCCAGAGCATCTCTGAGCAGTCTGTTCCAGTGCTCTGTCACCATCACAGTAAAGAAGTTTTTTCTTAAGTTCAAGCGAAGCCTCCTCTGTTCTGTTTTGTACCCACTGTGCCTTGTCCTGTCACTGGATGCCACTGAAAAGAGCCCAGTCCCATCCTCATGACCTCCACCCTTTAAATATTTATAACCATTGATAAGATCCCCTCTGAATCCTCTGTTTTCCAGTTTAAACAGCTCCAGGTCTCATAGTCTTTCCATGTAAAAGAGATGATTCAGTCCACTAATCATCTTCGTAGTCCTCTGCTCAACTCTCTCCACTAGGTCCTTGTCTATTATGAACTGGGAGGCCCAGAGGGGGACCTCCTTCCACCTACTGTTATTATGGGCTTAGGAAATATGAATTATGAATATTAATAAAATGACTAAATATTACTCATTGAGACAGATTTTCTTAACTTATTTACAGGGTCTTTTGTGCTTGGTTGGGCACATAGACTGCAGAAGGTCTTCAGTGCGTAGGGTAATACCAAACAATTCCAAACAATTTGCAGAACCAGTGGAATGCAAACAGTGAGCCTTGGGAATCCTGCGGTGCAATATGCTGCTTGCCCTCGAGGGGCACTCGAGAGGCTCCTGTCTGCTGGCGCAGAAAGCACACAGTACACAGAGCCAAAGGAGAGAGCTTGCATTACCAAGAGGCTTTCTAGCATCCTTCCTGCTAAAGCAGAAGGTACAGAGGGGCAACAGAACTAAAGCAGAGAGATGTAAATGTAAAGAGGCTTTCTAGAATATTTACTCACAAGTTAGTATCTCCAGAATCTTTCTGGAGCTGCGTCATAGTCACCGAATCACAGAATCAGTCAGGGTTGGAAGGGACCACAAGGTTCAGCTAGTTCCAAACCCCTTGCCATGAGCAGGGAGAACCCTACCCTAGACTAGGTTGGCCAGAGTCTCATCCAGCCTGGCCTTGAACGCCTCCAGGGATGGAACCTCAACCACCTCCCTGGGCAACCCATTCCAGGCTCTCACCACTCTCATGCTGAACAACTTCTTCCTTGCATCCAGTCTGAATCTCCCCACCTCCAGCTTTGCTCCATTCTCCTTAGTCCTGTCACTCCCTGATAGCTTTTTTGTGGGCCCCCTCCAGATACTGAAAGGCCACAGTAAGGTCACCTCGGAGCCTCCTCTTCTCCAGACTGCACAGCCCCAACTCTTTCAGTCTGTCCTCATAAGAGAGGTGCTCCAGCCCTCTGATCGTCCTCGTGGTCCCATTCTGCAGACCCAAGTCCACACAGTGCCAAACCAGGACTCATCCAAAGCACAACCAGTATTCCTAGGCTGGCAAGTGTAGGAGCCAAAGGAACCTTCCTGTCACCTTGCAGTTACACATCAGTGACAGCAGGTCCAGCAGGAAAAGAGAGCTCAAAGGAACGACCAGCCAGAAGACATCACAGATTCAGTCAGGTGGGAAGGCAAAAGCAAACCTAAGCAGCAGAAGGCAGACCCTGAGGTCTGAGGGGAGTGTGAAGAGAGCTGGGACACGGGAAAGGAAAGGACTGCAGAATGGTGGTGAGGACAGCAGCAGAGACCATAGCAGGAGGTGGCCAGAGGCAGAAGTGCAGACAAGAGAGAACAGAGAAAGGCTGGAGGAACATAAATGCCTGCTGGAAAAGGAAGAAGGATGCACTGTGAGGTGCTGAGATGCAGAGGAGTGCAGGAGCTGCTCAGAAGCAAGAAGCGTGGCAATGGAGAACACAAGGAGGAGAGAACCCTCAGCACTGGGGAGGGGACTGTCATCTGTGGCTGGCAACTCAAAGCAGCAGAGCAGAAAAGCATGCTCCTAGGGGACCAGCCAGTGCCCTGCGCAGCATGGTTTGCTCCCAGCAAGCTGCTGCATCCCTGCTTATGCCATTTGCTGCCAGGACACCTGTCCACTGCACAGGCGTTTATGTGACTGCCAGCTGTGTTGTCTGTCCCCAGCTGGCCACTGCTGACTGCCAGAGCCCTGCCAGCAGCTGCAGCACCCACCAGAGATGTTGTTCTCCTTGGAGGGAGCTGTCAGTGGTATGGCAACCAGTAAAGCTTTTCGAGTTTTTTGAGGCTCACATAGGGTGCTGGGGCTTGCAGGCTCTTCTGACCTGGTCTTGATCAGCTGTTGGGCAGATGATGTCTGTCCAGGGCTCTGGGCTTGGCATGGAGGTTCTCAGGTGTGCAGGCAGACGTGATGTGTTGTGGCATGGCAGTAACCTGCTCTCTCACTGCGCAGGCTGTGGTGAGGTCTGTGTAAGAGAGCTCTCAAGCTGGGAACCGCTTTCTTGCTTTAGTAGCTGTAACTGCTAGTGGCAGTAATGCAGCTTGCTTGGGGGCACTGAGTTCTCTAGGCCATACCCCTTCTGCACAGTCCAGGCTGTTGTTTCCTGCTGGCAGGGTTGTCCATGCTAAGGCTGGCCGTGGTTTTGAGCTGCTTTCAGTAAAGGCTATTGCCTACGGCACAGACTCTTTTGCTTCTCCCTGGTAAACTGGGTTATGATGAAGTGTCCAGGTAGATGAGGCAGCAAGGATGGGTATTAAGCAGCAAGGCTTCCTGGTCCCCAGGGCAACAAAGGGAAAGTATGATCTGGATGTTAGGAGGAAGTTCTTCCCAGAGAGAGTGATTTGCCATTGGAACGGGCTGCCCAAGGAGGTGGTGGAATCACTGTCCCTGGAGGTGTTCAAGCAAAGCCTGGATGAGGCACTTAGTGCCATGGTCTGGTTGGCTGGATAGGGCTGGGTGCTAGGTTGGACTGGCTGATCTTGGAGGTCTCTTCCAACCTGGTTGATTCTATGATTCTGTGATTCTATAAGGCAAGGCTTGGTAAGGTGAGGCATGGCAAGTTGTTTACTGGTCTACTTTTATCCATTGTCTGAGTCATAATTGCTCCAACAGGCAACTGAGATTAACCGTTCAGAATGGCACTTTGCCAGAACTAACCATATTAGGGTAAAGCCATGGGCTTGCTTTACCCAAGTTTGGGAAAACATAGGCCTTGCACTGGCCAAGTGTATGTACCTGGCTTACCACAGGATCTAAACAGGAGCAAAACAAGCCTGAACAAGCCCTGTTCCCTAGAACTTCAGTGGCTCCAGGTTCTTTGTTCTCTTTCCCTTGTCTTTACCCACTCCGAGAGGGGAAGGGGGAGATGATGTGGGGGACTATGCCTGGACTTAAAAGTGGGCCTGTTTTTGGCCTGCTACCACACCTGCTGGCCACACTCTTCTTAATGCACTCCAAGATGCTGCTGGCCTTCTTGGCCACAAGAGCAGTTGCTGGCTCACAGTTAACCTCTTGTCCACCACTGACTCCCAGGTTCTTCTCCACAAAGCTGCTTTCCAGCAATTCAACCCCTAGCCTATGGTGCATGGGGTTTTCCTCCACAGGGGCAGGAATTCACTGTTGCCCAGTTTGAACTTCGTGGTGTTCCCCTCTCCAGCCTGTACAGGTCTTGATGAATGGCAGCACATCCTTCTGCTGTGTCAGCCACTCCTCTCACTTCTGCATCATCAGCAAGCTCGCAGGGAGTGCACTATATCCCTTCTTCCCTTCTTCTATGTCTCTGATTAAGATATTGAACAAGATTCCCTCATGGGTGCATCCCATCAAGCCTGTGCATTTGTGGAAGTGCAGCTGGTCTAGATGATCTCTAATTCAGTTCCCTGTGACCAAAGGAGAGTCTTCATTTCTCTCATGCTTCCAAGGGCTGGAGTTCCTGAGACCTGGATTTAGTAGTAATAACTGAAGCAAAGAAGGCATTCAGTAACTCCCAACTTCTATCTTCCATCACCAGGACACCCACCTCATTCAGCAGTGGATCCACATTTAGTCTGGCCTTACTTTTCCTGCTGAAGTACTTGAAAAGCCCTTCTTGGTGTTCTTCACATTCTTTGCCAAGTTTAATTTCAAGTGGTCCTTAGTCTTCCTTGTTGCATCCTTGCATACACTGGCAGTGTTCCTGTATCCCTCCCAATTGGTCAGTCCATTTTCTCACATTCCCTTAACTTCCTTCTTCTATTTGAGCTTTCCTGGAAGCTCAGTTCTTATCCATGCAGGTCTCCCATCTCCTTTCCTTGATTTCTTACTCTTAGGGATGCCCCAGTCTTCAGCATGGAGGAAGTGGTACTTGAATATTAAGATGGTTAAGCTCTGACTGCCTCCTATATCTTCTAGAGTCCTAACCCATGGGATTCCTCCAAGAAGATTTTTGAAGAGGCTGAGGTTACTTTACTGATGTCCAGAGCTGTGATTAATCACAAAAAGGATTAAGTTGAGCATCTTCCTTGTGGGGAGAGCCTGAGGGAGCTGGGGCTTTGTAGGTTGGAGATGAGATAACTAAGGGGTGACCTCATTCATGTTTATAAATGTGTAAAGGATAAGTGACAGGAGGCTGGAGCCAGCCTCTTTTTGGTGATGCTCAATGACAGGACAAGGGGCAATGGGTGGAAACTGAGGCATAGGAGGTTCCATGTGAACCTGAGGAAGATTTTTTTCCATGTGAGGGTGACAGAGCACTGGAACAGGCTGCCCAGGGAGGTTGTGGAGTCTGCCTCTCTGGAGATATTCAAGAACCATGTGGATGTGTTTCAGTGTGATCTGCTCTAGGTGATCCTGCTCTGGCAGGGGAGCTGGACCAGATGATCCCACCTGGAGTACTGTATCCAGTTCTGAAGCCCCTATTATAAGAAGGATGTGCTGGAGCATGTCCAAAGAAGGGCCACTGGGTTGAGGAAAGAGGAAAAATTAGAGAGGCAAAAGCCCACTTGGAGCTCAGGCTGGCCACGGCTGCCAAGGAAAATAAAAAGTGTTTCTTTAAAAATACAAATGGCAAGAGAAGGGCCAAGGACAACCTCTAGTCCTTATTAGATAGAGAGGGGAACATAGTAACAAAGGGTGAGGAAAAGGCAGAGGTGCTTAACACCTTCTTTGCCTCAATTTTCACTAGTGGGACAGGTTGTCTGCAGGACAGCTGGATTCCTGAAGTGGTGGATGGAGTCAGGGACCAGTACAGTCCCCCTCTAATCCATGAGGAAGCAGTAAGGGACCTGCTGCGTCATTTGGATCCTCACAAGTCCATGGGACCGGATGGGATCCACCCTAGGGTGCTGAGAGAGCTGGCAGCTGAGCTGGCCAATTCACTCTCCATCATTTATCAGCAGTCCTGGCTCATTGGAGAGGTCCCTGAAGACTGGAAGCTGCCAATGTGATACCCATTCACAAGAAGGGTCGTAAGGAGGAGCCAGAAAACTACAGACCTATGAGCCTGACCTCAGTGCTAGGCAAGGTCATGGAACAGGTCATCTTGAGTGCCATCACAAAGCACCTACAGGATGGCCAAGGGATCAGGCCCAGACAGCATGGGTTTAGGAAGGGCAGGTCCTGCCTCACCAACCTGATCTCCTTTTATGATCAGGTTCCCTGCATGGTGAATGTGGGGCAGGCTGTGGATGTAGTCTACTTGGACTTCAGCAAAGCCTTTGACACTGTCTGCCACAGGAAGCTCCTGGCCAAGCTGGCAGCTCATGGCTTGGACAGATTCACTCTGTGCTGGATCAAGAACTGGCTGGATGGCAGAGCTCAGAGAGTGGTGGTGAATGGTGCCACATCCAGTTGGCAGCTGTCACTAGTGTTGTGCCCCAGGGATCAGTACTGGGCCCAGTCCTGTTCAATATCTTTATTGATGATCTGGATGAGGGGATTGAGTCCTGCATCAGTAAGTTTGCAGATGACCCCAAGCTAGGAGCAGGTGTTGATCTGTTGGAAGGTAGGAGAGCCCTGCAGAGGGACCTGGACAGGCTGGATGGGTGGGCAGAGGCCAATGGGATGAGATTGAACAAGGCCAAGTGCAGGGTTCTGCACTTTGGCCACAACGACCCCAAGAAGCGCTATAGGCTGGGGACAGAGTGGCTGAGAGCAGCCAGGCAGAAAGGGACCTGGGGGTACTGGTAGAGAGTAGCTGAAGATGAGGCAGCAGTGTGCCCAGGTGGCCAAGAGAGCCAATGGCATCCTGGCCTGCATCAGGAGCAGTGTGGCCAGTAGGACAAGGGAGGTTATTCTTGCCCTGTACTCTGCACTGGTCAGGCCACACCTTGAGTACTGTGTCCAGTTCTGGGCCCCTCAATTCAAGAGAGATGTTGAGGTGCTGGAATGAGTCCAGAGAAGGGCAACAAAGCTGGTGAGGGGCCTGGAACACAAACCCTATGAGGAGAGGCTGAGGGAGCTGGGGGTGTGCAGCCTGGAGAAGAGGAGGCTCAGGGGTGATCTTATTACTGTCTACAACTACCTGAAGGGGCATTGTAGCCAGGTGAGGTTGGCCTCTTCTCCCAGGCAACCAGCAATAGAACAAGGGGACACAGTCTCAAGTTGTGCCAGGGTAGGTATAGGCTGGATATTAGGAAGAAGTTCTTCACAGAGAGAGTGATTGGCATTGGAATGGGCTGCCCAGGGAGGTGGTGGAGGCACCGTCCCTGGGGGTCTTCAAGAAAAGACTGGATGAGGCACTTAGTGCCATGGTCTAGTTGACTGGTTAGGGCTGGGTGCTAGGTTGGACTGGATGATCTTGGAGGTCTCTTCCAACCTGGGTGATTCTATGATTCTATGATTCTCTTGAACTAGGAAGCCCAAATATGATTCTATGATTCTACTTCCAGAACATGAGTTCATAACAGTGCATTCACTCAAAACAGTTAAGTTTGGGTCTGTATTTAATCACACTTTGAGAATTTTCCTATCATGAGTAGTGCTGGTTTTGTTTTAAGTGTTGTGTTAAAAGGTTAATCGTAGAATCATAGAAGCAACCAGGTTGGAAAAGACCTCCAAGATCATCCAGTCCAACCTATCCCCCAGCCCTATCCAGTCAACCAGACCATGGCACTAAGTGCCTCATCCAGGCTTCTCTTGAACACCTCCAGGGACGGTGCCTCCACCACCTCCCTGGGCAGCCCATTCCAATGCCAATCACTCTCTCTGGGAAGAACTTCCTCCTAATATCCAGCCTATACTTTCCCCGGCACAACTTGAGAAACCTAAGCCAGTGTGATACTTGTGAAACTGCTTTTTTGACCATGTAAACTGAAGTAGAGTGCAAAGATGAAAGACTACTACTGCAGTGCATTGGGTTTTTTTGGTCTACTTTAGTATACCTTTACTGTACTCTGGGAAAAAAAATTAGGCAGAGGTCTTCACAAGTGACAGTGAAAGACTGCAGGTTGGCCATGGTCTGATACAGTTGTTTTTATCTTGATTTGGTTTAATCTTGCCCTTGCACTACCTACTTGAACTCATTCTGGTCTTAGCTACATATATCCCCCTTGCAAAGTGTTTTAGCATGTGGCTGCATTTTCATTTTACTTGTAAAGGTTTGTACGTGGGTGGCAGAAATTATTCATGGTATCATTCATCTCTGCTGCTATACTTAATCTGAGAGGAAATTCCTGTGTGCAGGTTAGGGGAAAAAAAAGTAAACCAAATAAATCAAGTCTAGATGAAAAGAGGTACAAAAAATGAGTATGAGGAGAATCCATAAGCTTGCAATGCAGCTCGCACTTGTGTGATACTGTGAGAACTTTCCCTCATCTGTGAAGCTGTTTGACTCAGCAGGATCTCTGTGTGTGTGTATCTCACATATTGTGAGACAAATTGCATTTGGCAGAGTGTGTGTGTAACTTCAGGCACTTCCAGGGACAAACAGTGGGTCAAATTAGTTCACTTAGGAACTATTTTGATACTGGGGATGTTAAAGGTCTTACAGATAATGAGTACTGAATATGTGGTCAGTTACCAGAGGTGAGAAGATGTTTGGTAATTTATTAAACCCTGGTAACTTCTTTGTCCAAGTTCTCAATAAATGAAAACACAGTCTTTGATTCTCCCATATGTATCACAGAAGGACACAACCATAGAGGTTGGAAGGGACCTCCAGAGATCATCCAGTCCGAGACAGCATCACTCAGGGTAGTTCACACAGGAATGCATCCAGGCAAGGTTTGAAAGGCTCCAGGGAAGGAGACTCCACAACCTCTCTGGGCAGCCTGCTCCAGGGCTCTGTCACCCTCACTCTAAAGAAGTTTCTCCTCATGTTGGGATGAAATCTTCTGCATTCCAGTTTGTAGCTGTTGCTCCTTGTGTTGTTGCTGTGGACCACCAAAAAGAGGTCGACTCCATCCACTCGACCCCCACCCCTCAGAGATTTGTACACATTGATCAGATCTCTCAGCCTTCTCGAGACTAAACAGCCCCAGGGCTCTCAGACTCTCTCCATAGGGGAATTGCTTAAGTCTCCTAGTCTTCCACATGGCTCTCTGCTGGTCTCTTTTCAGCAGGTGCCTGAAGTTCTTCACAGAAGGAGTCATTTGCCATTGGAATGGGCTGCACAGGGAGGTGGTGGAGTCACCATCCCTGGAGGTGTTGAAGCAAAGCCTGGATGAAGCACTTAGTGCCATGGTCTAGTTGATTGGATAGCACTGGGTGCTAGGTTGGTCTGGATGATCTTGGAGGTCTCTTTGAACCTGGTTGATTCTATGATTCTATGATTCTCTTGAACTAGGAAGCCCAAATATGGTAATATTTTACTAGAAACAAAGTCCAGCATAGTTCTTCACAGTTTTGGTTATTTTTTTCAGTTTTTTTTTGTTTTATTTATTTAGTATTATGAAGTACATATACTAGCAGAGTGACATGAATGGCAACAATATGACTTTTTGTTCGAATTTTTGTATGTTTTAGCTAGCACTAATTCTTCAAGTAATAATTCTCTGTGTTTTTCTAGGTTCTGCTGCTGCTTTTGCTCAGTGTGCCGAAAGCCCTGAGCAGCCGGGCAGAATTTGAGGTGCCCCTCTCTCCTCCACTCTTCTCTCTGCTGTTCTACTTGATGTGTCTGATGCTGTGTGCAGTTCACGTCATTGTGTGCACATCAGCAGAAAGTTTATGCTATTTCTGCACTATGTCCTGGTTAACAGCAGTTGGAGTGATGATGCTGATTTCTGCGCTCATGTGTGGCATTTTATCTGCTGTTGTGAAGCTCTGTGAGAATTCCAGACTTCCACTGAAGGTGAGTGTTGAATTGGCCTCTTTTCTAGACTGTGTGAGAGAGGTAGAGACACCAGGCTTACACCAGCGTGATGCATAATGGTCAATCCATTTACTGGAGCTAAGTGTGATACTTATAGAGTGGAGTTCGGTACAGGGGAGTGTACTTTTGGTAGGCTTACATAGGCAGAAATGGGCTGTCCACACGCACAGAGGCAGACCTGACCAACCACCCCCCTTAATCCCCCTTTGCAGCAGCTTAGCCACAACACTGCTTGTTCCCAGGGCTGAGCAGCCAGCCCTCATAGCACAGCTCAGCTACAGACAGCAGCCTCTCTGCCAGCCTCCCAAGGCCACTTTTCTGCAGCTCTGCTTCCTTATCAGAATGACCTAAGTCTGTTCAGTTACTCTGCCTACTCTCCTTATTTTCTTAGACTATTCAGTTCTGCTCAAACCCCAACAGGTGGGAGCAAGAGGTAGTTGTGGTTCAAAATTCCTTTTACTCTTTATGGTATACTCTCAGATAAAGTTTTATAAAACCTTCCTATGTGTGCATTTAAATTGTGACTTGTAATTTAGAATTGTTACTAAATTGTGGTGTGTTTGCTGTGACCTGATAATAATTGCTGCCATGAAGATCACAAAGTGCTTATTTTCACACTGCTCTCTGAAATGTTCTAATTAGTGTAGATTTTATGAAATTAGGAACCAGGTATATACTATGTGTAAGTTTCATGATGTTACACAATGGTGTTTCACCACTGCAATTAAAGCAGGCTGTAGGTTCTTTTGCAACAGTATGCGCTGATGATGATCTCTCCTCTCCACAAACACCACATACATTAATACTCTGTTGTGATTTATTAATTAATTTATGAACCAGGCATTTATATTAATACACAGAGAAAAATTAATATTTGATGAAAAAAAAAAAAAGTTAAATCTTGCCAGAAAACTTGTTTGTGAGGTTCAAATGCGTGGTTGTGGGGATTTACGCAGAGAGAACAAGCAATGTAGAACCACAAAGAAAAACTAGCAAAATAAAACAGTTTAAACTGGTGAGACACCCTCGTGGTCAGTATACTGCTTGCCCTCTAAAGGGTGTTGAGAGGCTCCTTTCTGCTGAATCACAAAATCACAGAATGCCAGGGGCTGGAAGGAAACTCAGAAGTTCAGAGTGGGTTGCCTTCTGTAAAGTACTCACTGAGTTTTATTGTTGCACTAAATAGAATTCAGGTAATTCCCAGGAAATAGAATTTGTAATGTCTTACTTCTCTTTCACTGTGAAACTTTGTATGCCAAGAGCTGGCAGTCACACCATGAAGTCAGCTTCTAGCTGTCTTTGCAGGTGCTTGTCAGTCATATCCTTCAAAGGTCTCTGAAATGCAGAAATATGAGTGCTTGTTCTCCACCATCTGGGTGGTGAGAACATGGAAGGGATTGCCCAGGGAGGTGGTGGAAACCATGTCCCTGGAAGTGTTTGAGGCCAGGCTGGATGAGGCTCCAGACAGCCTGATGTAGTATGAGGTGCCCCTGCCCATGGCAGGGGGATTGGAACTAGGTGGTCCTTGTGGTCCCTTCCCACCCTGACTGATTCTATGATTCTTATAGTGCTTTTTTCACTGACGCAACCTCAGTACGGTAGAGTCTGCTGTCAGTCTGGGTTTCTTGGAATCAGTTTTGGACTTTTAGTACCTTTTTTTTTGTGTGATCTTTTAAGCATGTGACAGCATGTGGCAAGGAGATTGCTTTGATGATATGATGGCATATTCCTTCAAGTTAAAAAGCAGACTTTCTAACTTAAACATCTATGAAGTGCTGTACCTCAGAAAATTCACTACTGCTATAGGAGTAACGTTGAAGTACTTTGTAAGACTGTGCTAGTTTGAAGCTAGCTAGAATGTTTTGGTGAGAAGAATTTGATTACAGGCTGTGAAAAGGAAACAATGGTGATGGCTGCTTCACTCATAGGCTTGCTGAGATGTATAAGAACACAAACACAAATACAGATAACAGAGCTACTCTCTGTCTGGGCTTTGGGCTGAACTTCTCTCTCTAACCTAACCTGCTGTCTCTGTGACTAATCTATCATCTGCCTAATCCCCCTGGCCCACCCTCAAAACTACCTTAAACATAAGGCAAGATCTTGGGTAAGGTAGAGGGGTGGGAGGAAGGAGGAAGGGTGGTTGAGAGCCCTTCCTGGGGACTCAGGTTTCAGGGAGGGCTGTTGTGTTTCTGTATTACCGTTTAACTTCTGTATTTCTGTATATAGCTGTATAGATTGTAAATATCTGCTTGTGTATTGTGCTAGGCTGTAAATATAAGCTTCATGCAATTTCCAGAGCCAGCTGAGTCTAGTCTGGGTGATTTTCCAAAGTGGGGGGTAGGGGGAGGGTGGGTAACACCCAAGCCATCACAAAGACCCAGGAAGAATGCTTTCCTACTAGGGCCAAAACTTGGAGGATGCTTCTCCTCCTTGTCTATTACTAAATTTATCACAGGCTGTTGCTTTTTAAGTTTGGCTTGAGTCTTAGGGTTTCATTCCCATCTGCTCTTGGCACATTTCTGTCATTGCTGGTGAGAGACAACTGCTGGTGTGAACAACTTCCTGCAGGTGGTTTATATGCTGCTAATACAGCTGTTCTGTCATTGATCACACAGCGGTTGCAAAATGTCTCCTGGCACTCAAAACGAGTGAAAAGGCTTTTCTTATGAAAGAAATTAATAGCTGGCTCCCTGACAGAGGCAAAGAAATCCTCAAGGAACTCATAAAAAAAAGCACACATATAATCCATGATGTTCCACTGTTAGGATTGATCTTTCTGAGGAACTTCAGAGGAGGAAGTGCCATTTCCGTAGCCATAATCTGTTCACTATTTCTGATGATTCCACCTGGTCAGCTATGCCTAGGGAGCATTCATAGAATCATAGAATCAACCAGGTTGGAAAAGACCTCCAAGATCATCCAGTCCAGCCTACTACCCAGCCATATCCAGTCATCTAGACCATGGCAGTAAGTGCCTCATCCAGGCTTTTCCTGAGCACCTCCAGGGACAGTGCCTCCACCACCTCCCTGGGCAGCCCATTCCAATGCCAATCACTCTCTCTGTGAAGAACTTCCTCCTACCATCCAGCCTATACTTCCCTTGGCACAACTTGAGACTGTGTCCCCTTGCTCTATTGCTGGTTGCCTTCATATGAGTGTATGTGAGAAGACTTTATCTGTCCTAAAGATAGAAACCCTTCTATTCCCTTCTATCTTCTATTTCAGTTATCTTCCTCCTTCATCTCTGCTTTGTGTGTACATTTACCTTTGAGAGCAAACTGAACAAATCCAGACAGACTGTGATTGCAAATTGTATCCAGGCTACTGTGTCCAGTTTCATATCTTGGCATCCAGCAGTCCACATTCTGCATATGATAGACCACTGCAGCTGGAGCTTTCTTCCTGGTTGATGCTAGGGCTTTAAATCAAATCCCCTGCTGCTTGAAGAAGTATATTTCAGCAGTAGCCAATTCTGAGACTATCTGGAATTCAATAAGTGACTAAAAAACTCCTTTAATTCACTGATGAAATCTGATGTCACTGGCAATTACACTTCTATCATTTTAGGACAGGAATCAATTCATGTCTCTTGGAAATAAAGATGCTTATTTTCACATTGCCTTTCGAAGTATCTCCACTTGGCTGCAATGAAACAGTTGTCAGTTCAGGTATTTCTGTTTGAACTAGAAAGGCAGGGGAGTATGTGAAACTGTTTTGTGCATGCTTCCTGGAAGTTTACCTAGCTGGGATCTCACGACACAGCAGCAGCAGCAGATCAGATCATCTGCTGTGTGTTGGTAATGTCCTGGAAGTCCTGTGTACCCCTAAATTCCTCTCTCTCCGTGGCTTGAATGGGAGGGGGAAAGCCACCTGGTTCTCCCCCCTCGGCTGCCCCGCAGGCGTGAAGGGGGTGAGCAAAGGGGTCCTGCCCACATGAGGAGTGCCCCATGCAGTGCCCACGCTGGGATCTGGCTGGGATTGGCTGTGCACTTTTGCGCCTAAGGTGTGGTAACTCTGCCCTTTGTCTAGCGAGGGTATAAATTGGGGGGCTTCCCGTCTTTGGGGGTTCCCACCTTGGATTTCGTCCATGCCTGGACGTTGGTGTCTACCTGAGACTCCCCCCACCCTCGCTCGCCTAAGGTGAATACAGAAAGCTTCAAAGGATTGCTTCCACGTTGACACCTTTGTAAGAGCTGAATACCTCTTAACGACTCTCCGACAGCTTCTGCAGGAGAACGAGAGAGACAAACCTCGCCAGGAAGTCAGCCTGATCCTGAGTTATTTTGGCTCAACTTTATTAGTAAGAAACCCACTATTAATTAATAGCTAAAGCCTTTTCCAACTTCTGACTTCCAAAATAGTCAGATTATTGATGGTATCCCTGTAGATGATTCTCATGTCACTGAATCTGCTAATTAACTAAATTAATCTTTGTATATATAGTTTTGGGGGTAGGTTTTTGGGAAAATAAAATAACTATTTTTGTATAAAATTCCCGACTCGGCCACACATTAATTCCTGCCTCCACAACAGGTAATGCGCGAATGAGTGAGTTTTCAGCAGTGTTTTGCAGAAGGGTTTGTGTGCTTGTTTTCACCAAGGTTGGGGCAGGTACAAAATAAAAAGTATTGGATTCTCTACCCCAGGTCTGTCTGTGATCCTGTTCTTCCCTGAGACATACCGGAAAATGTGGGAAGCTGAAGCATGTCATATGAAGCGTAGGCAATGGTAGTTCTGGTTGAGGCCGGTGAGGCTTTGTATCTGGACCTGTAGAAATCCATTTTAGTCATCCTGTTTTCAGTTCTATTCCATGAGTGCCTGGGTTGCTGGATGTGCATCTCATCAGTCAAATAGGCTTTCCTGTCACTGTTCAAGTTTCAAGGCAAGCTTAAAGTATTTCCTAGGTTTAGCTGCTGAAGCACCCCAATTTCAGACATGTAGAAAAGCAGCAACCTGACTTCGATTTACATTTTCACCAGTGTCAAGGCTCTTCCATAGTGCTATAGTGGGGTTTTTTTTGCAGGTGGCTGCTTATACTGAGATAGAGCCTGAAGCATGTGAAAGGAGCAGTGGGGTATATCTGGTGTTGCTTACAGTGTGGATATGAGAGGTTATTTACTGGTATCCAGGGCACAAATTCACGTTCATGCCCCACCTTCCATCCTCTTTTCCAATAGAATTCCCAGACTTTGGGGGGTCTAATGTTATAGAGGGGTTTGAGTCTGAGTTTGGAGTGAGATATGAAGCTGATGTAGAAGTTATTGAATAATTTATTAATATATACAAAGAGAACTTTCCCCCAAACTTATGTACAGCTAACCTACGCAAATCCTTTGTATGTGGTTGGTGAAACTATTTTACAGAATGTCTATTTACAGCCAAATTAAGCAACTTGGTAGAGGTTTTAGAAATGTTCTGGTCAAAGTCTTGTGGCATAAAGTGCTGCTGGTAAAGTTAACGAAATTCCTTAGCAACTTGAATCAAGAGAGTTCAAATGCTCACTAGTTGGAAGTCTCAGTGTCTGTGGTCCCAAAATAGATATAACAAAAGCCAAGTGGTTGACTTCATGTGGAGCTGATAGTTCAATTCTGTCATAAATAACAGGCATAAACTTGTGTTCATGCAAAATAAGGCTTTAGTAGAGTTGCAGGAATCAAGCAGTGCACAGGCCTGGGTGTGCAGGGAGGCTCTGCTCTACCCTAACACACACCCTTTGCCTTCAATTTTCTCTTTTTATACCCTATTCTATTAGATATTCATTACTAATTCTAAGAAAAGGTTGGGTTTTCCTTATCAGTTTTAGGAATGGGAGTTGTCTCTTCCACGCATGTCTCTTTTTATCCAGTGGTCCCTCTGGTGGTCTTCAGTGATGAGGTAAGGGGTCTTCCTCAAGTGTTCTTTCCATGAACTCCAAACCAGTAGTGTCCTTTGTATGACTCTTCCTCGGTTTGCTCATGTGCAAAGGCTGTCTGTTCCACCTGCCTTCCTCCTCCACCAACCTTTCTAGTTTCTAATTATTTACTGCTGTTATCTTAAGCCAAGTGTATACTCTTGTGATGGTTGTGCAAGGAGGAGTGCAGGTCCATTCAAAACCCCCCTTCCTCCCTGTCTGTGGCCTCTTGCCACGAATTGATTGGATCAAACATGTATTTCTCACAATTCGAATCGGGGCACGCCGTCTGAGAAGGTTCCATGGGCACGACGGGGCTGATGTGGTGGGCTGGAGCGGTGGCCAGCCGGGAACGCCTCGTTCCATCATCCACTGAGTCGGTGTGAAGTGTCTTGGAACAAAGGGTCACGTAAATCAGACAAAGGTAGTGGCCCCAGGCAGCAGGCAAGGAGAGGTGAGCGGAGAGAGTGGCATGAGCACCTTGTTTACCTGGATTGCCCTATTTATCCGATGTGCGCTGAGATTGATGGTCCTTTGGCCATGGTATCGTCCAATAGGCTTCTGGCAACCAGCCAAAACACACCAAATTAGGAAGGGTCCACAGGTCTAGTAACCCCAGATATGGGGATAGCATGGGCCCTACACTTGGTGGGCCATACACTTAGCACGTGGGCTTATACAACCACTTACACAACTGTGTTACACAACCTGGACCCTGGGCAGGCCAGACTTTGTGGCACCAGGCCTATTGTGCCCTTTTTGTCCGTTTAATGTGTTTCCCTCTGGTTTGGGCAGAAAAGCATGTCCAGGCCAGGCAAGGCATATGTAAGGCTATTTGGGCATATGTGGCCCTCCACTACAGCTATGTATGCTGTGTCTTGATTTCCATCTACCTTCTGTGTGAGTTAGGAGTATTGCTTACGTTAAAACATCACAGTGTCACAATATCACCAAGGTTGGAAGAGACCTCACAGATCATCAAGTCCAACCCTTTACCACAGAGCTCAAGGCTAGACCATGGCACCAAGTGCCACGTCCAATCCTGCCTTGAACAGCTCCAGGGACGGCGACTCCACCACCTCCCCGGGCAGCCCATTCCAGTGTCCAATGACTCTCTCAGTGAAGAACTTTCTCCTCACCTCCAGCCTAAATTTCCCCTGGTGTAGCTTGAGGCTGTGTCCTCTTGTTCTGGTGCTGGCCACCTGAGAGAAGAGAGCAACCTCCTCCTGGCCACAACCACCCCTCAGGTAGTTGTAGACAGCAATAAGGTCACCCCTGAGCCTCCTCTTCTCCAGGCTAACCAATCCCAGCTCCCTCAGCCTCTCCTCGTAGGGCTGTGCTCAAGGCCTCTCCCCAGCCTCGTCGCCCTTCTCTGGACACACTCAAGCATCTCAATGTCCCTCCTAGACTGGGGGGCCCAGAACTGAACATTGTACTCAAGGTGTGGCCTAGCCACTGCAGAGAACAGGGGCAGAATGACCTCCCTGCTCCTGCTGACCACACCATTCCTGATGCAGGCCAGGATGCCACTGGCTCTCTTGGCCACCTGGGCACACTGCTGGCTCATGTTCAGGCGCGTATCAATCAGCACCCCTAGATCCCTTTCTGTTTGGCTGCACTTCAGCCACTGCGACCCCAGCCTGTATCTCTGCATGGGATTGTTGTGGCCAAAGTGCAGCACACAACATCTCTGAATCCAGCTGCCTGTGACCTGTGCAAATCTGCCCATATGCTCCACTTCAGAAAGAGCTCTGAAGCCCTGTCCTGATGGCAGGAGCAGAGTCCTGATCTTGCCAATTAGAAAACTAAAAGCCTTTTCTAAGCTGATGTTGTATGATAAAATGTAGGTATTTTAAAAGTAATTAAGATAAGCTCTCCTGTTAATGACTTCAGAGCTCTTTTTTCTTCAAATTGTTTCCGTTCACATTTAAAGATTTCTCTGAAGTGCTTCTCATTTGTAATGCCATTTTTTTTATCCCCCTACTGTGGCTAAATATAGAAACTGATTATAAAGTTCATGAATTTTCTGAAGAACAGTGCAGGCAGTGTTAGCATCTGCTTCCTGGCTGTTATTGTAAGTTTAGATTACTATGTTTCTAGCAGCACCAGTCCCTTCTTTTAATGACACTTAGCAGGCTTTAAATAATTCTTCAGCCCTTTATAAATTCTAGAAAATCATGAAAAAGTTCAACTTCTTGTTCATAGCTTCACTATAATGGCTTGGTAAGTGGAATAAGCAAAGTATTTGCTACTACTCATAGAATTATAGAATCATAGAATTATAGAATCAACCAGGTTGGAAGAGACCTCCAAGATCATCCAGTCCAACCTAGCACCCAGTCCTAGCCAGTCAACTAGACCATGGCACTAAGTGCCTCATCCAGGCTTTTCCTGAACACCTCCAGGGATGGTGCCTCCACCACCTCCCTGGGCAGCCCATTCCAATGCCAATCATTCTCTCTGTGAAGAACTTCCTCCTAACATCCAGCCTGTACCTTCCCCTGCACAACTTGAGACTGTGTCCCCTTGTTCTATCGCTGGTTGCCTGGGAGAAGAGGCCAACTCCCACCTGGTTACAATGTCCCTTCAGGTAGTTGTAGACAGCAATGAGGTCACCCCTGAGCCTCCTCCAGCTCCCTCAGCCTCTCCTCATAGGGTTTGTGTTCCAGGTAAAGATCAAAACTAATAGATTTTTTTAAAGTAAAAACCAAAAGCTAAAGCTGATCAGATGCAGCTTTCCAGGTTTTTTTTAGTATGCAGAACGATGTGGGTTTTCTTAATTACATGGACAAAATGTCCTTCTGTTAGTTTTAAAACAGCTTCTTCTAACTCTGTGTGAATGTTGAAACCTTTTTCTGCAATTGCACCTCAAAATTATTTAGAATATTTTGACTTGGGGGGGGGGAGGGGGGAAATAAGGAGAGTGAATGATGCCTTTTCTCAATACTGTTCAAAATGATCCCAAACTGCTTTGAAAATACTGGAGTGCCTGTGGTCTGTTAATACTCTGTCAGAGGAAAGTTATCATCTTTTGGACTCAAAACTGGATGCAGGGAGCTCCAAGATCAGGAGGAAACAGAATGATAGGTATGATGTGATGACCAGTGGTGTGCCTCAGGGATCAGTACTCAGCACGGTTCTATTCAGTGTTCTTTATCACAGAATCACAGAACTTTAGAGGTTGGAAGGGACCTCCATTGAGTCCAACCCCCTTGCCAAGGCAGGGTCCCCTAGGGTAGTTGGCACAGAAATGCATCCAGACGGGTTTTGAACATCTTCAGAGAAGGAGACTCCACAACCTCTCTGGGAAGCCTGTTCCAGAGCTCTGTCACTATCCTGTAAAGAAGTTTCTCACCTCATGTTGAGGTGAAACCTTCTCAGTTCCAGTTTGTAGATGTTTCTTATTGGTGTATTGGTGATGATCGCTGAAAAGAGATTCTCCCTTGCTCTATTTATGCCTTTTTCTAGGCAGAATGTCCACTTGCCATTTATACTGGATGCAAAAACTCAGCCAGCTGCCAGCCTGATTCCCACCATGAGCTTCCACATGAGTGGGGAAAGGTGCCTTTTGCTGTTCCCCCTTCAAGCCTGCAGGGTGGAGGAAAGCAGTTTCTTGTGCCTTCTTCTCCTCTCCATCCAGACCCACTGAGATGGGGAGGTGGGGAGAAGAAAGGAATTTGGAGTGCTCTACAACAGTGACAGCTGAACATGAGCCAGCAGTGTGCCCAGTTGGCATGGAAGGCAAATAGCATCTTGACCTTGTATCAGGAATAGTGTGTCCAGCAGGACTGGGGATGTAATTCTGCCCTGTGCTGGCACTGATGAGGCCTTACCTCAAACACTGTGTGCAGCTCTGGGCCACTCACTATAAGAAGGATATTGAGGTGCTGGAGCAGGTCCAGAGGAGAGCAACAAGACTGGGGAGGGGGCTGGAGGGAAAGTCTGATGAGGAGAGGCTAAGAGAGCTGGGGTTGCTCAGCCTGGAGAAGAGGAGACTTAGAGGGGACCTTATCACTCTCTGCAACTACCTTAAGCTGTTGTCAGGTGGGGCTCAGGCTCTGCTCCAAGGCAGTTGGTGACAGGACAAGAGGGCATGGCCTAAAGCTGTGCCGGGAGAGATGTAGGTTGGAGATTGGAAGCACTTCCTGGTGAGAAAGGTGTTTAGGCACTGGAATGGACTGCCCAAGGAGGTGGTTGAGTCAATGTCCCTGAAGGTGTTTAAGAAAAGATTGGATGTGGTACTTGGTGGCATGGTTAAGCTAATGTGGTGGTGTTAAATTATAG
The DNA here is from genome assembly GCF_015220805.1 of Pogoniulus pusillus. NCBI lineage: Eukaryota > Metazoa > Chordata > Aves > Piciformes > Lybiidae > Pogoniulus > Pogoniulus pusillus. The sequence continues at coordinate 110,534,197 of NC_087309.1, forward strand.
GCTGGACTTGATGATCTCAGAGGTCTTTTACAGCCTCAGTGATTCTGTGATTCTATTTAATTTTTTTTTTGGTGATGATGAGTATGAAAGATGAACTGTTTCTCATCTGAAAGGTGATTGTAAAATTCCTGAGCCATTAAGTAGGGATGGTTAATTTTGGTGATCAAGGTCTTTACTCTCAAACATGCAGAAGCCATATAACTGGAATTGGACCCAGAAGATAAGCTACAGGAGGTTGTGGTGGAGGTGCTACAGGCCCGAAAATAGAGTCTCTCTAAGCCTCTACATGCCTGGACATATTTTCCTGCCAGGACCCATGATAGTAAACAGGTTGTGTAACACACACACCCCCAGTCCATGTATCCCTGGGGTCCACCCAGGTGATCCCCATATTTGGGAGGGTCCAGGCAAACAGCCTCTGCCTATTAAGGTAAAGTTTGGCTTACTGCCAACCTGATTGGTCACTTTAGATGGCCAAAAGGGCCATGAATCTTGTCCCACAGTCTATAAAGAGAGATGCAAAGGTGCATCACATGTTCAGACTTAGCTGTTCAGAGTGTTCAGAGTCAGCTGCTCAGAGTATTCAGACTCAGCTGCTCAGACTCAGCTCTGGTCAGATCTGTTCAGATTCAGCTCTCTGACCGTGCGTGCAGCGCAGCTCAGCTCTTTGATCCACATAGCAGCATCCTGCTGCTCTGACCTGCTTGCAAAAGCCCAGACATGGAGTCTGGCCCTCATTTGTGTGCTCACTGAGGCTCAGACCTCTTGCATTGATCTCAAGGCACAGTTAACCTGTCTGCAAACCTTTAGAAGCAGAGCATATTCAAGCCTGCACCTGATACATATATGGGGAGCTGAAAGCCTCCTAAGCCTAGAGCCAGCTGTGCATGCTGGCCACCTATCTTGCATTTATCTACGGAGCACAGGCTCCCAGCATTAGCCTGGTAAGAAGGGCCAGGTCGACAGACCTTCTAGATTGTCTGCAAACCCAGAAACACAGCCTGCTAGCTGTGAAAGGACCATGCCAGAAGCTGCACGGACAACATTCTTCTCCTGTTCCTGGAATCCTGACAGCTGATCATCCCTGGACATGCAGCATCCAGAAAACCAGCAGCATTGAGGCAGAGACCACCTCACACCAGGAGAACAAAAGGTTAGAGAAAACCTGTTTACCCCAGAGACTGGGAAGACTTATCATGTCCTCACAAGCTGGGAAGATTCCAGCCCTACAGAGATCCGGACACTGGGCACAGGCTGTGACACAACCCCGGGAGGGTGATTAGTAATTAAGGGCAACACATCTAAGTAAGCTTTGATTCCTTTGTAATATAAGTTGCCTCTGCCTTAGAGCAGACACAGTTTTCAGCCCACCCTGCTGGGCAGTCAGCATAGTCCCAAGGCGGCACTAAGCCTGAGGGAAATCTCTCTCTGTCTATAGTTGATAATTTGGTAGTTAGTAATCAGATCCCTGTGTTGGAGAAATTCTTGTTAGCAGAGCACACAAGAATTGATAAACAATGAGCAACCCATGCTGGGAATGTCCTTGAATCCATCTTGGGAGTTTAGATAGCAGGCACAGGGCAGCTTCCCCCCACATGCAGCTGCAGGGGGTGGAGTGCAGCTGCAGGTGGGCAGAGTTTAGCCAGCCCCAGAGGCTGACCCTCAGATTGTTATGGTATGCTGACCTATTGATGCCTTACAAGTAACTCTGGACCCTCTGACTGTAAACCAATCTTGGTGGAGCCCGCCTCTTGCTAGAAGTGCATATAAGTCACTGTATCACAGGAATAAAGTGGATTTGACCATCTAACCATATTGGTGAACAAAGAGTCATCTTCCCACAGCACTCCACCGAACGTGTTTTCCGACATCCCTGTACGTATGTATATCATATCCTAATTGTTTTCATAACCTTGCACTAGAACTAATCAGTGGTTGGGGGTGGCAAGAGTTTGTAAATGTTAATTTTAATAAATACAATTTTTATAAAAAATTAATACCACCTCAAATTGATTTCTCACCTCCCCCTAATAAGGGAGGCATAGAGAAACCCCCTCCATAACAGAGGTTTTATTTCAAACTGAGGCAGTTGAAAGTGACATGTTTACAGATGCATATATTTAAAGGTTTATGTACTGATACTTCTGCAATATATATTCGAAGACGAGGCAAAGAGTTCAGTTTCTGCGTTACTTAATAATGAATGCTGGTACATCAAATGCTAAAGACACCCTGGCTTGGGAGATTATAGGCTTGAATTGAATTTACAAATCCACTTATACACTTTGACATTTATAAATTTTGAATCTAGAAACTCTGTGTTAAGTGTGTTTGCCAAGGTACCAGTGCGAGTCTTTTGGTGCCTGGAGTTCATGCTGAGTTCCTGAGGGTTGGAAGCGTTCAGCAGCTGGAATGATAAATCTGCCAGAGTAGGACTTAACATTTCTGTAAACCAGACTGAAAAGTAAGCAAAATGTAAGTAATATAATCTCAGGCTGTATAAAAAAAAAAATAATCTGTAATGATGGCATTCCCAGTAAGGCACAGTTCATATAGGAAGGATTTAGAAAAGGCTGATGAAGCTGTTCTCAGTATTTCTTCAATCAAGGCTCAGGAGATTATAAAGCACAGGAAAATGTTCATTTTGTGTGGTGCCTAAGTGCTCTGAAACATGGTTTATTAGTAAATGCTAGGGAACTTTAATCTTTTGATGTGAATGTAGAAGTAGAGGGTTTTTTTTTCCTCTTTTCACTGGAGTTACAGGAGTTAAGCAGCCAAGAAATAGGACTTCTGACACTGGGGCATTGCACACTAATGCCATAATTTTCGTGAGGATTTTGTGTGTTCCCTATTGATAATGCATTACTTCTTCAGCTTTCATATCAATGCTGATAGCAGCTAGATACAAGAGAGCAATCTTTACATAGATTATATGTTATGCCTGTTGTCATGGGTTGTGCTGGTTTGAGGCTAATTGGGATATTTCAAGGAGAAAAATTAGATCATTAGTTGTGAAAAGAAAATTATGATGTCTGTATCATTCATTGATTTGTGAGAGGAATATAAAGTCAAAACGAACAACCTTGCTCAGTGTGTGTCCAGTCTTGTCTGGTTTGTGTTTTGCTGAATCTAATTGTTCTGGTCTAGGACACTGCTCCCTTTCACTCCTCCTTTGATCCGCTCTAATATCTTTTCTCTGATCTTGGCTAACAACTAAAACATAAGCTTTGCTGGGCTTTTAAGCTGCTGCTTGCTTTTGTTATTGTTTGTCTGTCTGAGATAGAGGGTGAGAAAGAGGGGAGAGTAGCTTTGAGCCCATCTGGGCCGTTTTCCTTTGTGATGGTTTGGGTGTTACCTGCCTCCCCACTCTTATGAAATCACTAAGACTAGACTTAGCTGTCTGGAAATTAAGAAACTAAGTTTTATATTTACAGCTTAGCACAATATACAAGCAGATATTTACAATGTATACAGCTACAGAGAGAAATGTGCCAGTTAAAAGTGATACAGAAACACAACAGCCCTCCCAGAAACCAAAGTCCCCAGGAGAGGCTCCAAACCACCCTTCCACCCTCTTTCCACCCCTCTACCTTATCCCAGACTTTGCCTTCTATTCAAGGTGAGTTTGGAGGATTGGCCAGGGAGAAAAGTACAGGCACAAGCTGCAAAAGAGAGCCACTGCAACTGTGTTATCTGTGTTTTGTGTTCTTGTTTTTATACATCTCAGCAAGCCTGTGAGTGATGTAGACATCACCATTGTTTCCTTTTCCAGCCTATAATCTAATTTCTCTCACTGCAATATTTCAGCTAGCCTCAAACTAGCACAATCCACCCCTGACTATTTCACTCAGAGTTTTGCTGAGCACTGTCTGTATAATCTAAAATAATATTAACAATAATAAATTTTGCAAGTTTAATTCACACTTCATTCCAGCTATCTCAGATGTAAGTGATATAAAAGCACAGAAAACAGCAAACAGTTTGTCTCCTCACAGATGAGGCAAGAAGAGGGACTCCTAGGTGACACTGGGTTTGTGCTCATGTACTGTAGGTTCTCTTGTAGAGTCTTATTTGATGCCACAGAATACCTAGAACAGAAAACTGCTAACAGCTTACATTACACATTCTGAATTTAAACTCTCTCAGCTAAAGTCAGATTTCTTTGTGGAATACACTGGATTTCACCATTCGCCTGCATTACCCAGTAGGTGTGACCAGGACCTTCAGCAGACACCACCCCTCGGACAGGTTTCCCTTCGCCCGAAGGAGAAAATACCCAAACAGTTTTCCCTAACAGATTCTTTTCACATACAACAGGAACTTTATCACCATCTACTGTTTGTACCAAATCTGATTGTGCAGGTCCTGCTCTGTTTACTGAACCTCTACTATTTACCAACCAGGTAGCTTGTGCTAAATGTTTGTCCCAGTTTTTTAGAGTTCCACCCCCCATGGCTTTTAGGGTGGTTTTCAGCAAACCATTGTAGCATTCAATCTTCCCTGAAGCTGGTGCATAGTAGGGTATGTGGTAGATCCACTCAATACCATGCTCTATGGCCCAGTTTTTCACAAGATTGTTCTTGAAATGAGTGCCATTGTCTGACTCGATTCTCTCTGGAGTTCCATATCTCCACATGATTTGTCTCTCCAAGCCAAGAATGGTGTTACGTGCAGTAGCATGTGGAACTGGATAGGTTTCCAACCATCCAGTGCTGGCTTCTACCATCGTCAGCACATACTGCTTGCCAGAACGAGATCGAGGTAAAGTGATGTAGTCAATCTGCCAGGCTTCACCATACTTGTACTTTGACCATCTATCACCATACCATAAGGGCTTGATTCGCTTAGCCTGCTTAATAGCAGCACAAATGTCACAGTCATAGATGACTTGGGTGATAGCGTCCATGGACAAGTCAATTGACCTATCACGAGCCCATCGGTATGTTCCATCTCTGCCTTGATGTCCAGATGAGTCATGGGCCCACCGAGCTAAGAACAGCTCACCTCGGTGTTTCCAATCAAGGTCAATGTCAAGATCAGAGTTGGTATCAACTTGAGCAATCTTAGCAGCTTGGTCTGCCTTCTGGTTGTGTTGATGTTCCTCAGTAGCTCTGCTCTTAGGCATGTGTGCATCTACGTGCCGCACCTTCACTGGAGTTCTCTCCAGCCGTGCATCAATGTCCTGCCATAGATCAGCACACCAAATAGGCTTTCCTTTCCTCTGCCAACCATTCTTCTTCCAGTCCTTTAGCCAACCCCATAGAGCATTGGCTACCATCCATGAGTCAGTGTAGAGGTAAAGGATAGGCCGATTTTCACATTCAGCTTAATTCCCTGCTCAATTGTGTTACACTTCTTAGCTGCCCATGGCAAATCATGTTCCCTTGCATATTCCTCTTTAACTTCCCTAATCCCTTTGAAGGGATCATTGGAATCATGGATGTCATCCTTCTCCTCTTCCTCTAATTTTCCTGGATGTCCTTGGCCTAGAAACACAACTTTCCTAAGAGCACTCATAAACTTCTCAGAGCCATCCTCCTTCTCGGCAGCCAATCTCACAAAGCTCTTCTCATCACTCTATTGTGATTTGAGTATGTTGGCTAAGTCTCTAAAGCTGTATTTCTCCTCTTCTTCCTCTTGTGTACCAGAAGTCCCTTCTCCTAAGTCCTCTCTTGAATTACTCTCTGTCAAATGTTTCGTCTTAGCTCTCATGTTGGCTGGGGCCAGAAAGGTGGTAGAAATACCTTCTAGTGGGTCTCAGTCATTGAGGGTCTGACCTGATGCCTGTGAGTTTGAATCTGGTTTAGGGTTAGAGGCTTGTGCCTGGGGATTTAAACTAGATGATCAAACAGCAGAGACTTGGACAGCTGGACCTGTTCTTTGGCTGTCTGCCATGTTATTGTCAACAACTGGATTTCTGTATTATTTCTAATATGTATATAGTTATAAATACTTGGAAACATATTGTGTATATATGCTTATAAATTGTGCCATGCTTTAAATATAGCTTCATCTTACTTCCAAGACTCTGAGTTAGTCTGGTAAATTCCAAGTATCTTATATAACCCAAAAGGTTATAAAACAGGTGTGTTTATTAAGCACGCTGGTGCATGGGTGATCTCTCCACCGAAGAACATATATACCTTGCAGTTTATTTGTTGTTATTTCATATTTGTGGGAGTTCCAGGGAAAGTTTATGTGTATACAGAATGCTTCCAAGAGGTGTTTTATGTCTGCCTGCCCATGGTCCTTATCTTTAATGCAGGAGAGTGCTACCCTGGTGGTGTTCTCTGGGGTCCTAGGGATGAAAACAAGCAGCCTTCCTTGCACTGCCCTCTTGGTTGCAAAATATGCTGAGCTGCGTAGCTTATCACTGAGCCCAAACTGCTAGGTCGGTTCTGGCCAGTTTCAGGGTCTCTGCAGGTGTCTTTGCTTCCTTATCTTGATGTCTGTGGCTCCCAGGGTCTCCGTAAGAGTTGCTGTTTCCTTATCTCAGTGCTTCCAGGTGGGCAGATATTTCACAGCCTGTCCTTCATTAGTTTTTGGTATGCATATACATAGAGTTATGTGTTTGCAGAAGTATTCCTACTTCTAAACCACATCAGTCCTCCCCTTTTCTTATAGGTTAGTAAATTATTTTACTGTGACAGCTCATCTTCACTAGGTCATGCTCCAAAGTATTTTCATGATTCTACCTTTTCTTGGAGCTGGTGGTTGTTCCAGTCCACATAACCATCTGAAGTGCCCTTTTAGCAATACATAGAGCACTTTAAAGTTACACAAACAAGTTACTATCATTAGCACAAACAGTTGTTTAATTAGATGGTTCTTCTTCTCTACTTGGCCACTTGTCTGTGGTCGATATGGAGAGAAGGGCGACAAAGCTGGTGAGAGGCCTGGAACACAAACCCTATGAGGAGAGGCTGAGGGAGCTGGGGGTGTTTAGCCTGGAGAAGAGGAGGCTCGGGGTGACCTCATTGCTGTCTACAACTACCTGAAGGGAGGTTGTAGCCAGGTGGGGGGTGTCCTCTTCTCCCAGGCAACCAGCAACAGAACAAGGGGACACAGTCTCAAGTTGTGCCAGGGAAAGTGTAGGCTGGATGTTAGGAGGAAGTTGTTGGCAGAGAGACTGATTGGCATTGGAATGGGCTGCCCAGGGAGGTGGTGGAGGCACCGTCCCTGGAGGTGTTCAAGAAGAGACTGGCTGAGGCATTTAGTGCCATGGACTAGTTGACTGAATAGGGCTGGGTGCTAGCTTGGGCTGGCTGATCTTGGAGGTCTCTTCCAACCTGGTTGATTCTATGATTCTATGATTCTATGCAGCTGCCAATCTATTCCCAAGTGATGAGTAACTTGTTGCGTTGCTTTTGAGATAAAGTATGATCCCCTATCTGAAAATGTACTGTGGGAACGCCAAACCTGGGTATGATTTCTTGGAGTAATGCCTTAGTTACCTCCCACAGCTTGACTGTTCTCGTAGGAAATGCTTCTGGCCAACCTGGAAATGTATCAGTTAGAACCAACAAATAATGATACCTTCCTTTTCTTGGAAGTTCTTGAAAAGTTAGTTTGCCAATGTTGTCCTGGGCTGTTCCCTTTTCAAATTTGGCCCATTTCTAGCCTGGGGGTATTTTTTATTAGTCTGGAGACAGAGGTGACATTGTTGTGTTACCTGTCTGACTGCAGGGTATAAATTCCAAGCAACTCTCCATCTTGTGAGGTGTTTGTATAGCACCTCCACTCCCCAGTGTCCCTTTCTGTGCTCCCCTTGAACCATTGACCATGTCATTTGGGATGAACTATGAGCTTTTTTCTGTGGACTTGTAGCTCACCCATCTTCATTATATGACTGTTTTAAATCTATGATGAGTTTCCTGTCTTCCTTGGTATAATTAGGCTTCTCTTCCAGGGAGATTTGACCATCAGGGATTAAGGCTACTGCTACTGTTACCTCCCCTTTTGCTTCCTGTTTTGCCTCCTTATACATCAGCTCATTTCCTTTTTCCAATTCAGAGCTCACCTTTTGGTGGACCTTCACATGGATTATTGCCACCATTCTGAACGTTGTACAGCCTTTAATAGCTTCAGAAGCTCTGTTGTGTGTTTGATACTCTTTCCCTGGGAATTCAAAAGCTCTCTCTCTATCCAAATGGCCCCAAGTGCTGGACAGCTCTGAAGGCATATCCAGAGTTTGTGTAAATGTTTATGATCTTCCCTCGGGCCAATTCTGGTGCTCAAGTTAAGGCTATGATTTCTGTCTTCTGTGCCCATGTGTTTGGTGGTAATGGTTATTACAGTGTCACAGTATCACAGTATCACCAAGGTTGGAAGAGACCTCATAGATCATCAAGTCCAACCCTTTACCACAGAGCTCAAGGTTAGACCATGGCACCAAGTGCCACGTCCAATCCTGCCTTGAACAGCCCCAGGGACAGTGACTCCACCACCTCCCCGGGCAGCCCATTCCAGTGTCCAGTGACTCTCTCAGTGAAGAACTTTCTCCTCACCTCAAGCCTTAGAAATCAGAGGCAGAGCAGAGAACCTAGGGAAAGGCCAAGAGAGCACTGATTTACTCACGAGAGTGGAGTAGGAGTTTAGAGACAGTCCCTGGATCTCCTTTTCAGCAGCCTCTCGAAACTGCAAGTTGTAATCCAGTTGAGGGACCACTCAGCATAAAATGCAGTAGGAATGGAAACCAATGGAAGCCACCAAAGTTGAAGTATCTGCAGACACAGCTTCCACCAGGCAGATCTCTTGGACTGGCACTGCCTTAGCAGTGCAGTCACAGCTGCAGTGCAGGCATGTTCATGCCAACAGCAACAGCTATGGCAGGGGCCGAGACCTTCCAGCCTGGGGGTAGGGAGCAGGAAGCCAGGATACACTGAGTCTGAGGAGAAGCTGGATCCAGGTGCCTCAGGGAAATCTCTCCAATGGACTTAGTGCACTTAATGGACTTGCTGGACTTGGGAGACCACTTTCTGGCCACTCTGTTTAAGTCTTTCGTAGACAGCATGTCCAGTGGCTATGTATACTGAGTGCAATGAATCCAGTCAATCACAGCCCCAGACTCCAGTGTGGGCTCTCCCATGAGTCAGTACACATCTGAGAGCAGAAGGAAAAGACCTTTTGCCATTCCCTTTTCAAGTCCACAGTGGGGAGGGGAAAGCAGTTTCACGCCTTTGTCTTCCCCCAGTCAAACCTCCTCTGAAGTGGGGTGGGGGAGGGCACCTAAAAGGAGCTTGGAGCGTGCCACTACAGTACTGAACATAAAGGTGTGGTCATTAAAGCACCAAAGAAATGTAAGATATTAGTAAGGTTAGATTTAGCCTGGGCAGTTTTTCAGGTTAGAGAGTCATGGAATGGTTTAGGTTTGAAGGGCCTTCAAAGATCACCCAGTTCCAACCCCCTGCCATAGGCAAGGACACCTCCCACTAGAGCAGGTCACTCGAGGCCTCATCCAGCCTGGCCTCAAACACCTCCAGGCAAGGAGCATCCACAGCCTCCCTGGGCAACCTGTTGTGAGAGTCTGATCCTCTCTCTTGTTAATCAACAAAGATAAAGATTGCATTGTCCCTCCTTAATCTTGTTACTTCTGGGACTCAGACTCGGTGCTTGGCCCAAAAGCTCAGAGATGCAAATCAACAGACAATACCTTTGAAACTCCTAGACCTCACCCTGGCTGGACTGCCCAGGAAGCCTCCACCTTATCTCAGCTGCCCCCAAGGGCTGTGTATGCAGGGTGTGGACAGGTGTAGCCGAGAGAGGGCGGAGGCCCTCCCCCCGGCGACGCCGGACCCCTGCGAATGTGTGAGAATGCACAGGAAGATGCCCTGGGGGGGCTGCAGCTGGACACTGAGCAGAAAACTGTATAAAAAGGCAGGAGAAAGGCCTGCCAAAGCGTGGCATCCCCACCAGACCAAGGGTGGTATCCCCACCAGTGGTATTCCCATCGGACCACCAGTGACATCTCCACCCGTGGCATCCCCACCAGACCAAGGGTGGTATCCCCACCAGTGGTATTCCCACTGCATCACCAGTGGCATCACCAGCAGACAGAGTGTGGCATCCCCACCAGACCAAGCGTGGTATCCTCACCAGTGGTATTCCCACTGCACCACCAGTGACATCTCCACCCGTGGCATCCCCACCAGACCAAGGGTGGTATCCCCACCAGTGGTATTCCCATCGGACCACCAGTGACATCTCCACCCGTGGCATCCCCACCAGACCAAGGGTGGTATCCCCACCAGTGGTATTCCCACCGCACCACCAGTGGCATTCCCAGCGGACCACCATTCCCACCGGACCAAGAGTGGCACCTCCATCGGACCACCAGCGACATCTCCACCGGACCACTGAGGGCAGACCACCCGACCACGAGAACTGCACACCGCCTGAAGAACCTCTGACAAACTCCGCAGATCATCCCTGGGCCACGCACCCGTTTCTCTCTCACTCCTTCATCTGCGACTGAGGGTAATATGCTCACAGCCTTTTCCCCTTCCCTGCTCCTTCTTTTCTTCTCCATCGATCTCTTTATCTTTCTCTCTCCCCCTTCTCCCCTCTCTCCCTCCGTTTTGCCCAACCTTATCCTTTAATAAACAGTTTCATGGTGATATCTGGTCTCGTTTGCACCTTAATTTCACAACACGGAATCCATAAGAACTGGTCTAGCTCCTCTGGACAGAGATACTGTTAATCTCTGCTCCTCCGGACCTTGACACCTGTGCCAGAGTTTCACCACCCTCACTGCAAAGAACCCTTTCCTAACATCGAGTTTGAATCTCCCCTCTTCCAATTTAAACCCATTACCCCTTGTCCTGTCATTACAAGACCTTGTCAATAGTCCCTCCCCAGTCCTCCTGAGCCCCCTTCAGATACTGGAAGGCCACTATAAAGTCTCCTCAAAGCCTTCTCATCTCCAGCTCATGTAGCCTGTCCTCCTAGCAGAGTTTCTCCAGCCCATGAGCATCTGTTCTTGCTCTAAAATTTTAGTGTTTTTTTCTTCCATTATTGTTGTGCCTCCTTATGGAGACTTTTTTGGTTGGTTGGTTGGTTTGTGAGGTTTTCTGTCTATGGTTCTGTGAAATTTTTTTAAGTCTGACTTTGATGTAACTACTTCCTTAACAACACAAGAAGTGTTGTGAGTAGATGATAGCTTTCTCTCTCCTGCATTCTTTCATGTACATCTTTAAAAAAATCTTGATTTTGCAAAAGTTGTTTTCCTTAGAGCAATATTCCCAGCTCACAGTAAGTATCTTGTTGCATCAAGTGTGTTGTCATCCTCTGCTTGTTAACTGGTCTTGCTTGTTGTACAAAAGTACATGTGCTGCTATTAGTGAGTCTTAAGCATACATGAGACTTCTCTCTAAGATGCACAGAGCTGTTTTACACCCCCACTTTCTTGTTACCTGCTCTGAGATGATTGAGTTTCTGTACTCTTCTGAGGCCTTGAGCACAAGCCCTATGAGGAGAGGCTGAGGGAGCTGGGATTGTTTAGCCTGGAGAAGAGGAGGCTCAGGGGTGACCTTATTGCTGTCTACAACTACCTGAGGGGTGGTTGTGGCCAGGAGGAGGTTGCTCTCTTCTCTCAGGTGGCCAGCACCAGAACAAGAGGACACAGCCTCAGGCTGTGCCAGGGGAAATTTAGGCTGGAGGTGAGGAGAAAGTTCTTCCCTGAGAGAGTCATTGGACACTGGAATGGGCTGCCCGGGGAGGTGGTGGAGTCGCCGTCCCTGGGGCACTTCAAGGCAAGGTTGGACGTGGCACTTGGTGCCATGGTCTAGCCTTGAGCTCTGTGGTAAAGGGTTGGACTCTATGATCTATGAGGTCTCTTCCAACCCTGATGATACTGTGATACTGTGATACTGTGAAATTAAATTTTAAACAGTCCTTATGTATCTTTTTGATTGTATGTGCTGTATCAGGTTTATCTATATGAATATTCAAGGTGATTTGTTAAAGTTTGTTCATAAATTCAGGTGTACAAGGATGGTGTCATCCTTAGTGTCATGTAAAGGAATTTAATGTGAAAGATTAAGAGGTCTTTAAGTTGATGTAAAAATGACAATCAGTACTTTTGGTTTGACTTTCTTGCTGTTTAATGGATCAGTTTAAGAGACACCCGCTGTATTTGCTAACAGAGGAGAAAACTAATGAGAAAATAAAATGGTAAGAGGTGATTTTTTTGACAGTGCCTTTCCCAAAATGCTTCACAAGTGTTTAACACTGTTCGTTGAGGTATGCTAGGAAGCCCCTTCAGGCTTTGGTGTCCAGGGCATTTGTCCCACCTTGCTGCTGGAGCCTGGCTGCACATGGCTAGTCCATGCTCCTCTTCCTACCTCTGGCTTAGACTTTGAGAAGTTAGACAGAGATGTCTCAAGTGAGTGGCCCTGTGCCCTCACACATAGATATGCACTCTGGGCCCACCGGTAGGTGATGCAAGGTTGGTGATCCATGGTCACTTTTACTGTTGCTAATGCACTGACCTCTCTTGCACTCTGATTCCTCCACCTGTGGGCACTGTGGGCAAGCAGTCCGGATGGCCTTTGGTGGGTTAGGAACTTCACTACCCCCTGGCTACTATTTACCAGACCAGCTCAGACTGACTGGAAGTAAGATAAAGCTCTATTTAGAGCAGAGCTAAATTTACAAGCACATATACACAATATAGTTACATGTATTTACAATTATATACAATTTAGAAATGACACAGAAATCCAAATTTCCCCCCCCCATATAAAGAGAAAACCCAGAAGGGATCAGTGCCACCCTCTGTCTCTCCCACACTGAAAACAACCAGCAAAGCTCACCTGTTGTACGGTCAGTCAAGGTTAGTAGAAGAGGTTAGAGAAGCAAAGAGATCTACTACCCAAAATCAAAGAAGCGCAAATTGTTTGTATTTTGGCTTTTTATACCTCTTAGCAAATCAGTGAATGATACAAACTTTATCGTTAGTATTCTTTTACAACGAATTATCTAATATCCCTTATTAGAATATTCCAATAAGCCTTAAACCACTACAGTCCCTGCTACAGTCTCTGGCATGTGGACCCTCACAACCTGCAGTCACTGGCATTGCAGCAGTCACTGGCATTGCAGCAGTCACTGGCATTGCAGCAGTCACTGGCATTCCAGGTGTTTGGTCCTAATGACTCTCTGATCCCATTCCTGTGGCTGGCTTTTGCCTTTGTTTGTTTTGTTCTCAAGCTGCTGACGTGGAGGCTTGTCCCTGGTTACCTTGCACTGAGACCTTGCAGCACTCACAGGAGGGACTGAGAGTAGACTTATACAGAAAGATTATTAGGAGAGGATAGACTGCAGTGATCAGGTAGTGGGCTTAGTCAGAGAAGGGCACTGACTGACCCTTGACACTCTGCTTGCCCCCTTTATCCTTCCTCCTCTCACTTTGTCCCCTGCCTTCAGCCTGTTTCTGACCATCTGTTCTCTCCCACCTTTAGTGCTTTCCCGAAGCATTGCTTAATGATTTTGTATAGATCCACAGGCACCATCAGATGTCTGTGATAGTCATAGTCTGTTACTTCTCTCTTACCTGTTACAAAGGCCCAATTGGTGCACATGAGAACCTGTGGTTTCTCAATGGCCTGCTGATTAATGACTAGAGTTTTGATCATTATGATCTCCATAGTGCTTACTTAACAGGTTTGCCTCTGTGTAGTCTTTTTATGGCTTTCTCTAGTACTTCATATCCTCTGTGAGCTGAAAAGGTCCTTTAGCTGATAACAACAGTGAACCAAATGCTCTCACCTTCCAGATACCCTAATGCTTTATTTCAGCTGTGTCACCAAAGGAAAGGGCAGTGAAGATAAGGTAATTCCAGGTGGCTGCTGTGAACGGGAAGTCAAACTAATGGGAGCATTAGACAAAGAATATTACGGGTTTAGGTAGGCACAGTGTGTGAAGTAAATAATGCATGGATAAGGTTTAAAATAGATTTTGTGATGAAACACACATTTCAGATTAAGCAAGGTTAAAGAGTGCTATCAAAATGTCTCAGAGAAATTGTTGTTAATTTGACTAGCAGAGGCTGTCACTGTATGGAGTTGAGAGTAGCATAGACTTAAATTATTAGAAAGTTGCTCATTGTCTCTGTTTGAAATTTGGCCCCTGCAGGATTTCTGGTTTTACTTCAGCGAATGAGGGGAGAGCTTGTTTTGAACCTTCTGTTACAGGGTGGTGGTAGAGAGTCTTCATCTGTACAGCTGTGATGATTATTTGTGGAGAAATTTATTTCCCTTAAATAGAACACAACTTTTAGAAGTGTGATTGTGTTGCACTGCTGGCTGAGTAAGCTGCAGTGAGATGATTCTCCTGTAATGTTTTTGGATATGACAAGGTAGAAACTGTCTCCTTGTTTGTTTTGTTTCCTTAGAGGAAATTGCTGTGAGCACTCTGTGACTGCTTAAGTGAAATTTTGGTACATATTCACCTCTGCTATATTTTCTTCTGTTTGCAGAATCCAGTTGTATCCAGTTCTGGGTGGTCAGAAATAGATGTACTGATTCTGGCTGGAACAGTTGGCCATGTTTTGAGTCTGGGGGCAAGCAGTTTTATAGAAGAGGAGCATCAAACCTGGTATTTTCTTATCAATACACTTTGCTTGATGCTGTATCAGGAACTTTGTAGAAGTAATTTTCTTCTGGAAGAAAATGATCCTCAACACAGCACCACTGTGAAACAAACTTTTGATAGTATCAGGAAAGCCACCGAGTGCAAGAATATAGATATTTCAGTAGCAGATGATTCAAAACTGAGCAAGGCCACCTCTTCAGATGCATTCATAAAAGGATCAGAGAAGTGGATAAGCTTAGCCAGTCCATGGATCATCCTTATTTGCTGTCGGCTGCTTCGGTCTTTGAACCAGACGGGTGTCCAGTGGGCTCATCGGCCAGACTTTGGACACTGGTTGACAAGGTATCTGATTTATTGCCATATCTCTGTCTTATTTAAAAATTAACACATTTTGTTTGGTAAATATGTATGTGTCATAGTTTTTTTTTGTTTGAGTGCACGACAGACTGAGATTAGGTGACCAGCAACAGAACGAGGGGATGCAGTCCCAAGTTGTGCCGGGGGAGGTCTAGGCTGGATGTTAGGAGGAAGTTCTTGCCAGAGAGAGTGATTGGCATTGGAATGGGCTGCCCAGGGAGGTGGTGGAGTCACTGTCCCTGGAGGTGTGCAAGAAAAGACTGGATGTGGCAGTTAGTGCCATGGACTAGTTGACTGGCTAGGGCTGGCTGATAGGTTGGATTGAAAGATCTTGGAGGTCTCTTCCAACGTGGTTGATACTATGATTCTATCTTACTCTACTCTTTTTCTAAGGAAAAAGGGCAGTAAAATAATAAGCTCTCTCTGAATTGGAGATAAACACGGAGAGGTTGTGTTTAAAGATGTGCAGGAAATGATATGGCATACATGAATCCTTAATACCTAATACAGATACAGGACAAAGGAGAATTCCACCCACACCTTCCCCCTGGCCAAGCCAGAAACCACCAAAAACAACCCCCAGTGCTCATTTTCTGCCATCCTCTATTGTCTCACATTAGGCCCAAGCAGGCTGAAAGCCAGAGCCTGCAGGCTACTTCTACATATTTATTTAGTTACCCAGATAAGGATCTCCCTGGAGAGCTGGAAAGGCAGGGAGAAAAGAGAAGAACTGACCCTGCTGCTTAGTTTTAAAGTGTTTGCAGGATTGTGGGATTGAATAACAAAATTACAACATCCAGGAGCAACCACTTCGTCCCCTGGGACAGATCTTGGTCTCTGTAGGTTTTTTTTAAGGAAATCTGGGATAATCTATAACCCCTTCAAATTACCACAGTATGTCAGTGACATGGAGAGTGGAATTGTGTGCACCCTCAGAAAGTTTGTGAATGACACCAGGCTGTGTTGCCTGGTTGACATGCTGAAGGAAAGGGATCCCATCCAGAGGGATCTGGACACACTGGGGAGTTGGGCCCATGACAGCCTTGTGGAATTCAGGAAAAGATCTGGGGACCCTAGCTGATGGGACCAGTCAGGCTGGTAAGGTCCATGCTGAGCCTTCACTTGGAGGCTAAAACCATCCCACTTCTTTGAGCTTCTGCTGGTACAACAGATGTTTTAATCCCATCATTTTTCTTATAACCTATCAATGTGCTTGCTCCAGTGTGTCCATACCTTTCTCTGTACTGGACTCAGAGTTGACTATAAGGAAAAAAAAACCCTTCCTAGTCCTGCTGGTAATATTTTTCACAGTGCAGCACCAAACAATGTTGAGTGTCTTTGCTGGAGGGGCATGTTGCTGTCTGATGATCAGCTCCATGTCCACCAGAACACTCAGAGCCATATCTGAAATGGTAGTCACGCCCTAGTCTGCCCTGAAGTGTGCAGCTATTTCTTCCTAGATGCAGAACTTGCCTCTTCTCCTTAGTGAACTTCAGAAGGTTCTTGCTGGACCATTTCCCCTCTCTGTTGAGCTGCCTCTGAGTGGCAGCAGACCCATCTACTGTATCAACCACTCTTCCCTAGTTTCTGTTTTTCACAGGCTTGTTCAGGAAGCACTGTGGCTCATCATCCAGGTCAAAGAGTACTGGCTGCAGTGCCAAGCCCTCAGGCTGATCCATAGTGGCTGATCTCCAGGTTGACTTTATGCTACTGATCACAACCGTGTAAGCCCAGCAGCTGAGTTAATTTTCAGTCCTCTTGGCTGCCCACTTTCCTAGTGTGGACTGCATCACTTTGCCTGCGAGGATGTAATTGGATACGGTGTTAAAAGCCTTGCTAAAATGGAGATAACATTTCCTGCTCTCCACTCTTTCACTGAGCTCTCAGAAGCCTGTCATTGTAAGTAATGTGTCCCCTTCATAAAGCCATCACAACCCTGGTATTAAAGCTGTCTGCCTCCCTTTTCAGTAAGGCTGAAGGACAGCAGATAAATATCAAAACCAAGTTGCTCCCTGTGCTACCCCACCAAATTACAGCTTCACTCTGGGCACATTTGCTCTTGATCTTGGTGCAGGCAGAAGAGAAAAGGTCCTACAGATATAGTGTTAGGCTATGGGTGGCTGTTTGGCTATAGTAATATATTACAGGAAGTAAGGTACCTACTATCTTGTTCCTCCCCTCACTTGCCCTGTATTTTACCAGCACAGCTGCTGGTTTGCCAGTATGGTGAACTAGATCACTGAAAAGATGTGACTGGAAAAATAACCAAGACAGAATGGGAAACCCTTGGATATCAGATGGATTACTTCCCCTTTTGATTTACCATCTGGCTTCACAGGCAAATAAGATGGTTAGTAATAGGAATACAAGAAAGAAGGAAGGGAAGAGTGGAAATCAGCACTGCTACTCTTAAAATTCCTGTGGAAACTAAATGTGGAAGTATCTGTGTATTTTGAAGTGCTGCAGTTATTCTTTCTGCCATGGTCAAGTGAAGTTCCAAAAACCTGCTGGTCTTTCACATCTGATGGAGAGAGGAACAGTAATTCACAAACTTCTAGGGGCCTTAGAAAGACTGTGGAGTACTGTGCCATGGAAGGCTAGGAGGACACACCATTGGGACTGGCTTCTTACATTCACTGGTATAACTGCTTCTGCTATGTTTAGGCAGCAGGTGAAAGAGCAGAGCCCTGGCAACAGATTGGCTTGGGCTGCTGTGGGACTGTATCCCAATTTATATCAATGGACCAGCTTTTAGCCTAACAGCTAACACCCTGCTGGCATATATTTGAGTTAACTTACAGTTGAAAGATTGCTTAAATAACATCATTTGAAGTGCACATGTTTTTGGACTTGAGTTCTTGGATCTGAAATGGTTTACTAGGCAAGCTTCAGAAAGATCAGCCAATGACACAACTAAATCTTCATACATCCTGTGTTTTGCAGAGAATCTGAATTCTTCTTTGGCAGCCATGCTTGTATTTTCTTTGTTGGTTCTCCTTGACAAGGGAACAAGTGGTAGATGTGCCTGTTTCCCTAGTGTTTTGATCAGGATTGAGATGATGTGTTTTCCTTACGGCATATATTAAAGTCTGGTCATAAGCTGAGTTGCATGAAGCATAAAATGCATTGCTAGTCTGTAAGGTTGATTGTTATTCTAGTTTTAGTATGTCTATTTTTAGTATGTGCTTACTTTGCATAGTTCTGTCTTAATAGCACCTTTTTTTTCCTCCTTTAGGTCTGTGATTAAAAATTAGAACCTTATTTATCTCACAGAATCACCAAACCTTAGAGGTTGAACGGGACCTCCGGAGATCATCCAGCCCAGACTCCCTGCCAAGGCAGCATCACACAGGGTAGTTCACACAGGAATGCATCTAGGCAGGGTTTGAAAGTCCTCAGAGAAGGAGACTCCACAGCCTCTCTGGGCAGCCTGCTCCAGGGCTCTGTCACCCTCACTGTAAGGAAGTTTCTCCTCATGTTGGGATGAAAACTTCTCTATTCCAGTTTGTAGCTGTTGATCCTTGTCTTGTTGCTGTGGACTACCAAAAAGAGATTGACTCTATCCACTTGCCCCCCACCCCTCAGATATTTGTACACATTGATCAGATCTCCTCTCATTCTTCTCTTCTCCAGACTAAACAACCCCAGGGCTCTTAGTCTCTCTTTGTATGGAAGGTGCTCAGCTCCCCCAGTCATCCTCGTGTCTCTCCACTGGACTCTTTCCATCAGGTCATTGTCTCTCCTGAACTGGGGAGCTAAAAATTGGACACAGCATTCCCAATGTGGTCTTGCAAGGGCAGAGCATAGATCATGTCTACCCATGTTAGTTTGAGTTAAACCTACTCAGGCCTATTTTAACCAGCCTTCTCATCTGTTTGTAAGATAAACTAACAAACAAGCTACCTTCCTTTCCCCACCCTGTATTGACCTTTCAGACATCTGTGCTTTCGCTCAGACTAATATTTTGCTTAGCTAGACAGTACTTAAGGAGCTCAGCGGGAGAGGCAAAGACTACTGTATGCGTTTGTGCATGGAAAAATGTAAGCAGCAAAATGCAGATCAGTCTACCTGTATGGTGCTGAATTTGACTACTGAGGATGCATTCAGCAGTGCTCAGATAAGGAAAATGTTCTTGTTTGCAAGGACACTGCAAAACCTGTGGCAAAGAGAAATAATAAAAGACTTAGTGGGAAAAAGAGCAAAACAAAATGATACAGTAGATGAAACAGAAGAGAACATGCAACCTCTAATTTGCCTAGAAGTCAGGTTTTCTGATAATTAGTTGGTATTCAGTTAGTTATTTGGCTTTTAATCATGGACAGAGATGATAGTTTGGTGGTGTCACAGCTGCTTCCTGAAATTGTGTATCTGGCCTACAAGAAGGCTGGGGAGGGACTATTGACAAGGTCTTGTAATGACAGGATGAGGAGGAGATTGAAACTGGATGTTAGGAGGAAGTTCTTTGCAGTGAGGGTGGTGAGACACTGGCACAGGTTGCCCAGGGAGGCTGTGGCTGCTCCCTCCCTGGAGATGTTCAAGGCCAGATTGGATGAGGCCTTGAGTGACCTGTTCTAGTGGGAGGTGTCCCTGCCTATGGCAGGGGGCTGGAACTGGATGACCTTTCAGTTCTCTTCCAACCTGAACTGTTCTGTGATTCTCTTCTGTTCTGTAATCCTATGAAATCAAGTTCATATAAAGTGATTTCTGGGGAGATGGTAGTTCTATAATGCAGAAATGTTTTCTGCCTTCCTGCTACAAAACAAATTGCTGTGCTGAGACCAAAATGCAGTATTTCAAAGCATATGAAAAACAAACTCTTTGTTTAAAACCATTAGACCCATGTCCATTATGCAGTCTGCAGTCCAGTTTTTGTATAATTGAGTAAGTGGAATATTATTGAACACAGTAATTACACTTGTAAACACACATGCTTTAATAGATATCCCCGTTAATAAATCATCTGTGTTTCCAAAATACTATAATAGGTTTATAATATTTAAAATATCATAGAATCATAGAACCATAGAATCAACCAGGTTGGAAGAGACCTCCAAGATCATCCAGTCCAACCTATCCCCCAGCCCTAGCCAGTCAACCAGACCATGGCACTAAGTGCCTCATCCAGGCTTTTCTTCACTACCTCCAGGGACAGTGCCTCCACCATCTCCCTGGGCAGCCCATTCCAATGCCAATCACTCTCTCTGACAATAACTTCCTCCTAACATCCAGCCTATACTTCCCCTGGCACAACTTGAGACTGTGTCCCCTTGTTCTGTTGCTGGTTACCTGGTAGAAAAGACCAACCCCTACCTGGCTACAACCTCCCTTCAGGTAGTTGTAGAGAGCAATGAGGCCCCCCCTGAGCCTCCTCCAGGCTAAACACCCCCAGCTCCCTCAACCTCTCCTCACAGGTCTGTGCTCCAGGCCCCTCACCAGCCTTGGTGCCCTTCTCTGGACACCTTCCAGCACCTCAACATCTCTCTTGAATTGAGGGCCCCAGAACTGGACACAGCACTCAAGGTATGGCCTGACCAGTGCTGAGTACAGAGGCAGAATAACCTCCCTTGTCCTACTGGCCACACTGTTCCTGATGCAGGCCAGGATGCCATTGGCTCTCTTGGCCACCTGGGCACACTGATGGCTCATCTTCAGCTTCTATCTAGCAGCACCCCCAGGTCCCTTTCTGCCTGGCTGCTCTCCAGCCACGCTGTCCCCAGCCTGTAGTGCTGCTTGGGATTATTGTGGCCAAAGTGCAGAACCCTGCACTTGGCCTTGTTCAATCTCATCCCATTGGCCTCTGCCCACCCATCCAGCCTTTCTAGGTCCCTCTGCAGGGCTCTCCTACCATCCAGCAGATCCGCTCCTGCTCCCAGCTTGGTGTCATCTGCAAACTTACTGATGCTGGACTCATTCCCCTCATCCAGATCATCGATAAATATATTCTAATACATATACACATAGATGTCAATGCAGTGATTCATTTGGAAACACAGTGCTGTAGCTAAGACTCTGTAAATGTGTTTAGCAGTAATAAATAAACAACTGAATATGAGCTAGCAGTGTGCCTAGGTGACAAAGAAAGCCAATGGCATCCTGGCCTGGATTAGAAATGCTGTGTCCAGCAGGAGAAGGGAGGTGATTGTCCCTTTGTACTTGGCTCTGGTGAGGCCACACAAGTATTGTATTCAGTTTTGGGTGCCTCATTATGAGAAGGATGGGAAGGTGCTGAAGCAAGTCCAGAGGAGGGCAAGGAAGCTGGGCAAGGGCCTGAAGAATAGATCTTATGAAGAGCAACTGAGGGAGTTGGGGATGGTTAGTTTAAGGAAGAGGAGGCTGAAGGGAGACCTTATGGTTGTCTACAGCTACCTGAAAGGAGGTTGTGGGGAGGCTGCTGCTGGTGTCTTCTCACGGGTGAATAGTGGTAGAACAAGAAGGAATGGCCTCAAGCTGCCAATGGGTAGATTTAGACTGCACATTAGGAAACATTTTTGCCCAGCAGGAGTGGTCAGGCATTGGGATGGACTGCCCAGGGAGGTGGTGGAGTCACCAACCCTGGATGTGTTTAAAGGTCATTCGGATATGGTGCTTGAGGCTGTGGTTTAAAGGTGAACTTTGTAGAGTAAGGATATGGGTTGGGCTTGGTGATCTTGAGAGTCTTTTCCAACTGGAACGTTTCTGTGGTTCTGTAATTACAATGCTTTGAAGATGTTTGTTTTGTTTGTTTTTCCCAGCTCTGAACATAAATCTGAACTCTCCTTCCTGGCTGCAGTTTCCCTACTTCTGATCTTCAGCCTGGTTCAAAGAAGATGCTCCTTGGTTTCAAAAATTGCCATGGCACTCGGGCTCCTGGGAGTCTACAGTTACCGTGCAGCTATTGGAAATGTCATATTTCCATGGCAACATGACAGCAGAGATATTTCAAAGTGAGTTAATCAACAGATATGTAACTCTGTTTGTAGAGAGGTGCTAACACTTTGGATATCAGGGGATGGGGTGGGAAGAGACATTTTATCTAGGCTGAAATCTCATTCTTATGAATACAGTTCTATTTTATCAGCAGCCAGCACTCATTTTCTGGGTGTGTGCATGACTTTGAGCCCCATGAAGTGCCTTTTTTGCTGTCAGATGCTAAACAGGAGAATTTAATGGTCATGCTCTGTATATTTACTACAAAGAAACTCCAAATGACCATCACACTTTGAGTACTGTGTCCACTTCTGGGCACCTCAATCTGAGAAAGATGTTAAGGTGCTTGAAGGTGTCACCAAGGCTGGTGAGGGGTCTAGAGCACAGTCCTGTGAGGAGAGGCTGAGGGAGCTGGGGTTGTTCAGCCTAGAGAAGAGGAGGCTCAGGGTAGACTTTATTGATCTCTAAAACTACCTGAAGGGTAGTTTGTAGCCAGGTGGAGTTGGTCTCTTCTGCCAAGCACCAGTGCATTGGCTTAGTTAATTAGAAGATGTTAGGTGATAGGTTGGACTTGATAATCTTGAAGGTCTTTTCCAACCTGGTTAATTCTGCAAGTTTTTGAAGAGGAGAAACATCTTTTATATAAATTTTGACTAGTGATGTTTCCTGTGGTCACCTAATTACACTAATTACACCACAAACAGCTATGCTTTGACTGGTTTTAGTGATGTTGCTTTCCTTATATTGTTACATTCACTCAGCAATCCTCACTTCTGTCTGAATTCCATTAATGTTGTAGAGGGCCATGTAGAATCACAGAACCATAGAATGGTTTAGGTTGGAAGGGACCTCAAAGATCATCCAGTTCCAACTCCCCTACTACAGGCAGGAAGACCTCCCACTAGAACAGGTCACTGAAAGCCTTTTCCAACCTAGTCTTGGGATCACTGTTCATGTGCAAAGTGTCTGGCAGTCCCTGAGTATAATGTACATTAAATTATGGATAAAAAGTGTAGTTAACACATACTTTTGCAAGGTTAAAAAAAATAATTTGTAAGCACAAAAGTTTTAATGTGCTCATTTGTTGATTTCATTGGATCTCTACTGTGTCTTAGCTGGCACTAACACTACTTGTAACTTTTTTCCCCCATTAAATGGGAGTATCAGAGCATTCTGATGGATATCTGCTTTCACTTTCTTTATTCCTCGGACCTTGCACTTTTAGAGTAGTACATCAGTATTTTAAAGTGTCCTTGTCAGTTTTTTTTGGGCAGGATGCTGTGGTTTTGGGTTTATTTTGTTGTTTTTTTTTTTCCAAAAGCCAACCTTCACTGGCCAATTAATTTATATGTGCAACTAACATAAAAGTAGATGTTAATTAGTCACACTACTTTAAACAGCATTTTTTTAGTGGTGAGATTGCTTAGGGATTTGTTACCAGGAAACAATGTGCTGATATAAACCAGCATCTGTGTGTCTGTGCAGCAGTGTGAGAGGTGAGAAAAGACCTGAAGTGTGCATTAATTTTAGGCTGAAACAAGGATCTTCAAGCGCTGTCACTGTTGTTTTGGTCAGCTAAAAAGAAAGATAAGTTTGTGTGAATGAGTTGTGAAAAATCACTGAGAAGCTTAAAGAGAATAATAGGAATTATTTTTTTTTTAAGTCAATTTAAATAAAGTTTCCACATCACTCCTAGGAATATTTTCAGGCAAAATTCATTATGCTACATAAATGGCACATTTAATTGGGTCTATTTTTGGGTCTAGAATAATAATGACATAAATTTATTTTGGTTATGTTAATCTACCATTTTATTTTTAAGTGTTAGGTTGCTTTAGGTTTTATCAGCACAAGCTGTTTCCTTTGCTGGAGTTGATTAGTGATGAGTTAAGTGTGGACCATTTTCAGAGTCTATTTATTTGGGAAAGCTCTCTCTTGGAACTGGCCAGTACTAGCCTTAGAATTTCACCTGTTTGGCAGAACAGCAATAGAACAAGGGGACACAGTCTCAAGTTGTGCCAGGGGAAGTATAGGCTGGGTGTTAGGAGGAAGTTCTTCATAGAGTGATTGGCATTGGAATGGGCTGCCCAGGGAGGTGGTGGAGTCACCATGCTTGGAGGTGTTCAGGAAAAGCCTGGATGAAACACTTAGTGCCATGGTCTAATTGATTGTCTAGGGCTGGGTGCTAGGTTGGACTGGATGATCCTGAGGGTCTCTTCCAACCTGCTTGATTCTATGATTCCATGAACTGTTTTGGCCTCGTGCCTCACTTTAAAGATTTTCTGATCTATGAAATAGGCATTAGTAAGTGACTCATATTTCTGTTTTGTTTATTGATCATTTACCTTTTTTCTTTCTTTTTTTTTTTTTAATTTGCTCTTTAGGGGGATTACTGAAGCTCGTTTTGTTTATGTATTTGTTCTTGGCATAGTCTTCACTGGCACTAAAGATTTACTAAAGTCACAAGTTATTTCTGCAGACTCCGGCATGAAGAGTACAGGATTATGGGAAGTGTACAGTGGATTGGTTCTGCTATCAGCCCTTCTGTTTAGACCTCACAATTTACCAGTCCTGGTGTTTTGTCTGCTGATTCAGACAATGATGACAAAATACATCTGGAGACCCTTGAAATTTGATGCAGCACAGATTACTATCATGCACTACTGGTTTGGCCAGGCTTTCTTCTATTTTCAGGTAAGATGCAGGGGTGGGAGAGGGGATACTTTTTCGAATGAAATGTTGTACATTGTGATTAAAATGGCAACTAAATGTCAGAGTGGAATTTACTGAGTTCTCAGAAAGTTTTCTGAGTGTATTGCTAATGTTTTGTTTCCAGAGTTAAGGAGGGATGCATACCTTGTTAACTTGTCTTCATATAGATTTCTGAAGGTGTTAAAAATAGCAGATGCCTGTATCAGCAACTGATTGGGGCATGTTAGTGACCTCTTAACTACTCTTGTGGTAGTGAATTTTGAAGTTTCAGCTTTTTGTCCCTGATTCTTTAGGCATACAAAACCTTTGACAGTATCATAATAGGTCTACACATAGTGTAGGACTGAAGGGAAGTTCTGTGTGACAAGGTAGTGTCTCTTATGAGAATCAGAACTAACTGCCTTTCTTTGCAAATAAGATTGCAATTCCATGAAACTATTCCTTAATACTAATGCTGGAGAGATTCTTTTCACTTGTAATGATGTAGAGAGCTTAGCATAGCAAACTATTTTAAGAGGGCATTTGTGAATCTGGGAATCAGGCTGGTTGTGGCTTAGGAGGGTAGGTATTCTTATGTCTGGCAGAATTGTTTAGGTAGTCAGCTCTGAGAGCAGCCCTTAGTGGGGTTGTCAAGAGACTGCAAGCAAAGCCCTCTCTCTCAGTACTGAGGTACCAAGCAAAAGCAGCTGCATCATTTAATGGTAGGTAGGATGGAAAGAAAATCTTGGTTATGGAAAAGAGCCTAATAAAAAACGGTTTGAATTTTTTCATAAAGCAGTAATTTTGAGTGATGATCAATTCTTGGTACCATTGGCTGGGAATTTTGTAGAGCCATCACAGCACAGAGGATTTGAGACTGTTACCATGATGGAGTCTAATATAGACCAACCGGGATGAAGAGATGGATGAAATGTTCTGTAAGCACTTGGGAGAAATTTAATGTTTGCTACCCCTTGTTCTCATGGCAAACTTCAACTTCCCAGATGTCTGCTGGAAATACAATACATCAGAGAGAGTTCAGCCCCAGTGGCTCCTGGAGTGTGTGGAAGATAGCTTCTTGACACAGCTAGTGAGGGAGATAAATAGGGAAGGTGCCCCCGTTGATGTGATGCTTGTGGACAGAGAAGGACTTGTGGGGGGAGTAACTGTTGGAGGCTGCTTAGGGCACAGCAGTCATAAAATTATCAACAGTTTTCAATCCTTGGGGAAGTAAGGAAGAGGGTCAGTAAAACTGCCACCTTGGACTTACTGCAGACCTGGACCTGTTGAGGAGACTGATTGACAAAGTTCTTTGGGAGGCAGTCCTTAAGGGAAAAGCAGCCCAGGAAGCCTGGATGTGCTTCAAGAAGGTTATCCCTGTGTGCTGAAAGATGATCCAGCAGGGAAAGAGGCTGAACTCAGTAGCAAAAGGAAAGTTTATGGCCTCTGGAAGAGTAGGCAGTCCTCTCATGAGAACTACAAAGAGGTAGTGAGGCTATGCAGGGAGAAAAGTAGAGCCCAAATAGAACTCAACTAGAGCCAGAGCCCAGCTAGAACTCAACCTGGCTGCTGCTGTTAAACACAATAAAAAGTGTGTCTGTAAATACATTAACAACAAAAAGAGGTCTAGGGAGATTCTCCATTCGTTATTGGATTTAAGGGGAAACATAGTGACAAAGGATGAGGAAAAGGCTGAGATGCTTAATGCCATCGTTGCCTCAGTCTTTAGCAGTAGAACTAGCTAAGTTTCCTCTACCCTTTGAGTTCAGAATTGAGAGAACAAATTGCTTATTACAAAGGAGAATATTCTCAGTTTATGAATCTTAGAATTGTGATCGAATCTCTTATTATTATTGACACACAATTAACTGGCAGTCAGATATTAATGACACTTAATTAACTGGAAGTCACTGAAGCAGAGATTCAGGATCCATGACAGAGACACAACAAATGAACACTCAACAATTTCTATGCCATTTTTTGTACTGGGTCTGGAAAAGACCTAACTCCCACCCCTGCACTAGGACCTCTCCTCTCTGAAGCACACAGAGGTAACCTCAGCTTCAAGTGTGTTACAAACATTGTCTTCTCATGACAGTGATTCCCCTGTTTATGCACAGCTCTTGCCAGATGAAGGCACCCAAGCTTTATGTGTTTACAACAGCCCATGAATAAGTGACCTCAGAAGACATAGATGATTTTGTGTGGTTATGTGCACTTCCCAACTCATCCTTACCTGATGGAAGGTGAAGCTCTGGAAGTACTCATACTCCTTGTGGTGTAGCTTTCTGGTTTAGTAACAGAGTTTAAGTTTTTGCATAAACTACTTAAAATCGTAGGATCATAGAATCAACCAGGTTGGAAGAGACCTCCAAGATCATCCAGTCCAACCTAGCACCCAGCCCTTGCCAGTCAAATAGGCCATGGTACTAAGTCCCCATCCAGTCTTTTCTTGAACACCTCCAGGGACAGTGACTCCACCACCTCCCTGGGCAGCCCATTCCAATGCCAATCACTCTCTCTGGGAAGAACTTCCTCCAAACATCCAGCCTAGACCTCCCCTGGCATAACTTGAGGCTGTGTCCCCTTGTTCTGTTGCTGATTGCCTGGCAGAAGAGACCAAACCCACCTGGCTACAGCCTCTCTTCAGGTAGCTGTAGACAGCAATGAGGTTAGCCCTGAGCCTCCTCTTCTCCAGGCTGCACACCCCCAGCTCCCTCAGCCTCTCCTCATAGGGTTTGTGTTCCAGGCCCCTCACCAGCTTTGTTGCCCTTCTCTGGACACCTTCCAGCACCTCAACATCTTTCTTGAATTGAGGGGCCCAGAACTGGACACAGTACTCAAGGTGTAGCCTGACCAGTGCTGAGTATAGGGCAAGAATAACCTCCCTTGTCCTACTGGCCACACTGTTCCTGATGCAGGCCAGGATGCCATTGGCTCTCTTGGCCACCTGGGCACACTGCTGCCTCATCTTCAGCTATTATCTACCAGTACCCCCAGGTCCCTTTCCTCCTGGCTGCTCTTCAGACACTCTGTCCCCAGCCTGTAGTGCTGCTTCGGCTTGTTGTGTTCAATCTCATCCCATTGGCCTCTGCCCACCCATGCAGCCTGTCCAGGTCCCTCTGCAGGGCTCTCCTGCCCTCCAACAGATCAACACCTGCTCCTAGCTTGGTGTCATCTGCAAACTTACTGATTCTGGACTCAATGCCCTCATCCAGATCATCAATAAAGATGTTGAATAGGACTGGTCACAGCACCGATCCCTGGGGCACACCACTGGTGACAGCTGCCAACTGGATGTGGCACCATTCACCACCACTCTCTGAGCTCTGCCATCCATCCAGTTCTTGGCCCAGCACAGAGTGAATCTGTCCAAGCCATGAACTGCCAGCTTGGCCAGGAGCTTCTTGTGGCAGACAGTGTCAAAGGCTTTGCTGCAGTCCAGGTAGACTACATCCACAGCTTGCCCCACATTCACCAAGGGTATGACCTGATCATAAAAGGAGATCAGGTTGGTGAGGCAGGACCTGCCCTTCCTAAACCCATGCTGGCTGGGCCTGATCCCTTGGCCATCCTGTAGGTGCTTTGTGATGGCACTCAAGATGACCTATTCCATGGCCTTGCCTGGCACTGAGGTCAGGCTGACAGCTCTGCAATTTCCCAGTTCTTCCCCCTGGCCCTTCTTGTGGATGGGTATCACATTGGCAGCTTCCAGTCTTTGAGGACCTCTCCAGTGAGCCAGGACTGTTGATAAATGATGGAGAGTGGCTTGGCCAGCTCAGCTGCCAGCTCTCTCAGCACCCTAGGATGGATCCAGTGTGGTCCCTTGGGCTTGTGAGGATCCAAGTGGCTCAGCAGGTCCCTTACTGCTTCCTGGAATAGTATTTTTTCTTCAGTTTGTTGGAATCACAGTCCACCCATCAAATTCATACCTCTCCAGTTCAGAGAGATGGATGTTGTGGGGAACTTAAGTCAGAGGTATCCATGCTTCTTCTCTTGTGCACTGATGTAGTCCCTCTGTTGCAGAAGGCCACTAGGTTTGTCAGGCAGGACTTCCCCTGGTGGAGCTGTGCTAGCTGTCTTGAATTTATGTGTTGTGTGGAGTATTAGAAGTCAGAAGCTACAAAGATTCACCTCAAATATATAAACTAGTCTTAGAGAAATATACCTAACATGAAGAAAAGATGCTTCTAAATGCTCAACAGGGTTTTTCCTTTTGTAGCTATGGAGCCAGCCATGAGGGTCATCAAGTTGGTTGTAAGAGTGGAGTGTTAGAACACTTGTCATCCAGTGTGGTAGGAGATGTGTGTGGATTCAAGTGTTTGTATCTTTGCTCGCCTTGTTCATCAGCTATATCACTTTAAAGTCAAAGGTGAGGCAGAGTGAGCCCTGTGTGAAAGGAACCAGAGAGAACTGGGGAGAAGGTAGAAAGTGCTGTTTCTTTCCTCCACTCTGTCTTCCAGGGGAGAACACAGTTTTTTGCTCTATTGTGCAGGATGTACACTTCTATGTTCTGCATTATCATTGCTCCTTCTCACATGCAGTGGGATGGGGACTTGCCTTTAGGTGCCAATGATCAACTTAGGAACATAGTTTAGTTCTGGGTCGAGGGTTGTACTGGATGATCTTTGAGGTCTCTTCTAACCAGATGTTTTCTGTGTTTCTGTGAGCTATGCATAAGTGTAGGTGGACTAAACAGTGTGAAAAGACCTTTCAGCTCTTCATCAGATGAGCAGAATTGCCTGATGTCTCATCTCTTCTTATTTTGCATGCACCACACACAAGAGAAGGAGGAGAGATAAAGCTATTAGATGTAGTGAGGAAAAGACCTGTTGATGTAGATAGGGACTGTGGGAAAAGAGAGCAGGTTCTGTGCCTACCTACCCCTGTAAAACTTTTGCTTGTTGTGGAGCAGCACCATGATCTACTCTCAAATTACTGCACATGACTTTTGTGCTCTTGCCCTGTTTCCAGTTTATACCCTTTTTAGTATACCCTTTATACCTGAGAAGGAGTCTTGTTTTACACTTTTTTTTTGTCCAGTCTAATCTTACAGGTTGTAGGGCACAGACACTCTTTTCTGTCTTGAGAAGCTCATCATTAGTTATTATTTGCTCTGCTGCTGTCATTACTGAATATTATGCTAAAAGCATAACGATGTTATTACACTGGTGCAGTGCAACAGCCCTGCTACAGTGGTGCATGAGGAAGACTGAGTCAAAAGTCTAGGTTTTTCTGCTGTATGATACCTTGGCAAAATCCAAACCTTACTGCCCTCTCATGCTTCCCTCACATGCCAGGGATATCTTCATGGTAGGATAGATGGGGCTGGTGGCCAGCAATAATGACATATCAATGCTTCTGTCAGCATGGGTGGCCATTTTTTTCTCCTAAATCTCTTCTTTCAAACTTATTTGTAGTTCACATTTAACTGACACCCTGTTCTTTGTATATATTGTCTTTGTTTGGCATAAAAACATAATTAAAACAAATGTATGTTACTGGTTATTACACTTGTTTGTAACTGCAGTATTTGCACTGTTGTTTATCTTGTGTGGTGGATGGGCCCACTTTGAGTGCTCTGTCCACTCCTGGGCTCCTCAATTCAAGAGAGATGCTCAGGTACTGGAATGTATCCAGAGAAGGGTGACAAAGCTGGTGAGGGGCCTGGAACACAGCCCTGTGAGGAGAGGCTGAGGGAGCTGAGGGTGTGCAGCCTGGAGAAGAGGAGGCTCAGGGGTGACCTCATTGCTGTCTACAACTACCTGAAGGGAGGCTGTAGCCAGGTGGGGTTGATCTCTTCTCCCAGGTAACCAGCAATAGAACAAGGGGACACAGTCTCAAGTTGCTCTGGGGGAGGTCTAGGCTGGATGTTAGAAGGAAGTTCTTCCCAGAGAGAGTAATTGGCATTGGAATGGGCTGCCCAGGGAGGTGGTGGAGTCACCATCCCTGGAGGTGTTCAAGAAAAGACTGGTTGGGGACTTAGTACCATGGTCTAGTTGACTGGCTAGGGCTGGGTGCTAGGTTGGACTGGATGATCTTGGAGATCTCTTCCAACCTGGTTGATTCTATGATTCTATGATACAGTAGTTTGCAACTACAGTGTTTGCACTGTTGTTTATCTTGTGTAGTGGGTGGTTAATGTGAAATGAAATATTTTCTTTTTAAAACAAGAGTTCAGAACTGTTTCAGGAACAGGGTGGGTTGCTTTTGTTTGTTTGCTGTCCATGGTGCCTAGTTCTTGAAATAGCTGCCTTGTTGTTTTTGCCCTTCCTTTTGAGGTCTGGATTTTGTAGGTGATGGGGATGTATGAGATGACAGCATTTCCTAGCTAGGGTTACTTGCTGTTCAAGAAGACTGTAGTCACTAAGGCAAGAGATCAGGTTGGAGCAAATGGCAGAGCTGCCACTCCGTGCTGCCAAGCCTTACTCTGAGTGCATTGATGGGGAGAGCCTTTACATTTGGGTTGTTGTGGAACTCTGTAGAGGGAAAAGGAAAATTTGGTGGTTGTTAAGGTGCTGGTGCTGAAGAAACTAATCAGCTTCTCCAGGTATGGTAAGAGAGCTTTTGCACTAGCCTGAGAAAACCTGTCTGTGGCCTGCTAAACGTAAAAATACTCTACCTTATTCACAGAGAGTGTAGTGTTCCACTGCAGCTGTGCATTAGAACCCTGTTGTCTCTAAGGACAAAAAAAAAAATATTTATTTCCAAGTGTAATTCTAGGCAACAGACCTAAACCATGTGTGATGAAAAATGCTTTTACTTTTGTTTTTTCATTACTGTGTCTGAAATCAGCAAATGTAAACACTTATATTAAAAAAAAAAAGGCAGTTTATTAAACAACAGTCATGTTAATTTGCAAGCAAAATAAGGCAAGCAAAAGACTGAGCTGTTTGTGCTTTCATTGCTCTGTAAAATCCTAAAGAGAAACTCCTTTTTGCTGAGCTATGTTATTTAAACTCTGATGTAAAGAATATGGCTGTGCTGTAAAGTGGCTTGAAGAGTGAAAGTCTTTAACTGATGAGACAAACAATGTTATTCTAAGGTCTTCTAAATGCTCCTTTGGAGAGATTTGAATCTTCACCTTTTTTTTTTTTGTTTTTTTTTTTTTTTTTAATGAATTTCTGTTTTCAGGGAAATTCAAATGGCATTGCTACTGTGGATATTTCAGCAGGTTTTGTGGGATTAGAGAGCTATGTGGAGATACCAGCTGTCTTCCTTACTGCATTCGCAACATACGCAGGACCTTTGCTGTGGGCCATTCATCTGCTCTGTTACTTGAGTTCTGAATTCAGCAGGTAATTATGTTTTGAACTGAAGTGCTGTTCCTTTCATGTACTGCAGAGACAAATACCATGTTGTGCTGGTTTGAGCCTAGCTAGAATGTTTTGGTGAGAAGAATTAGATTTCAGGCTGTGAAAAGGAAACAATGGTGATGTCTACTGCACTCATAGGCTTGCTGAGATGTGTAAGAACAAGAACACAAACATAGATAATAGAGTTGCTCTCTGGGCTTTGTAGGCTGCACCTCTCTCTCTAACCTAACCTGCTGTCTGTGTGATTAATCCATCTGCTTCCTGACCTCCCTGGCTGACCCTCCCAGCTACCTTGAACATAAGGCAAAGTCTTGGGTAAGGTACAGGAGTGGGAGGAGGGTGGAAGAGTGGTTGAGAGCCCCTCCTGGGAACTCAGGTTTCTGGGAGGGCTGTTGTGCTTCTGTATTACCTTTAAACTTGTGTATTTCTGTATATAACTGTATATACTGTAAATATCTCCTTGTATATTGTACTAAGCTGTGAATATAAAGCTTCATGCAATTTCCAGAGCTTCTGAGTCTGGCTGATTTTCCAAAGTGTAGGGGGGTGGGTAACACCCAAACCATCACACATGTGTATATAATGTATACCTTTTCAAACAAGTGTTGTTGTTCACGTTAAAGCTTTTTGATTGGCTAGGGCTGGGTGCCAGGTTGGCCTGGATAATCTTGGAGATCTCTTCCACCCTTGTTGATTCTATGATTCTAAGTGGTTTTCCTATTAAGAAAATGCACTTTGTTTTCCTTGGTGTGAGTTTGTGTCACTTTGCTCTTGCAGTTTTATTTTCTTTGCAGAGATTTTTCACTGGGAATGTGTGGTAGTGTCAGAGTTTTTCACACACCTCCCCTCCCTCCATGAATTCACATGGCTAACTCAGCTGTCTGGAAGTTAAGGAATGAAGCTATATTTACAGTGTGGCACTGTATATATATGTACTTTATATATATACACTTTTTATATATATATGTGTGTATATATATATATATATATATATATATATATGTTTACAACTATATATAATTACATACAAGTTAAAAGTAATACAGAAAAACAAACCCCTCCCAAGCAGCAAAACCACCCAGGAGGGCTTTCAAACCAACCCCCCCTCCTTCTTTCCACCCCTCCTCCCATATCTCAGAATCTCTTATGTGCAAGGGGTGAGATGTGGGAAGCCACAAAAGGAGTTAGAAGAAGATTGATTAATTTGAGTTATGCAGATCCAGGCAGAGGAATTAGTGAAGCAAGCAGCAGCCAGCCAGAGACTTAATGACTTTTGTTTATGTTTCTTAGTTTTGTGTCTCTCAGCAGAACCTATGAGTGGTACAGACATCAGTATTATTTTCTTTTCAGAGCCAATAATCTAATTTCTCTCATTAAAGTATTCCAATTAGCCTCAAACCAGCACAGAATGCACATGCATACTTTACTAATTCTGTTTCTCAGTGGGTTCTCAGCTCCCCGTGCTAAATTACTTACAATTTTATTACATTTTGTTGTAACAGCATGTTCTGCTGTTGTGATTAATATCAAATATTATAGATACTAATGTTCTTGGTATGAATATTAATTATTATTTATTAATATTAAGAAAAGTTCACCAGATCATGTGAAATTAGTTTGGATCCTCAGTCAACAGTAGGTACTTGCACAAAGGGTGTTTATAACACACAGAACTAAGCAATTTAAAGAGTCAGAACTTAAAAAAAATGGAAACATGGAAAACAAGAAAATGCTAACTGCACAACAGGCAACACTGGCTCAGGTCATGAGGCAGATCAAAACGTTCTTGCCCTGTTTTATAGATTATGTTAGCCTTAGTCACAACTACAGCCCAAGTAGGCATGAGGCATTGTTTACTAGGTTATGTTTCCTGTACAAAGACTCTTCCAAAAACCATAATTATGGTCCCGAGGGAAAAAATACAAAATATTCCAAGGCAGAGGGAAGGAGAGGAAAAGTTGAGTTGCTGTAAGCTGCAAGCTGCAAACACTTGGCTGCTATGAATAGAAGCTAATGGTCCTGCTGCAGGCAGGGACCCAGTTAACGAGTCACAAATGGGGAAGCCTTGAGTGTTCACGAAAGGAATCACCCTACAGAATCACAAAATGACAGAAACATCCAGATTGGAAAAGATCCTCAGGATCACCAAGTCCAACCTAGAACCCCGGTCTACAAGATTCACCTTAAACCATAACCCTAAGCACCACGTCCTAATGACCCTTAAACACAGCCAGGGTGGGTGACTCCACCGCCTCCCCGGGCAGCTCATTCCGGTCTCTGACCACTCTCCCTGGGCAGCTCATTCCTGTGCCTGACCACTCTCTCTGTGAAAAACTTATTCCTGATATTGAATCTAAACCTACCCAGCCTCAGCTTGAGGCCATTCCCTCTTGTTCTGTCTCCAACTACTGATAAGGGACTGGCTCGAGCCTCTCCACAATGTCCCTTCAGGTGGCTGTAGACAGCAATGAGGTCTCTCCTCAAGCTTCCTTTTTTTACCATTGCATTTTGAAGAAAGGCTGTGGAAAGGCTTGAGGAAAATGGTAGGAACTCAGGCTTTTCAATTCATTCCCCCATTAAATATGTCTTTTTAAAATCAAACTGGCAAATAGGCACAAACATCAGAGGTTTTGGCCAATGAATTCAAAGTATTGTGTCTCATGTGGCTACACATACTCTCCCCAAATGGAATCAAGGCACATGAGGGGCTGCACAAGACACCTGACGTGATGGTGCTAGGCTCCTACCCATCAGGGCACAGTTTTGCTGTAGCCAAACCCTCTATTGTTTCGTCTTTACTCAACTCCTGGACCCTATGACAGGAGGAGGAGGTGCAGTGGCCAAGTCAAGTCTAGCCCCACCAAGATATCTACCTAAGAAGAACATTTTTCTTGAGACCTATTAAGTAGGGCACTGGGTGAGGACATTTTAAAAGCACCAGACTACAATTCAGATCTAACTAACACGCTGTTCTTTGCATAGCTGTCTTTGTTTAGCATAGTGGCATGCAACATTTTAAAAGATATTTATTTTATTGTATGTTACTGATTATTGCAGTCATTTGCTAACTACAGTATTTGTACTGCTATGTATCTTTGTATAGTGAACAGGTTGATGTAAAGTGAATTAGTCCACTTGGGGTTTTAAGAAGACATAGTTGAAAAATGCTTTCGTCACTTGTAGTGTATGTGTAAAATCCAACTGAACTCTGTAATGTTCCATTTAACTCATCCAGGGCATTCAGACTCAGAGATGAAGCACGCCAAAATAGAGGAGTGGTAAATTCTGTATCTTATAATGTCAGTGGTGGACAAATGCACAAACTTGATATATTTGCAGAGAAATACCATTTTATAGTGACTAAATTCTTACCCCCTCAGAGTCTTTTATCTGTGGGAGTTAAATATATGTTTTGTTGCAGTAGGCTTGGTAGGTTGGATTTTAGGCAGCATTTAGTTTATCACAATTCTTTGCCTTATGCATTGTCAGTCATCCTCTGTAAACCCTTGGCTTTGCTTTATCCCATAGCATCATCCAGTCATATTCTATTGGTGGCAATCCAGTCTTGTTCTGTTGGTGGCATTTGTTTTCTGTCTTCCCTGTTCACCTTTCACTTGATTGTTTTGATCTATACACACAGTATGATACACACAGTATCACCCACACAGTATCACCAAGGTTGGAAGAGACCTCACAGATCATCAAGTCCAACCCTTTACCACAGAGCTCAAGGCTAGACCATGGCACCAAGTGCCACGTCCAACCTTGCCTTGAACAGCTCCAGGGATGGCGACTCCACCACCTCCCCGGGCAGCCCATTCCAGTGCCCAATGACTCTCTCAGTGAAGAACTTTCTCCTCACCTCGAGCCTAAATTTCCCCTGGCACAGCCTGAGGCTGTGTCCTCTCGTTCTGGTGCTGGCCACCTGAGAGAAGAGAGCAACCTCCTCCTGGCCACAACCACCCCTCAGGTAGTTGTAGACAGCAATAAGGTCACCCCTGAGCCTCCTCTTCTCCAGGCTAACCAATCCCAGCTCCCTCAGCCTCTCCTCATAGGGCTGTGCTCGAGGTCTCTCCCCAGCCTCGTTGCCCTTCTCTGGACACGCTCAAGCATCTCAACGTCCCTCCTAGACTGGGGGGCCCAGAACTGAACACAGTACTCAAGGTGAGGTCTGACCAGTGCAGAGCACAGGGGCAGAATGACCTCCCTGCTCCTGCTGACCACACCACTCCTGATGCAGGCCAGGATGCCACTGGCTCTCTTGGCCACCTGGGCACACTGCTGGCTCATGTTCAGGTGGGTATCAATCAGCACCCCCAGATCCCTACGCTGTGTACTTGTGTTGGCACATATGTGTTCAGCAAAGTCATAAGGAGATGGGATCCCCATCTGACCAATTTCCTTTGACTAGTGGACCAGGAAGGACCTATTCTAACAGGCTGAATTCCTACACAATCATTGTGTCCGTTGTGCCAGTTTAACAAGCACCTTCAACAGTGATGTGGGTTAGGAACTTTCACCTGCCCCTCCCCACTATTTGAAAATTACCAGGCTAATTTAAGACAGTTTGGCAGTAAGATGAAGCTATATTTACAGCGTGGCAAAATACAGAAGTGCATATACACAGTCTTTGCAAGCATTTAAAGCTATGTACAAATTAGAAGTAATACAGAAATCCAAACTCCCTTCCCGACAAAGAAACTGCCCAGAAGGACCTCAAAGCTACTCCCCCTTTTTCTCCCTCTCCATCTCAGACAGACAAACAACAAAAGCAAGCAAAGCTTAAAAGCTAGGAAAGCTTACATGTTAGTTGTTAGCTGAGATCAGAGAAGAGATATTAGAGAAGATCAAAGGAGCAGTGTTGCAGATCAGGATGATTAGATCCAGCAGCACAGAGCAGACAAAGTGAGGGAAGATTGTTTATATTTTGACTTTCTATCCCTCTCAGCAAACCAATGAATGATACAGACATCATCATGGTTTTATTTTCATAGCCAATGATCTAATTTCTCTCATAAAATATTCCAATTAGCCTGAAACCAGCACAGACAGGTTGAGTTGCTGTTCACACAATTGATTTGGCTGTCTGCCATGCTCCTCTCTAGAGCTGTCCAGTCCTCTTTACTTTACTGCAGTGGAATAATGCAGCCCAGTGCTGGGCCACTGTATTGCTTTAGGGATACACTCCTTAGTGTAGAACACTGTAGAGCACTGCCTTTTAGCCTGAGCCTAGTGTGCTAGTTTGAAGCTAACTGGAATGTTTTAGTGAGAAGAACTAGATGACAGGCTGTGAAAGAAAAACAGTGGTGGTGTCTACTTCACTCATAGGCTTACTGAGATGTGTAGGAACAAGAAATAAAATCACAGATAACCACTCTCACTTGGGCTGCTGGCTGAGCTGAATCTTACTCTCTAACCACACCCTCCATTTTGGGCTAACCCACTTTGCTTCCTAACCCCCTGGCCGAACCTCCATTCTTTCTTGGGACTGGGGTAAGGTTGAGAGGGGTAGGGGGAAGGTGCAGGGGTGGTTGAGAGCCCCTTCTGGGGACTCAGGTTTCTGGGAGGGGAGTTGTGTTTCTGTATTACCTTTCACCTTGTCTATTTCTGTCTATAACTGTATATACTGTAAATATCTGCTTGTATATTGTGCTAAGCAGTAAATATAAGCTTCATTCATATTTCCAGAGCCAGCTGAGTCTAGTCTGGGTGATTTCTAAAGTGTGTGGAGGGGCGAGGAACACCCAAAGTGTCTCAAGCTAGTTACCTTGAAGTTCTCTTTGGTTTTTCACAGATTGATACTAAATACTGATCTTTAATGCCTCTGAAAATCAGCCCTTTAAATTTGTTTATTTTCTCCAGGAAGAGTAAGTATGGAATGGGACAAATATTGATGTCTGGATTTGTATAAGTGCAGAAACCCCTTTCCTGACTTTTTTCTTGCTACCTGGTATCTTGACACCAAACTCAATTGTAACTATTTTCAGTGCTCCTTGGTTTAGCTACTGCTTTCCTCCATCAATACATATTCCCAGTATCCATGAGGTTTTCTCCATACTTTCAACTGTCTATAGCAAAGGATCATCATGTACATATAAAAAGCATTGCATCTTTTCTTCTAGTAGATATGTGATCCATGACACTGGGTATTGCATTCTATTAACCTACTGTTTTTCCCAATTCCTTTGTATGTCTGCCATGTTTTGTTTAAAATAGTACTAGACAGTTTCACTGATCACATTTGTGCTCCTGTGTTGCTTTTTCAGCAGCAACTCTTTCCGTCCTACAGTATTACACTATAGATGCTTTGGAACTGAAGCATTTTGCTTATCACAGTATCACAGTATCACCAAGGTTGGAAGAGACCTCACAGATCATCAAGTCCAACCCTTTACCACACAGCTCAAGGCTAGACCATGGCACCAAGTGCCACGTCCAATCCTGCCTTGAACAGCTCCAGGGACGGCGACTCCACCACCTCCCCGGGCAGCCCATTCCAGTGTCCAATGACTCTCTCAGTGAAGAACTTTCTCCTCACCTCCAGCCTAAATCTCCCCTGGCGCAGCCTGAGGCTTTGTCCTCTTGTTCTGGTGCTGGCCACCTGAGAGAAGAGAGCAACCTCCTCCTGGCCACAACCACCCCTCAGGTAGTTGTAGACAGCAATAAGGTCACCCCTGAGCCTCCTCTTCTCCAGGCTAACCAATCCCAGCTCCCTCAGCCTCTCCTCGTAGGGCTGTGCTCAAGGCCTCTCCCCAGCCTCGTCGCCCTTCTCTGGACATGCTCAAGCATCTCAATGTCCCTCCTAAACTGGGGGGCCCAGAACTGAACACAGCACTCAAGGTGTGGTCTAACCAGTGCAGAGTACAGGGGCAGAATGACCTCCCTGCTCCTGCTGACCACACCATTCCTGATGCAGGCCAGGATGCCACTGGCTCTCCTGGCCACCTGGGCACACTGCTGGCTCATGTTCAGGCAGGTATCAATCAGCACCCCCAGATCCCTCTCTATTTGGCTGCTCTCCAGCCACTGTGACCCCAGCCTGTATCTCTGCATGGGGTTGCTGTGGCCAAAGTGCAGCACCCTGCACTTGGAGCTATTGAATGCCATCCCCTTGGACTCTGCCCATCTGTCCAGGTGGTCAAGGTCCCGCTGCAGAGCCCTTCTGCCCTCCAACTCAGTCACATCTGCCCCCAGCTTAGTGTCATCTGCAGACTTGCTGATGACTGACTCCATGCCCTCATCCAGATCATCTATGAAGATGTTAAAGAGGATGGGGCCCAGCACAGATCCCTGAGGGACACCACTAGTGACAGCTGCCAGCTGGATGTGGCACCATTCACCACCACTCTCTGGGTCTGGCCCTCCAGCCAGTTCCTAACCCAGCACAGAGTGTTGCCATCCAAGCCATGGGCTGACAGCTTAGCCAGCAATTTGCTGTGGGGGACAGTGTCAAAGGCCTTGCTGAAGTCCAGATAGACCACATCCACAGGCCTCCCCACATCCAACAAGCAATCACCTGATCATAGAAGGAGATCAGG
Organism: Pogoniulus pusillus; assembly: GCF_015220805.1. Taxonomy (NCBI): domain Eukaryota; kingdom Metazoa; phylum Chordata; class Aves; order Piciformes; family Lybiidae; genus Pogoniulus; species Pogoniulus pusillus. The sequence goes on from NC_087309.1 coordinate 110,573,597, forward strand.
TTGGAGAGGCAGGATCTGCCCTTCCTAAACCCATGCTGGCTGGACCTGAGCCCTTTGCCATCCCTCAGGTGTGTTCTTATCACCCCCAAGATAACCTGTTCCATCAGTTTCCCTGGCACTGAGGTCAGGCTGACCTGTACCTGTAATTTGTATAAAATTGTATACAAATTAGAAATAATACAGAAATCAAAACTCCCTCCTGGACAAAGGAACCTGCCCAGAAAGGGCTCAAAGCTACCCTCTTTCTCCCTCTATTTTCTCTGACAGGCAAACAAAAGCAATCAGCAAAAAAATGTTGTTATTAATGGTGAGATTAAAGCAGAGTGAAGGAGAAGTGAATAGGAGCAGTGTTGCAGGATGGAGTGGGACAAACTGTTTACTTTTTGGCTTTTTACCCCTCTCAGCGAAGCAGTGAATGATACAGACTTCATCATTGTTTTCATTTTACAACCAATGATGGAATTTCTCTCCTTAAATTATTCCAGTTAGCCTCTAACCAGCACAATAACTCTGGGCTGGAATCTCTGTTGCTGCCGAAACCTGTTTGAATTGATATGTTACAGTGCTTTGGGCTTGTTTCGTAGACTTTTAATTTTACTCTCGTGTTCTGTTGTTGCAAGCTAGATGTTTGTCTCATTACCCAGATCCCTCAGTCTCTCCTCACAGGGCACTGCTCCAATGCCAACAGTGTGCCCAGGTGGCCAAGAGAGCCAGTGGCATCCTGGCCCGCATCAGGAGTGGTGTGGGCAGCAGGAGCAGGGAGGTCATTCTGCCCCTGTTCTCTGCAGTGGTTAGACCTCACCTTGAGTCCTGTGTTCAGTTCTGGGCCCCCCAGTTTAGGAGGGACATTGAGATGCTTGAGCGTGTCCAGAGAAGGGCGACAAGGCTGGTGAGAGGCCTTGGGCACAGCCCTACGAGGAGAGGCTGAGGGAGCTGGGATTGGTTAGCCTGGAGAAGAGGAGGCTCAGGGGTGACCTTATTGCTGTCTACAACTACCTGAGGGGTGGTTGTGGCCAGGAGGAGGTTGCTCTCTTCTCTCAGGTGGCCAGCACCAGAACAAGAGGACACAGCCTCAGGCTGCGCCAGGGGAGATTTAGGCTGGAGGTGAGGAGAAAGTTCTTCACTGAGAGAGTCATTGGACACTGGAATGGGCTGCCCGGGCAGGTGGTGGAGTCGTCATCCCTGGGGCTGTTCAAGGCAGGATTGGACGTGGCACTTGGTGCCATGGTCTAGCCTTGAGCTCTGTGGTAAAGGGTTGGACTTGATGATCTGTGCGGTCTCTTCCAACCTTGGTGATACTGTGATACTGTGATATTCACAGCCTTCTGTTGGACTCTTTTAAGTAGATCTCTGTCCTTCCTGAACTGGGGAGCCCAAAACTGAGCATGATAATCCAAGTGAAGTCTCAGCAGGACACATCAGAGAGGAAAGAGAACTTCTCTGATTCTGATGGCCACACTCCTCTTAATGCACCACAGGACCCTATTGACCTTCTTGGCCACAAAGGCACATTGCAGTCCCATGGAGAGCTTCTTGCCCACCAGCACTCCACAGGGCTGCTTTCCAATCTCTGTAGTTGATGGCTAGTGGCTGGCCTCCAGGTGGACTTTGTGCTGCTGATTGCAATCCTGTGAGCCCAGTATGTAAGCCAGCTTTACTCCTTCTCACTGTCCACCTTCCTAACCTGCATCAGTTTGCCTGGAAGGATGTTGTGGGAGATGCTGTTAAAAGTGTCTTTGTGAGGTGAAGGTACCTTACATAGAATAGAATCATAGAATCAACCAGGTTGGAAGAGACCTTCAAGATCATCCAGTCCAACCTAGCACCCAGCCCTAGCTGGTCGACTAGACCATGTTACCAAGTGCCTCATCCAGGCTTTTCCTGAACACCTCCAGGGACAGTGCCTCCACCACCTCCCTGGGCAGCCCATTCCAATGCCAATCACTCTCTCTGTGAAGAACTTCCTCCTAACATCCAGCCTGTACTTCCCCCAGCACAACTTGAGACTGTGTCCTCTTGTTCTGTTGCTGCATACATGCAGCCTATCTATCTTAGGTCAGTAGGGTAAAATGGAGTAGGAAATAAGGAGATTTTGAAATAACACATCTGATGTGGAAATGTAGGTTGGAACTCCTTAAAGAGTTTGCTTCCTTCTAATCAAACATATGGAACTGTAGAATATTCTCCTGATATGGAAATGTAAATATGTTTCTAAAATAATCCAAGTGGTATGTGATAGACAGTAACATGGATATTACTGCCACTTTTAGTCCCTCAGGCTCTCCTAAGAAACTTGGCAGCTTAAATGTGGCAGGATTTTCACAGACAGAAATAGGAAGAGCTCACTGGCTCCAGTCTCCATAGAAACCGTACAATAACTCTTGAAGCTGTTTTTGAGACAGGGAGTACTGATTAAAGTGATGCCTGATGCAGTGTATGACTTGCACAAATTCTAGAGAGCACATGATTCATGTGAAGTACAGGTTTTACAGAGAACTCTGTGTTGCTCTGATCCAGAGTTGAACTTTGGATTTTGGGATACTTATGACCTGGAAAAGGATTGTGTTCCTGGTTAATCCGCACTGTATTATATGACCTCACTGTGCAGTACACTCCAGATGGTTTTGAAGCTACCCAAACGGAGCTGTCATGTGGGTGATGTTCACAGTATTGTGTAACTACCACTCTTTTGCTGGGCATCCTCATACATTTCAGATTAATTGCACATTAGAATTTGTGTCCAGCACAAGTAGGGAAGTGATTGTCCCCCTGTACTGAGCACTGATGAGGCCACACCTTGAGTATTGTGTTCAGTTTTGAGCACCTCAATGCAAGAGAGATATTGAGATGCTAGAGACAGTGCTGAGGAGGGCAACGAAGCAGGGGAAGGGCCTGGAGAACAAGTCTTATGAAGAGTGACTGAAGGAGCTGGAGCTGTTTAGTTTGAAAAAGAGGAGGCTGAGGGCAGACCTCAAGGCTACCTGAAAGGATGTTGTGGAGAGGTTGGTGCTGGTCTCAGAGTTAATTCATTACAGAAGAAGGAGTGGCCTCAGGCAGCATCAGTGTTGCCATGGTTTAAAGAGCAGCACCTAAGGTTGAACCCTGTACGCCTAAGGCTGAGCTCCCCTGTGTACTCCTGGATGAAGGAGAGGAAACCTGAAGGAGGGAATGCTCCCCATTGGTCAGTGCAGACTGGGTTAGGGATCAGTTACACAAATTGAATGTTCACAAGTCCATGGGCCCTGATGGGATGCACCCAAGGGCGCTGAGAGAACTCTGCCTGATGTTACCTCTCTGCCACTCCATCATCTTTGCCAAATGGTGTCAGACAGGAGAGGTGCCTGAGGGCTGGAGGAGAGCCAATGGCACTCCAGGCTTCGAAAAGGGCAAGAAAGAGGTTCCAGAGAGCTATTGACCATTCAGCCTCACCTTCATCCCTGGAAAAATGATGGAGCAGCTCCTGCTGGAGGGCATCTCAAGGCACTTGGAAGAGAAGAAAGTTATCAGGAGTAGTCAGCATGGATTTACCAAGGGGAAATCATACTTTACTAATCTGGTATTACTCTATGATGACATAAGTGAATGGGTAGATTCAGGGAGAGCAGTGGATGTAGTCTACCTTGACCTCAGGAAGGCCTTTGACACTGTCTCCCATGACATCCCAGTAAGCAAGCTCAAGAAGTTTGGGATGGAAACACAGACAGTGAGATGAATTAGGAACTGGTTACAAGACAGAGTTCAAAGAGTGATCAGTGGTGCCAGGTCCAGCCGGAGAGCTGTGGATGTAGTGTACCTGGACTTCAGCAAGGCCTTTGACACTGTCTGCCACAACAGTCTCCTGGCCAAGCTGGCAGCTCCTGGCTTGGACAGATTCACTCTAATATGGGTCAAAAACTGGCTGGAGGGCTAGGTCCAGAGAGAGGTAGTGAATGGTGCCACATGCAGTTGGCAACTGTCACTAGTGGTGTGCCCCAGGGGTCAGTGCTGGGCCCAGTCCTGTTCAATATCTTTATTGATGATCTGGACGAGAGGATTGAGTCCAGCATCAGTAAGTTTGCAGATGACACCAAGCTAGGAGCAGCTGTGGATTTGTTGGAAGGTAGGAGAGCCCTGCAGAGGGACCTGGACTGGCTGGATGGGTAGGCAGAGGCCAATGGGATGAGATCAAACAAGGTCAAGTGCAGGGTTCTGCACTTTGGCCACAACAACCCCAAGCAGCACTACAGGCTGGGGACAGAGTGGCTGGAGAGCAGCCAGGAAGAAAGGGACCTGGGGGTGCTGGTGGATAGTAGCTGAAGATGTGTGCCCAGGTGACCAAGAGAGCCAATGGCATCCTGGCCTGCATCAGGAACAGTGTGGCCAGCAGGACGAGGGAGGTTATTCTGCCTCTGTACTCAGCACTGGTCAAGCCACACCTTGAGTGCTGTGTCCAGTTCTGGGCCCCTCAATTCAAGAGAGATGTTGAGGTGCTGGAAGGTGTCCAGAGAAGGGCAACAAAGCTGGTGAGGGGCCTAGAGCATAATCCCCATGAGGAGAGGCTGAGTGAGCTGGGGTTTTTGAGGCTGGAGGAGGCTCAGGGGTGACCCCATTGCTGTCTACAACTATCTGAAGGGAGGCTGTATCCAGGTGGGGGTTGGTCTCTTCTGCCAGGCAACCAGCAACAGAACAAGGGGACACAGTCTCAAGTTGTGCCAGGGGAAGTCTAGGCTGGATGTTAGGAGGAAGTTGTTGGCAGAGAGAGTGATTGGCATTGGAATGGGCTGCCCAGGGAGGTGGTGGAGTTGCTGTCCCTGAAGTGTTGAAGAAAAGCCTGGCTGAGGCACTTAGTGCCGTGGTCTGGTTGACTGGCTAGGGCTGGGTGCTAGGTTGGACTGAATGTTCTTGAAGGTCTTTTCCAACCTGGTTGATTCTATGATTTTATGAACTGATGGAGTCTCCCAGGGATCAGTGGTGGGTTCAGTGTTCAACATTTTCATCAATTACACTGATGAGGGCACAGACAGGCAGAGCCTGCTCAGCAAGTTTGCTGATGACACCAAACTAGGAGACTGTGAAACCATTCAGTGAGACTTGGACAGACAGAGCTGGGCACAGAGGAACCAGATGAAGTTCAACAAGAACAAGTGCAGAGTCCTTCACCTGGGGAGAAATAGTAAACTGCACCAGTACAGGCTGGGAGGTGATCTGCTGGAGAGCAGCCCTGTGGAGAGGGACCTGGGAGTGCTGGTGGATAACATCCACGGGACAGCAATGTGCCCTTGTGGCCGAGAGGGCCAATGGGATCCTGGGGTGCATTAAGAAGTGTGTCCAGCAGATCCAGGGAGGTTCTCCTCCCCCTGCCTGGGTGAGACCCCATCTTGAGTACCGTGTTTGGTTTTGGACTCCCTAGTTTAAGAGGGACAAGGATCTGCTGGAGAGAGTCCATCAGAGGGCTACAAACATGATTAGGGGACTGCAGCACTGCCTGACGAGGAGAGGCTGAGAGATCTGGGGCTGTTTAGTCTGCAGAAGAGAAGACTTAGGAGGGATTTAGTAAATGTTTATCAATATCTGAGGGCTGGGGGTCAGGAGTGGGGGTCAGGCTCTGCTCACTTGCTCCCTGGGATAGGACAAGGAGCAATGGATGGAAGCTGAAGCACAGGAGGTTCCAGCTCAACACAAGGGGGAGTATCTTGGCTGTAAGGGTCAGAGAGCCCTGGCACAGGCTGCCCAGAGAGGTTGTGGAGTCTCCTTCTGTGGAGCCTTTCAAATCCTGCCTGGATGTGTGCCTGTGTGACCTGAGCTCGATTGTATGGTCCTGCTGTGGCAGGAGGTTGGACTTCATGATCTCCTTGAGTCCCTTCCAACCTCTAACATCCTGGGCTCCTGTGACTCCACTCTTCACAGGTCTCCATTTGCACACTGAGCCACTGATCGCAACTCTTTGAGAGCAGCCATTTAGCCAATTCCTTTAGCCAATGCCTTACCCATCAGATGGTCCATCCATCAGCTCCATATCCTTCCAATTGAGAGACCAAGGTGTTGTGTGGTACAGTGTTGAACGCTTTGCACAACTCCAGGAAGATGATGTCAGTTGTGTTCTTCCTTACTCACCGCTACTATGACCACATCATAAAATGCTCTAGGTGAAGTCATGTTAGTTGGCACTGATCACCTGCTTATTTTCCATGTGCCCTAGGAGAGTCTTCAGAAGGATGTGCTCCAGTATCTTGCTGGGCACTGAGGTGAGACTGACTGGCTGCACTTTGGCCACAACAACCCCATGCAGAGATACAGGCTGGGGTCAGAGTGGCTGGAGAGCAGCCAGACAGAGAGGGATCTGGGGGTGCTGATTGATACCTGCCTGAACATGAGCCAGCAGTGTGCCCAGGTGGCCAAGAGAGCCAGTGGCATCCTGGCCTGCATCAGGAATGGTGTGGTCAGCAGGAGCAGGGAGGTCATTCTGCCCCTCTACTCTGCACTGGTTAGACCACACCTTGAGTGCTGTGTTCAGTTCTGGGCCCCCCAGTTTAGGAGGGACATTGAGATGCTTGAGCGTGTCCAGAGAAGGGCGACGAGGCTGGTGAGAGGCCTTGAGCACAGCCCTACGAGGAGAGGCTGAGGGAGCTGGGATTGGTTAGCCTGGAGAAGAGGAGGCTCAGGGGTGACCTTATTGCTGTCTACAGCTACCTGAGGGGTGGTTGTGGCCAGGAGGAGGTTGCTCTCTTCTCTCAGGTGGCCAGCACCAGAACGAGAGGACACAGCCTCAGGCTGTGCCAGGGGAGATTTAGGCTGGAGGTGAGGAGAAAGTTCTTCCCTGAGAGAGTCATTGGGCACTGGAATGGGCTGCCCAGGGAGGTGGTGGAGTCGCCGTCCCTGGAGCTGTTCAAGGCAGGACTGGACGTGGCACTTGGTGCCATGGTCTAGCCTTGAGCTCTGTGGTAAAGGGTTGGACTTGATGATCTGTGAGGTCTCTTCCAACCCTGATGACACTGTGGTACTGTGATACTGTGATACCTGGGACTTCCTAACTTCCCTTTTTGAAAATGGGGGCTATATTTCCCTTCTTCCAGTCAGTGGGAGCTTCTCCAGATAGCCATGACTTTTCAAATGTGATGGAAAGTGGCTTTGAAACTTCATCTGCCAGTTCCCTCAAGACCTGTCGGTGGATCTCCTCTGGCTTCATGGACTTAGGCACCTTCATGTCCATTAGGTGGTCTCAAATCTACCTTCTCTTACAGTGGGCGGATCTTCATCCTCCCAGTTCCTGTCCTTTCCTCCAGCACCTTGGATGGTGTCATTAGAGCTTTTACTGTTGAAGTCCAAGGTAAAAAACATCCTTGAGCACCTCAGCCTTCTCTGTATCCTGTGTGACCTGGTCCCCCATTTCCTTCCAGAGAGGGCCTACATGTTCCCTCTTCCTGCTTTCATCATTGATATGAAAACTTTTCTTGTTACCCTTGATGTCCCCAGCCAAATCTCATTCTGCCTGGGCCTTTCCTAGTCTGCCTCCTGACAACTTCTTTGTATTCCTCTCAGTTTGCCTCTTGGCAACCTCTCTCTAGCCTTGAGAATTGTGGTAAAGGGTTGGACTTGACCATCTGTGAGGTCTTTTCCAACCTTGTTGATACTGTGTGATACTGTGATACTGTGTTTCCATCCTCTGTGGGCTTTCTTTTTGCAGCTGGTAGTGTCCAGGAGCAACCTGTTCATCCCTGCAGGCCTCCTGTGCCATTCTTGCCCACATTCCCCTGTGCTGGGATGCATTGTTTCTGGGCTCAGAGGAGGCTATCATCCTTGAACACTATCCAGCTTTCTAGAGCCCTTCTTCCCTCCACGGCTTTATCCCACACTGCAGCTCCTTGAGGAGTTCAGAGTCTTCTCTCCTGAAGTCCAGGGTGTTCAGCTTGCTAAGCATCCTCCTTGTTGCCCTAAGGATCATGAATGCAGCCCTTTCATGGTCACTGCAGTTAATGTTTTCCTTTAGCTTCACATTGCCTACCAGCCTGTTCTCATTGATGAGAACAAAAGCCTTTCCCCAGCAGACCAGGTCTCTCAAAGTGACTCATGTGGTGTAAGTAACCAAAACCCTGGCTGTGGCACCATTCTAGTAACCATTTATCCTTTTCCAGTTTCAGTTGGCCCTTCCATGCCCCTTACTGGAGGGCTCAATGAAAAGTCTGTGCTTTGGAGTCTTCAGATTACTCGTGGCTGGTGCCCATAGAATCATAGAATCAGCCAGGTAGGAAGAGACCTCCAAGGTCATCCAGTCCAACCTAGCACCCAGCCCTAGCCAGTCAACCAGACCATGGCACTAAGTGCCTCATCCAGGCTTTTCCTGAACACCTCCAGGGATGGTGCCTCCACCACCTCCCTGGGCAGCCCATTCCAATGCCAATCACTCTCTCTGCCAACAACTTCCTCCTAACATCCAGCCTAGACCTACCCCGGCACAACTTGAGTCTGTGTCCCCTTATTCTATTGCTGGTTGCCTGGGAGAAGAGGCCACCCCCACCTGGCTACAATGTCCCTTCAGGTAGTTGTAGACAGCAATGAGGTCACCCCTGAGCCTCCTCTTCTCCAGCAGAGTTGGGTAGTAGTCAGTGAGGTGTACAAGGCAAGGTAGTCTCTCAGTTATATTCTTGATAGGATATCTAACAGAATTATAAAGGCATTCTAGATAAAGGAGTTTCAGCAGTTAACTTCAACTTTTACCATCTTTAGGCTAGCATGCTTGATTCATTGAGTTCATCATTCCCAACCCATGTCAAAACATTAGTCCTTTTCTTTCTGACATAAGCTGGACATGCAGGGAGAGTTTCAGTATACTGGTTTTTTTCTGAATCTCAGGTAGAAAGTGCAGCCCTCTTTAAAGACAAAGGAACAACCCAAATACTTTTCCCAGAACCATTCACTGTTTTGCATGAGTGGTTTTTATTTATGTTTTCACCTGTGGTGGTTTGGCCCAGCTCCCTTTGAGAAAGCCACAGCATTCTCCAAGAGGTCCAGAGAGGTCTAGGAGGTGGACCCTGGAAATTGTGACTTGGCTAGGCTAGGTCAATGGGCCAGCATTAATGGGATGAGTTTCAAAAAGGGCAAATTCCAGGTCCTTCACTTGGGTCACAAGCCCAAGCAGTGCTACAGGCTTGAAGAAGTGTGAGGCAGGCTTGGGGCAGAGAGCTGCTGGCAGAAGGGGATCTGGGAGTTGTAATAGACAGGGCAGCTGAATATAAGCCAGCAGTGTGCCCAGGTGGCCAAGAAGGCAAATGGCATCCTGGCTTGGATTAAAAATGCTGTGGCCAGCAGGAATGGGGAGGTGATTGCCCCCTTGGACTTGGCTCTCGTGAGGCCACACCTTGAGTATTGTGTTCAGTTTTGGGCATCTCATTATGAGAAGGATGTGGAGGTGCTGGAGCAGGTCCAGAGGAGGGCAAGGAAGCTGAGGAAGGGCCTGGAGAATAAATCTTGTGAGGAGTGACTGAGGGAGCTGGGTATGGTTAGTTTGAGGAAGAGGAGGCTGAGGGGAGGCTTCATTGCTGTCTACAATTACATTGTGGAGAGGCTGCTGCTGATCTCTTCTCACAGGTAATTGGAGACAGAACAAGGGGGAATGGCCTCAAGCTGAGGCTGGGGAGGTTTAGATTGGACATTAGGAAAATGTTTTCCAAGGAGAGAGTGGTCAGGGACTGGAATGAGCTGCCCAGGGAGGTGGTGGAGTCACTCACCCTGGATGTGTTTAAGGGTGGTTTGGATGTGGTGTTTGGGAATATGGTTTAAGGTGAATCTTGTAGATCAGGATTCTAGGTTGGACTTGTTGATCCTGAGGGGCTTTGCCAACCTGGATGTTTCTGTGATTCTGCAATTTTGTTATCCAACCCCATAATCCTGCTATCACTTTATAAGTGGACACCAAATTCCAATTTCTCTCTCTTCTCCCTCTTCTTTCAACTCTCTGAGAGTCTTATCTGGTAAACTCATGGAGCAGTAACCTGCCTGCAGCCTTCTAGGCCACAGTTAATTTCTTGCTGCACAATCAAGCCTGTTTGAGCCTAAGGGGAGACAGTGTTGGGGGAGAAAACGAGCACTGGGGTGTGGTGGTTTAGCTTGGCTGGGGGAAAGGTTTGGAGGAGTTCTCATGTGTCCTGTATCTGTATCGTGCAGCAAGGATTCATGTATGTCATATTCTCCTATGCACCTTTAAATACACTTTTCTGTATTCCTCTCCAAATCAGGAAGAGCATTTTTATTTTACTGCCTTGATTAGTTTTATTTCTGTCCACTCAATAAAACTTCTCTCTTCCTTAGGTTAATTTCAGCTGTAAAAGGTGTTTGCAGCTAGGAATACACTGCTGGCCTGTCCTCTAGCATGGTAATGTCTGTTAGCTGCTGTTTGCCAGCTGTCTCATTCTCTAAATGAAAAATACCCCAAACAATAAATTGTGTAGAAGAAGGTACATTCTTGTTCACTGGTATGCATGGAAATCTAGAAGGAATTTGACAAAACTCAAATGGAGTTCTGTTGCCCCAAGACAGAAGAGTATTTTACTTGTGTGTCTCCTGCCATGCTGTGGTTGCAGTGATGGCTGGAGGTTTCTTTTAGACATCCTTAGCACTGTGTGGTAGTTACCTCTTCATTCATTCCTTTGTCATGCTGCTGAGACATTGACTTTTCCTGTGAAGTTTTCTTCATGCAGACATGGCTCTTATAATTTTGAAGTATTTTCTTAATAGTGAAGAGTGATGAAACAAAACAGGGTTGCCTGCAGTTGCCCCTGTGTTACAAAGTGTGGTGGTTTGGCCCTGTCTGGGAGCCAAATACCCACCAAAGCTTCTCTATCACTCCCCTTCTTAAATGGAAAGGGGGAAATATAACAAAAGCCAGTGCTAAGATAGAAGCGATTTAATAATGACAATAAACAGAGCAATAGACCACACAGAAAGCAAAAGCAGAGAGAGAGATGCTGGTCTCCAGTGCCCATCAGCAGGATGATGCTGGGTCTCAGGAAGCAGAGCTCTCTGTGCTTGGTTCCCTTGGAGAACAGACACCAAGGATGAATCTGGCTCAGGGGTGACCTCATTGCTGTCTACAACTACCTGAAGGGGCATTGTAGCCAGGTGGGGGGTGGCCTCTTCTCCCAGGCAACCAGCAATAGAACAAGGGGACACAGTCTCAAGTTGTGCCAGGGGTAGGTATAGGCTGGATGTTAGGAGGCAGTTCTTCCCAGAGAGAGTGATTGGCATTGGAATGGGCTGCCCAGGGAGGTGGTGGAGGCACCGTCCCTGGAGGTGTTCAAGAAAAGCCTGGATGAGGCACTTAGTGCCATGGTCTGGTTGATTGGATAGGGCTGGGTGTTAGGTTGGACTGGATGACCTTGGAGGTCTCTTCCAACCTGCTTGATTCTATGATTCTGTGAATCTCCCCAGACCTCCTTCTTTCATGTCATTCTTATATCTGAGCTGATGTCACATGGCATGGAACATCCCTTTGGACAGCCTGGTTCAGCTGCCTCAGCTGTGTCCCCTCAACACACCCTTGGGGTGTTGGAGATGTTGGAAAACTCCAGCCTGGTTGTTCAGCTCAGCAGCAGCCAAAACACTGCTGTGCTATCAACACTCAGCTGCATCACTGCAAAGCACTAGAAAGATGCTTTGAGGAGAATTAACCCCAGCTCAGCTCAAACCCACTACACAAGGGACAAGTTGCTTCAAAGCTGTGTGTGAAATAAATGTCATCCTCTTGCCCTGTGGACCCACTACGCAGCTGTGTTTTATGAGCTGAAACACTTCCCATATAAATGTTAAGGAAAGCTGTGTGCACAGAATTTGTCAACACAGAGATTTGGGGTGAGCTGGTTTATTTTTGATTTGTGTAGACGAAAGTAAGCATCTGAAGAGGTTTGGGAGTTAACAAATGATGTTCTGTATTTTTGTTAGAGTTGACATGCATCGTGTAGTTTGTTTCCTCATAATAGCTGATGACCCTGATAGAGAACTTGTGCTTCAGTGTGCTAGCTACTGCCTCAGTGCATCGTGGAGCTGGCCACACAGCTTTTAGATTGTCTTTTTGGATACTGTGTTTTGCCATTGCTGTGAAGTCAACAGAACTGCTGGGTTAGGGAGAGGCCACTTTCAGTGTTAGAAGTACAAAACAGTGGAAAATTACAAAGCTCAGTACTGCTGATAAACACACAGCGGCCAGAGCAGATGCAGAGACTTGGTGGTGTGTTGCCATAGCACTGAGAGGAATGGAGGCAGAAGGCAGAGGCCTACAGTTCTGTTCTTCCAATTATCCTTGCAACACTGCTGACTAGATGAGTGACTCCACATTGCACATTTTGTGCAACTGATAAAGAAACAACTCCTTGCTGTTTACAGCTGCCTGAAGGGACATTGTGCGGGGGCTGCTGCTGGTCCCTTCTCACAGGTGACTGGAGATAGAACAAAGGGGAATGGCCTCAAACTGAGGCTGGGGAGGTTTAGATTGGATATTAGGGAAAAGTTTTTCTTAGAGAGTGTGGTCAGGGACTGGAATGAGCTGCCCAGGGAGGTGGTGGAGTCACCCACCCTGGATGTGTTTAAGGGTCATTCAGATGTGGTGCTTAGGGGTATGGTTTAAGGTGAATCTTGCAGAGTAGGGTTATAGGTTGGAGTTGGTGATCCTGAGGGGCCTTTGCAACCTGGGTGTTTCTGTGACTCTGTGAACTGTTTGATAACCAGAAATGATGGCTTGACTATAATCCCACACAGGCACAGCACACAACAGTAGATAATGAGGCATAAATGTTACTCCAATTTCATATCTGACTTGGAGGGGCAGATTTGAGAGGTTTGTCCTCCTTACTCACTCCCAAGATTTGCAACCTTGGCTACAGCAAGTGCTTCTCCCAGAAAATGAAGCTTGCCATTGCAATTGTGTTTTACAGCTATAAACTTGTTCTGTGGTATAGTGCACTTATCACTGACAGTGTTACAGAATCTGGAGATGCCCCATCCTCTTTAACATCTTCATAGATGATCTGGATGAGGGCATCGAATCAGTCACCAGCAGGCTTGCAGATGACACCAAGCTGGGGGCAGATGTGACAGAATTGGAGGGCAGAAGGGCTCTGCAGCAGGACCTTGACCACCTGGACAGATGGGCAGAGTCCAATGGGATGGCATTCAATAGCTCCAAGTGCAGGGTGCTGCACTTTGGCCACAACAACCCCATGCAGAGATACAGGCTGGGGTCAGAGTGGCTGGAGAGCAGCCAGACAGAGAGGGATCTGGGGGTGCTGATTGATACCCACCTGAACATGAGCCAGCAGTGTGCCCAGGTGGCCAAGAGAGCCAGTGGCATCCTGGCCTGCATCAGGAATGGTGTGGTCAGCAGGAGCAGGGAGGTCATTCTGCCCCTGTACTCTGCACTGGTTAGACCACACCTTGAGTACTGTGTTCAGTTCTGGGCCCCCCAGTTTGGGAGGGACATTGAGATGCTTGAGCGTGTCCAGAGAAGGGCGATGAGGCTGGTGAGAGGCCTTGAGCACAGCCCTATGAGGAGAGGCTGAGGGAGCTGGGATTGTTTAGCCTGGAGAAGAGGAGGCTCAGGGGTGACCTTATTGCTGTCTGCAACTACCTGAGGGGTGGTTGTGGCCAGGAGGAGGTTGCTCTCTTCTCTCAGGTGGCCAGCACCAGAACGAGAGGACACAGCCTCAGGCTGTGCCAGGGGAGATTTGGGCTGGAGGTGAGGAGAAAGTTCTTCCCTGAGAGAGTCATTGGACACTGGAATGGGCTGCCTGGGGAGGTGGTGGAGTCGCCGTCCCTGGAGCTGTTCAAGGCAGGATTGGACGTGGCACTTGGTGCCATGGTCTAGCCTTGAGCTGTGTGGTAAAGGGTTGGACTTGATGATCTGTGAGGTCTCTTCCAACCTTGGTGATACTGTGATACTGTGTGTGATACTGCGTGAAAAAACCTTCTTGGAGGTTGTGGATGTCCCTTCCCTGGCTGCGTGTTAAGGCCAGGTTGGATGAGGCCTTAAGCAACCTGGTCTAGGGGAAAGTTCATTAAATTTAATGCAAAAGCTTACTTAATCTACTAGAAGAATCAACATTAGTGACATCAGGCATGTCATTAATGAGGGAAATTAATTTCAAGTAGAAATTTCGTGATCCAATGGTAAGCAACCAGAATTTTCTCAATGAATAATGACAATCTAGACAGGGTCTGCCAGCAGGAATCTGGAAATGCTTGAAAAACCTCTGAAAATATGATGAGAGGGGAAAAATAGTAAAGAAACGAATTTAGTATAAGTTTTGTGTCTGTAAATAAACTTGTGGTAGTTATTCCTAATGTTAGTGAACTATGGCTGTTGGAACATAACAGGGAGACTAACTTTCATCAGAGTTGCAGGGTAGGAGTTGGTCTCATGGCATGTTGTTGTCAAAAAATGGTAAGCACTGGGATGCAATCACAGAACCTTGGAGATTGGAAGGGACCTCTGGAGATCATCCACTCCAAGCCCCCTGCCAAGGCAGGATCCCTTAGGATAGTTCACACAGGAATGCATCCAGGCATGTTTGGAAAGTCTCCAGAGAAGGAAACTCCACAGCCTCTCTGTGCAGCCTGCTCCAGGGCTCTGTCACCTTCACTGTAAAGAAGTTTCTCCTCATCTTGAGCTGAAACCTTCTCTGTTCTAGTTTGTAGCTGTTTCTTCTTGGCTCATTGCTGCTGACCACCAAAAAGGGATTGGCCCCAGGCACTTGACCTTCACCCATCAGGTATTTGTACACATTGATCGGATCTCCTCTCCATCTTCTCCAGACTAAACAGCCCCCAGAGCTCTCAGTCTCCCTTCGTAAGGGAGATGCTCAAGTCCCCCAGTCATCTTCATGGCTCTATGCTGGACTCTTTCCAGCAGGTCTCTGTCTCTCCTGAACTGAGGAGCCCAAAATTAGATGCAGCATTCCAGATGTGCTCTCACTAGGGCAGAGTAGAGAGGGAGAAGAAGCTCCCTAGACCTGCTGGACACAATTAAAGAAATTTAAATGAATTCTGATGAGAGAATTGAGGTTTGTGTAGAGTGACATCTAAGAAGATTTATTTGATTAGCTTTCGTCTGTTAGCTTCAGGGCCCTTCTTCCAATTGCTGCTGCTATAAAATGAAGTTAGACTTTCTTGTGCACTCCTGCTCTGTGTCTGACTCACTGTCTCTCATTTTCTGGTGCACCTTTGCAAGTTTATTTCCTCTGCATTGTCCTTCTCCCTCTCTCTTGCCTGTTTCCCACTCCTTTGTGCGCTTCCCTGGGCTGGCACTTTTTTGTATCCTATGTGTGGTCTTCCTTTTCGTAGAATCATAGAATCAACCAGGTTGGAAAAGACCTCCAAGATCATCCAGTCCAACCTAGCACCCAGCCCTATCCAGTTAACTAGACCATGGCACTAAGTGCCTCAGCCAGGCTCTTCTTGAACACCTCCAGGGACGGTGCCTCCACCACCTCCCTGGGCAGCCCATTCCAATGCCAATCATTCTCTCTGGCAAGAACTTCCTCCTAATATCCAGCCTAAACCTCTCCTGGCACAACTTGAGACTGTGTCCCCTTGTTCTATTGCTGCTTGACTAGGAAAAGAGACCAACCTCACCTGGCTACAACCTCTCTGCAGGTAGTTGTAGACAGCAATGAGGTCAGCCCTGAGCCTCCTCCAGGCTGCACACCCCCAGCTCCCTCAGCCTCTCCTCACACGGCTGTGCTGCAGGCCCCTCATCAGCTTCATTGCCCTTCTCTGGACACCTTCCAGCACCTCAACATCTCTCTTGAGTTGAGGGGCCCAGAACTGGACACAAGATGGGGCCTGATCAATGTTGAGTATAGAGGAAGAATAACCTCCCTTGTTCTCCTGGCCACACTGTTCCTGATACAGGCCAGCCAGGATGCCACTCTTGCACTCTTGCCTTTTGCTCTTCCATGCGCCCCGCCATGCTTCCTGCTCTGTCATGTGTGCTCTGCTCCTTCCACATGCACTTTCTTCCTCTGCAGTGTGCACTTCTTCTCAGTAACAATCACCCTCTCTCATTTGGATGTGCATTATTTCTCCTTTGCTTTTTCTTTCTCTTGTGCACTTCTGCTCTCTTGTTGTTGTCTTCTCTGCCCTTCTGTCTGTTGCTTTGCTCTTTGTCTTTCTTTCCCTTCTGTAGATTTCTTCCTTTTTTGCATGCTTTCCCATGTCTTACACTTTTCCCATCTCTCTCTCACATGAATGTGTAAAAATGAATTTTCCCTTTCTGTCACATGTTCAGTCTTTTTTACATGGATCTTCTTTCTCTCTCCCACATTCCTTCTCTCATGTCTTTTCTTTCTCTTGCACTTCTCTCCGTCATTCACTGAGGGAGACCTTCTATAAACTATGTACTTTTCCCTCTCAACCTATAGAGCCTCCTCCAGCCATCTTCTGCTTTTTGCTTGTTTCAGACCTGCTTTCCCTCTGTATTACATTTCTATTTTCATTCTTGGGCATTTCCCATCTCTTAGACACACTTTCCCCCTTTCTTCAAGGCTTTCTTGAGTCCCTTCTCCAGATACATAGGCTTTCTCTCTTCTACCCTTATTATCTCTCTTTGGTTCTCTTCCCTCTCTCTTGCTGTCCTTCTTCCCCCTCACACTCCCTTCATTCTGTGTCTTTCCCTCCTTTTACAAACCCTGTGAGATGCTGAGGGAGCTGGAGTTGTTTAGCCTGGAGAAGAGGAGGCTCAGGGGTGACCTCATTGCTGTCTACAACTATCTGAAGGGAGGCTGTAGCCAGGTGGGGTTGGTCTCTTCTGCCAGGCAAGCAGCAATAGAACAAGGGGACACAGTCTCAAGTTGTGCCAAGGGAAGTATAGGCTGAGTGTTAGGAGGAAGTTGTTCACAGAGAGAGTGATTGGCATTGGAATGGGCTGCCCAGGGAGGTGATGAAGTCACCGTCCCTGGAAGTGTTCAAGAAAAGCCTGGATGAGGCACTTAGTGCCATGGTGTGGTTGACTGGCTAGGGCTGGGTGCTAGGTTGGACTGGATGATCTTGGAGATCTCTTCCAACCTGCTTGATTCTATGATTCTGTTCTTGTGGATGGGCATCACATTGGCAGCTTCCAGTCTTCAGGAACCTCTCCAGTGAGCCAGGAAAAAATAAAAATTACAAAAGCTCCTGTCAAGGGCTGATTCTCAAGAGATCACAGCGAGGGAGCTGCTCTGCTACGTACCAATCCCTGACCCAGAATCTGGTCATCTATGAATGATTTAGCACCTGGTGCCCCACGAGCACACAGTATGAAACGGGGAGAGGCAGTGCCACATCTGTCCGCCCCTCCGGTTCCCCGCAACGAGGTCTCCTTCCCTGTCTTAGGGGCTTTATATGTGTCCCCTGTATCTCTATGTCTCTCTCTGGGGAACTTCACACTTTCCCTGCTCCTGTCCGTAGCTCACACACTTCCCACTCGTAGGTGTTTTCTGCCATTCTTGTAATTTCTCCCTTGCTCACTCTTTCCCTCTGTTGTTCACTCTTTTAATCTTGTTTTCCTGTTTGCTTTCTTTTGATTTTCTTTTCTTTTTCCTGCTTCTTTAACTTCTCGAACTTCCCATCTGTGTCATGTGTGTGTTCTGTCACACGCTTTCTTCCTTCACATCTCATGCTCTTCCCTTCCCGACGTACTTTCCCTTTCTTGTACTTTTCTTCTAATGCAGTTTCTTGAGTGTACTTTTCCTGTCTCTTTTTCATATTCTTGCCCCCTGCCTTGTGTACTCTTCCCTTCCACATTAATATTTACTTTCTCTGTCACTTTCTGTCTCTCAGTCCTTAATGGTTTCCCTCTCTTGCACATGCACTTTCCCTTGCTTTTTTCTTCTCATTGTTTTCATCTCTTGAGATGTCTCTCTTTTTTCCCCCCACCTGCTATAGTTCACACACAGGCTTTATCACTTCTGTGTTTTCTCTCTTAAGCATGCTCCATGCCTTGCAGCTGCTTACCTTATCTTGTGTATTTTCTCCTTCTCAGTGCTTTCTTTCTTTCTTTCTTTCTTTCTTTCTTTCTTTCTTTCTTTCTTTCTTTCTTTCTTTCTTTCTTTCTTTCTTTCTTTCTTTCTTTCTTTCTTTCTTTCTTTCTTTCTTTCTTTCTTTCTTTCTTTCTTTCTTTCTTTCTTTCTTTCTTTCTTTCTTTCTTTCTTTCTTTCTTTCTTTCTTTCTTTCTTCCTTCCTTCCTTCCTTCCTTCCTTCCTTCCTTCCTTCCTTCCTTCCTTCCTTCCTTCCTTCCTTCCTTCCTTCCTTCCTTCCTTCCTTCCTTCCTTCCTTCCTTCCTTCCTTCCTTCCTTCCTTCCTTCCTTCCTTCCTTCCTTCCTTCCTTCCTTCCTTCCTTCCTTTCTCTCTCTCTCTCTCTCTCTTTCTCTCTCTCTCTCTTTCTCTCTCTCTCTCTTTCTCTGTCTCTCTCTCTTTCTCTCTTTCTCTCTCTCTTTCTCTCTTTCTCTCTCTCTCTCTTTCTCTGTCTCTCTCTCTTTCTCTCTTTCTCTCTCTCTTTCTCTCTTTCTCTCTCTCTTTCTCTCTCTCTCTCTCTCTTTCTTTCTTTCTTCCTTTCTTCCTTTCTTCCTTTCTTTCCTGCTTACTCTTTCCCTCCTGTTTACTCTTTCTTAATATCCACACATACCTGCTTTCCCTCCGTCTCCTTTCTCTCACTCCCTCTTTCCCTTCTCACTTCCTCCCTAGTCTTCCCTCACTCTCTGCCCTTTTTTCTGTCTCCCTGTCCTGATCTCTAAATCATTTACTTTTGTTCTTACTCTTACCCTCTTCCATAGTTTTCCATCTTTCTTTCTTCCCTCTCTTTTCTTCTCTTTGTTTTCTCTCTTTCCCTGTTGCTTGCTGTCATTGCTTCTTGCTTTTCTTTGCTCTCACTTGCTTTTTATATTTCATTCTTCCTTTCTTTATTCCTTGTCACTCTGATATATTGCCTTGTGTACTCTCACTCTCTGGCCCACCTTTTGTCTTGCTTTATCTCTTTTGCTTTCATGTGTTGCCATTTTCCCCCTTCTGTCTCCAGTCACCTCCTGCCCAGTGTCTTTCCCTCAGTCTCTCTTCGTCTCCTTTCCCTCCTGATTACTCTGACCTGCAGAGTTTCCCTTGTCTTCTTGTTCCCTCTAGTGATCTTTGGTAACCTTTCACTGCTTGCTTTTTCTCTTTCTTTCTCACTTTCTCACCATCTTTCCTGATGATTTTTATTTCACATCCATTTTTGCCTTCCCACCTGCTTGGCCACATCATCTTATTATCTCTTGTCCTCTCAATTGCTGTTTTTCTCCACTCTTTAACACTTTTTTTCTGTCTCTCTTTCCATTTTCATCTTTATTTTCCTCAATTCCATTGTTGCTCAGTTTCCTCTGTTAGCTACCTTTCCTTATTCCTGTCTTTCAATCCTGTTTGATCCTTTTGACACTTCCTTCCCTCTTGGCTCTTTCTTTCCCTCTCTCTCAATTGCTGTAATTCTCCCTGTCTCTATGCTCCACCTTACTCCTTTTATTCTCATATGTGCTTCATAGAGTGACAGAATAGTTGAGATTGAAGAGGACCTCTGGAAATGATCTTGTCTAAGCTCTCTGCTCTAGCAGGGCCACCATGTTCATATGGCTTTGAATATTTCCAAGGATGGAGACTTTGCAAGCAGGGGAGCCTATGCAGTGCTCAGTCTTCCTTCAGTAAAGAAAACATTTTCTGATACTCAGAGGGGACTTCTTTTGTTGGTTTATGCCTGTTGCTTCTTGGTTTGTCAGTGAGCACCACAAGCCTGGCTCCATCCTCTTTGCAGTCTCCCTTGAAGTGTTTATGTACTTAGATAAGATCCTCTGCAAGCCTCCTCTAGGCTATATAATCCGATCTCTCTCAGCCTTTCATCATAGGAGAGATGTTCCAGTCTGTCATCTCAATGCCCTTCATGGGACTCTTTACAGGACCTTCATGTTTCTCTTGTAGTGTAGATCCCAGAACTGGACATAGAACTCCAAGTGTGGCCTCAACCAGTGCTGTACAGAGGACAAGGATCCTTTGATTTGCTGACAGCTTTCCTCCTAATGCAGGAGGAGGCCTCTGTTGCTAGGGCACATTGCTGGCTTGTGACAACTTGATGTCAGCCTGGATCAATAGGTCATTTTCTGCAAAGCTGCTTTACAGCTGGGTGGTGCCCAGTGTGTACTGGCGCATGAGGTTGTTCCTGCTCAAGTGCAGGACTTTGCACTTCCCTTTGCTGAACTTTTTGAGGTTCCCCTTGGCCTATTTCTCCAACCTGTTGGGCTCCCTTTGAATGGCAGCACAGCCTTCTGGTGTATCAGCCTCTCCTCCAGGTTTTGTGTGGTTTGCATACTAGCTGAGGGCACACTCTGCCCCTTTAACAGAAACTCTGAGCAGCACTGGATGCTGTGTTAATCCCTACAGCACTAGTCACTGGCGTCCAGATGGACTTTGTGCCACTGTTCACAGCTCTCTAACACTGACTGTTAAGCTGGTTTTCAGTCCTCCTCACTGTGTGCTTTTTCAGCCCACACTTAGTATTTTCTCTGTAAAAATCGTAAGGGAGGCAGTGTGAAAGGCCTTAACTGAAGCCTGAGCGAGCTACATCCACTGCTTTCCTCTCATCTAATAAGCATTTAGTTGTACAAGGTTATGATGCTGGTCACACATGACTTCTTCTCAGAGAATTCATGCTGGCTACTTCTCAACACCATCTTGTCCTTCATGAGCTTGGAAATGGTTTCCAGGAATAGTTTCATTACCTTTCCAGGGGCTGAGGCAAGGCTGCCTGGCTCATTGTTCCCTAGGTCTTGCTTTTTGAAGGCTGGAGTGACGGTTGCTTTTCTCCAGTCCTCAGGCACCTTTGTCAGCTCCTGTTGGACATTCAGAGGTTGATTTTGCCCTTGTGAAGAGATCAGGCAGCTCCCTCAGTATAGAATCACAGAATCATAGAATCAACCAGGTTGGAACACACCTCCAAGATCATCCAGTCCAACCTAGCACCCAGTCATATCCAGTCAACCAGACCATGGCACTAAGTGCCTCAGCCAGGCTTTTCCTGAACACCTCCAGGGACGGTGACTCCACCACCCCCCTGGGCAGCCCATTCCAATGCCAATCAGTCTCTCTGCCAACAACTTCCTCCTAACATCCAGCCTGTACCTCCCCTGGCACAACTTGAGACTGTGTCCCCTTGTTCTGTTGCTGGTTGTCTGGCAGAAGAGACCAACCCCCACCTGACTACAACCTCCCATCAGGTAGTTGTAGACAGCAGTGAGGTCACCCCTGAGCCTCCTCTTCTGCAGGCTGCACATCCCCAGCTCCCTCAGCCTCTCCTCATAGGGTTTGTGTTCCAGGCCCCTCACCAGCCTTGTTGCATGAGTGCATCCCATCAGGGCCTTTGAACTTATGTATGCCCAATTTGCATAACTACTCTTGAACCTTATCCCCATCCTCCAGGGGTGAGTCTTCCTTACTAATTTCTCTGAGTCTGTAAGTGCTTAGATTTCTGAAACAAATAACCTTATTAGCAAAGACTGTGGTGAAGAGGGTGTTCAGTGCCTCAGCATTTTTCATGTTTGGTGTCACCAGGTCCCTGCTGCCTTTAGTGACAGAAACACGTTGCCCCCAGTCATTCTTTTCCCATTCATGCACTTTATAGAAGCCCTGCTTGCATTTGACAGCTCTTGCCAGATTCAGTGCTAGATGAGCTTTGGCTTTCCTAACTACATGGCAGTGTGCTGGGATGCCTTGTCTCTGTGTTGCTTACAGGTTATCTGTCCCAGCAGCTGCTTTCTGCGTGATTCCTTTTCACGCTTGTAACTTTTGCCAGAAGCTCCTTCTTCAGCTGCGTTTGCACTTGAGTTTCTCCTAACTGGAATGAACTGCTTTTGAGCTTGGAAGAGGTGAGCCTCAGATATCAGAGAGTTTTCTTGGACATCTCTTCCCTCTCAGGTCTTTTCCCTCAGTATGCAGACCCTTGGAGAGGCCAAACTTTGTTTTCCTGAAGTCAAGGGTTGTGAAATTGCTTTTTTTCCTTCCTGCTTCTCAGGAGTCACCATCTCATGATCACTGCAGCCAAGGATGCCTTTGAGTTTTAAAACCCAAATGAGTCCTTCTCTGGTCATACTTATGGAGTCCACTGTTGCACCTCTTCTTATAGGCTTCTTGTCAATTGAGTCTGGAGGCTGTTTATGATGCTGTCCAGGAACCTCCTGGATTTCTTATGCTCTTCTCTGCATTATCCCTCCAGCAGATGTTGGAGTGGTTGAAGTACATTATGAGGACCACAGCCTGCCAACTGAGGCTACTTATCTACTTGTTCTTCTGATCAGACAGCCTTTAGCAGACACCCATTACAATATCACCTGTTCTGATCTGTTCTTTCATCCTTCCCTATAACTGTTCTTGAAAGCACACCTAGATCCACCTCAGCTTTGAAAACTGAGCCTGGTACACAGTTGAAAGGCTTCAGGTGGAGCATGAGCCTTCCTTTGGGTGCCAGAAGTCTTTCAGCCTTGGCTTCCACAAAGTTTTCATTTACAATTCTGCTAAGGATAGACTTTTCCTGTGCCTGCACTACAGTTGGACTCCAAGGCCCTTGAAGCTGTAGGGTATCTTAGAAGATTGTGTCTCTTTCATCCTCTCTGATGCTGCAAAGTGATGCTCACTCCATCTCTGAACTCCTCCACTTGGTGGCACAGCTCTTCAACTACAATCTATCTGCTTCAGTAATGAAGGCTGTCTCAGCAAGCCTTAGGAGGAAGCCCTGTGCAATGCTAAATGCTTCTGGAGACTGTATTCTGGTGCATCACTACCATGCTTGAGACTGTTTTGGCTAGGTGGAACTGAGATGGGGATCTGTTCATTACATCATTTTGCACAAACTGCTGTGCCTTTTAGCAATGCTCTAGGCCTGTCAGCTGTACAGGTGTTTGGCTGTAACAAAAGCTTCCAGGCATACTGGGTGAGGAACACCCATATTAGAACATATTGGAAGCTGCTGTAATTTGCTCAGACACTCAGACCTGTGCCTCTCCTTGTCTTATCCTTACTTTGCAAATTTTCTACTCTAGTGAGACCACACTTGGAATACTGTGTCAAATTTTGGACACACCAGTTCAAGAGGGACAGGGACCTGCTGGAGAGAACCATGAGGGTGACTGGAGGACTTGAGCATCTCTCCTATGGGAAGATGCTGAGAACCCTGGGACTGTTTAGTCTGGAGAAGAGAAGGCTCAGAGAGGATCCAATCAATGCATACAAATATCTGAGGGGTGGGTGTCAAGTCACTTGAGCCAATCTGGAGCCCCCAACACAAGAAGGATGTGGAACTGTTGGAGTGAGTCCAGAGGAGGCCACAAAGATGCTCAGAGGGCTGCAGCAGCTCTGCTGTGAGGACAGGCTACCAGAGTTGGGGCTCGGTAGCCTGGAGAAGAAAAGGCTTCAAGGAGATCTTGTAGTAGCCTTTCAGTATCTGTAGGGAGCCTACAAGAAGACTGGGGAGAGACAATTTACAAGGTCTTGTAATGACAGGACAAAGAGCGATGGGTTTAAACTGGGAGAGGGGAGATTGAAACTGGATGTTAGGAAGAAGTTCTTTTCAGTGAGTGTGGTGAGACACTGACACAGGTTGCCCATGAAAGTTATGGATGCTCCCTCCCTGAAGATGTTCAAGGCTAGGTTGGATGAGGCCTTGAATGACCTGTTTTAGTGGGAGGTGTCCTTGGCTATGGCAGGGGGTTGGAACTGGATGATCTTTGAGGTCTCTTCCAACCTAAACCATTCTATGATTTTGTGAATCTCTTTTCAGTGATCACCAGTGGTAAGACAAGGAGCAACAGCTACAAACTGAAAAAGAGACAGTTTCAGCTCAACATGAGGAGAAACCTCTTCACAGTGAGGGTGACAGAGCCCTGGAGCAGGCTGCCCAGAGGTTGTGGAGTCTCCTTCTCTGGAGACTTTCAAAGCCTGTCTGCATTCCTGTGCCAACTACCCTGGGTGATGCTGCCTTGGCAGGGGGCTTGGACTGGATGATCTCTGGAGGTCCCTTCCAAACTCTAGGGTTCTGTGATTCTGTGAGTTTCTCAGAGAGCTCCCAAGAGTACCCTATTGTTCCCAGTCCCTGTTACCAGAAGCTTCCAAAGGAGATCCAAGAAATCTGTGTCAGCTGCTTGCTCTCTTGCTCATTTTCTCTTGCTATTCATTTTTACCCCTCCTTTATATGTTCTCTTTGTTCCTTTTGCTCTTCCCTTTCGTCACACTTGTTTCCTCTGCCACTCTCCCCTGCTCATATGTGCTCTTTCCCTTTCATTCACCCTTTCCCATTCACTGTTGTTTCTTTTTTACCTCTGGGATTTTTTCTACCTGTTTCTGTCTCCCTCTCCACTAACTTCTTTCTCTTTCTATCCCAATTGATTTTTCCAAGCCACAATTTCCATTTGTCTTTTTTCCTGTTCTTTTCCTCCTTACTCTTTTCCCTTCTCTCAGGATCCTTACCTCTGCCTTTTGCCTTCTTGCTCAATTTCCTTTCTTCACTTACCTGCTCCCCTCTTGTGTTTTCACTCTGTCTGCTGTCCCTCCCTTCTCTTGTAACTCTGAATCTGTCCCATCACATCTCTTTGCCTTTTGATCTTATCTTCTACTCATTATCACTGCCTCTGCTTCTGCATCTCTTGTTTGCTCCCTGACATTTCTTACTTATGCTTGCTCTTTTCCCCTCCTTTCCTTCTTGCCTGTTGTCTTACCTTTGCTTTTCTTTCCCTCTCCCTGACTCATTTATTTTGCTCTTGCTCTTCTCTATCTACTCTCTTTTATTCTCTCTCAATCACATTCTGTCTTTCTTTCCTTCTGCTTCAATTTCTTCTCTTATTGCTCTGTCTATTGTGCTTTTTGTCTTTAATTGGCCTTTCTTTCTCTGCCTTCCTGCCTCTTTTCCTCTTTTGGCATACTTTGTGCTCTCCTCTCTATCAGGCTCTCCCTTCATCTCCCTCTCATGCCAACATGTGCTCTTGCTGTCCTTCTCTCTCTCCGAACCCTTCCTCTCTCTCTTTCTGTTTCTGTTTCTGTTTCTGTTTCTGTTTCTGTTTCTGTTTCTGTTTCTGTTTCTGTTTCTGTTTCTGTTTCTCACTTACCCAGAATCTCTTTATTTCCCTTGCACCTGAAGTTTCATATATTCACAGATTGTGTCTGATTGGAAAGGACCCTCAAAGGTTGTCTTGTCTAATCTCCCTGCAGTGGGCAGGGACACCTCCAGGTAGATCAGTCTGTCCAGGTACACACTGAGTCTGATCTTCAATGTCTTCAGGGATGGGACTTCAACCACATACTGGGCAACTTGTTCAGCGTTTTACCACTCCAATTGTAAAGAACTTCCTCCCTGATGGCCAACCTAGATCTATCCTGCTCTAGTTTCAAACCATTGCCCCTTGTCCTATCACTTCAAGGCCTTCTAAAGAGTCATAGAATCACAGAATGTCTGGAACTGGAAGGGAACATGAAAGATCATCCAGTCCAACCCCCCCTGCCAGAGCAGGGTCACCTCTGCTAGATCACATAGGAATGCATCCAGGCAGGTCTTCAACATCTCCAGAAAGGCAGAGTCTATAACCCCCTAATGCTTCCAGTGTGCTGTTACCCTTATAGTTAAAGAAATCTTCCTAAAAAGGACATGTCCATCTGTGACCACATTCCAGTCATGTGAGCTGTCTCATGGTATCTCTGTGATTGCCACCAGATCATAACTCGATGGGCACACATGGATCTCTGACACCTCTTTATTCCCCATGCTGCATGCGTTGGTGTGCAGGCATTTAAGGCAGTGACCTGAACATACTGGGCCCTCTGTTCCTGCCAGGAGCAAGTCCCCAGGGACCAGAACTCTTCTCTCCTTCCTCGAAGAAGAGGTTGCTATGTGCACTCAACCTCTGCTGTGGCTGTGAACCTGCCACCACTCACTCTCTTCATTTAAGCTTCTGTCTTTCACCTGACAGGTGTGCAACACAGAGGCCTCTTGATCCTGGCTCTCAGCTTCCAGTGCTCCATGTCTGTTGTGTAGGGGTAACTGGAAGGTGAGGGAGGCCAGGAAGGGGCTTGCCTGCCTCCCCAGGCAGGGACCTGTATCCAATCCTCTCCTTTCCTTAGGCCACTTCCTTCTGCATGGTGACATGAGGGGAGGGGATTCTCTGCTTCTCAAAGAGCCTCCACCTGCTGCCTTTGCACGGTATGATTCCACCCATCTATTTCATTCCCTGATTCTTCCCAACCTTTCCACCTCCTCCTTCAGCTCCACCTCTTGGCTGAGCAATTCGCTGCTCTGTTCACAGGGCAGACAGGAGGTGTCACTGCCTCCCTTGTGAAACAAGCACCAGGGGAAGTCACTCCCTGCAGCTGGACGCCTCTGCTGCCATGGTTTTGCACAGGAGCTCAGACTGAGTTGCCACTCAGTGGCAGTGGCTTTTGGCCATGTTATAGCCCTGTCGAGTTCTCTTCTAGGAGTTCTTTCCTCAGGCTTCACTGGTTCCATGGAACCTATCAGCAACAGACAGCCTTGGCACCTCCTGGGTGCACACAAGCCCTGTTTGCTCACTCTGTGCTCTGTGGGCAGTGAGTGGCTGCCCTCCCTGAGGCATCTTATAGCCTGAATGTGTCATCACTGGTGTGTGTTTCTGCCCATGCTGTCTCAGCAGGGTAGGCAAAGAGATAGTGCTCTTCCTGGCTT
The DNA here is from genome assembly GCF_015220805.1 of Pogoniulus pusillus. NCBI lineage: Eukaryota > Metazoa > Chordata > Aves > Piciformes > Lybiidae > Pogoniulus > Pogoniulus pusillus. The sequence continues at coordinate 110,600,292 of NC_087309.1, forward strand.
AAACAATGCCCCCAAAAGACCTTTTCCTCCTCTGTTTTTGCTTTGGACCCTTTCTCCATTGCAGTCATGCCAGCCCTGAAGCTGTTCTCTGCCTGTTTGCCTGCTCCTATTTGCCAAACAAAACCAAAAGACCCAAACCTGCCTGCAGCAATGGCCACACACTCCCAGGTGTCTTGGCATGCTCCTTCCCTCCGGTACCCCACTCACTGCATTCCAACACGCAAGGAAGGTAGCTGCCTGGCAGTTGGCAGTCTGAGCACCTCTTCTGCAGGCTGAACACCCCCATTTCTTTTGGCCTGTACTTCTCTGTACTGTGGCCAGAATCAGTAACTGCTTTGTTCTGGGTGCTGTTGGGTTATCAAAGCCACCCACTTAGACCAGGTTGCATCTGTAGCACAACGCAGTCATGAACCTTTAGCTTTAAACATCCGATTCAGAACTGGCAATCAAGGAGCTGTATGAAGATGTGACTCAGTTCCAATTGCTTTGGGAGCTGATTTTACTCCTTCATAAGCTGCTAATATTTCTTTCTCTGTTGCAGTGTAATTTGCCTCTGAACTTCTGTATCCATGACTCCAGGAGCCAAGTGGTTGTTCTTCTTTTTTATTTGGATCTCTCTGCCATAGCATCCAAGTTTGACCATTCTCACTTGTAGCTGCATACAGAATGCTTTTAATATCCAGACCAGTTCAGGCAGGTCCTAAACCCATTGCATGAACTACTTCTCACTTTAATCAAAGGCTGCTTGTTGCTCAGTCCCCACCCAAAGAGTTGTTTCTCCTGCGAGTCACATCATGCAAAGGTTTAACAGTCTGACTGCATCCAGGAATGTGTAGTCTCCAAAATCCCACTGCACCCAAGAAAGATAGAGTGTCCTTTTTATTCATGGGAATTGCCATGGTAGAGACTTAGTTTATCACATTCTGTGGAATATAAGGATGACCTTCCTGCCACTGCACTCCCAGAAATTGGGTTTCTCTGGCAGGTCCTTTGACTTTAATGGCAAAACCTGCTTGCAACAGAATGCCAATTGTTCTGTTACCTTTCTCAAAAAATTCCTCAGCAGTTTGGCCTCACGTCAATGAATTGCAGATGTTCTGGAGCTTTACCTTTCTCCAATGAATTGTGGATCACGGAATGACAAATCATTGAACTGTGTTTCCACCCCTGAGGTAGTCGATTAAATGTGCACTGGATTCCTCTCCAGGCGAAAGCAAACTGAGGCCTGCATGCCTCTGCTATGGGAATAGAGAAGAAGGCATTAGCAATGTCTGTGGTTGTGTACTACTTAGGTTCCTTTGAATCCAGCTCATACTGGAGTTCATAGAATATCCAGTACAGCAGCACTTATGGGTAGAGTCAACTCATTCAAGGCATGGAAGTTGACTGTGAAATGCCAGTCTACATTTGGCTTTTGGACAGGCCAAACTGGACTGTTAAAAGGTGAATGAGTTTTGCTGATGACCTCCTGACTTTCCAATTGACAAATCAGCTTATGAGTGGGCACCGAAGAGTCATAGTTAGTTCTGTATTGTCTGTGATGCACAGTTTGAGAAGCAGTTGGCAGTTTTACATCCTCTGTGTCATGATGTCCCACAGCTGCAGGTTCATCTGCAAGTTCAGATCTAATAGACTAATTTACTATCATCAGTTTCTACAGATGCTATTTCAAAAGCCCTTTTGTAACCCTTGGGACCTTTGAAATTACCTTGTCTCAGAAGATCAGTTCCCAGAATACAAGGCACATCAGGACCAGTTACAATAGTATGTTTCTACCACTCCTTACCTGTTAGAATTATTTCAGCTTGCAACTTAGGTAACTTGAGATCCATCAGTGATTCCTGAAATAGTTACAGACTCTGTCCCTTTGCAATTTGATGACAGTAGAGTACACTGAGCACCTGTGTCAACTAAAGCCCTGTACTTCTGAACTTTTGAAGTGTCAGGCCATCTAATTAATACATTTCAATAGATTATGTTATCTCCATCATTCCTCTCATCCTCCTGGCTGCAGGCAGGGCCCCTTTAATGCTGAGCATAGACTGTAGGGTGCACACAGTGTGCATAATGTTATGGTGGGAACGATTGCAGTTGTTAGAACAATTGGAGTGGTTCTGGGAAACTGAAGAGTGACATCTACCTTTCTGACATTGTTACCCCTGGTTCTGCCACTCTGTAGTTCCCTGACTCATTTCAGAAGACCTAAAGTAAGTTGACCATCCCAGTTATTCATATTCTCACCAAATTGGTCACACAGGTTTATCCAAAGATTGGTCATACAGTTTAATCCACGTGATTGTTATTGTCTAGGTGGAGTTTGCTTCCTGCTTTGAAATGACTTTCTGGGAGGCGAAATCTGTTTCTGATGGCAGAGACATTTGCCCCTTTAAGAAGGTGAAGGATGGGTGTCTTTCTCCTTTGCCAACTTGGATATGGAGGTTTTCAATTCCTCCTTCAGCTCTTTCATGCCATCTTTTATGCCATCTTTTATTTCTGTAGCCAGAGTTTTTATGGCAGAAATTACTGATTTATGTGATCACCTCCAGCCCTCTTTTGTACCCTCTCCAGTCTGTCCATGTCAGTTTTGAATTGTGAGGACCAGAACATAGACCTCCAGATGTGATCTGGCAAGCCCTGAGTAGACTGTGTTGATCGCATCTCCATCTTTGCCAGTAGTACCCCTGTGGATGCAATCCAGGACCTGATTTACCTTACTTCTGCTGCAGCACCCTGCCAACTCATGTTCAGCACACTCGGGGCTCTTTCAGCAAGGCGGTTCCCCAGACACACAGATAGAATAGAATAGAATAGAATAGAATAGAATAGAATAGAATAGAATAGAATAGAATAGAATAGAATAGAATCAACCAGGTTGGAAGAGACCTCCAAGGTCATCCAGTCCAACCTAGCACCCAGCCCTAGCCAGTCAACCACTAAGTGCCTCAGCCAGGCTTTGCGTGAACACCTCCAGGGACAGTGCCTCCACCACCTCCCTGGGCAGCCCATTCCAATGCCAATCACTCTCTCTGGCAAGAACTTCCTCCTAACATCCAGCCTATACTTTGCCCGGCACAGTTTGAGACTGTGTCCCCTTGTTCTATTGGTGGTTGCCTGGCAGAAGAGGCCACCCCCCCACCTGGCTACAGCCTCCCTTCAGGTAGTTGTAGAGAGCAATGAGGTCTGCCCTGAGCCTTCACTTCTCCAGGCTGCACACCCCCAGCTCCCTCAGCCTCTCCTCATAGGGTTTGTGTTCCAGGCCTTTCACCAGCTTTGCCTGTACTGAGCTCTCTATTTTGTCTGTCCTGCATGCAGGACTTGGCTCTTGTTTCAGTTAGACTTCGTCCTTTTCTTGCTAGCCTGCTGTTCCAGCCTGGTAACTTACTCTCTGTAAGGGTGAGTCTCCTTTTTGATGTCTCCAGCTTACAACCTAGTTTAGTGTCATCAATAGTATATTTTAAAACCCTTTGTGGTATTATTTGTAGGGCTCTCTGTGGAAACTGGGGTTTGTTTTGTGGGCTTGTTTGTTTTTTTTGGTTTTTTTTTTTTTGTTGTTGTTTGGGAGTTTTTGTTTGGTTGGTTTTGTTTTGGGTTTTTGTTTGTTTGTTTTTTGTTTTGGTTTGATTTGGTGTGGGTTTTTTTTTTTTTTTTTTGTTTTGCTTTTGGTTTTGTTTTTTTGCCTTCCTGACTTTTAAACTACAAAACTTGTGCCAGTATCTGCCAAGTACTGTGTACAACTGGGAGATGTGCTTTGACAAGAAAAGAGTAGTTTTTTTTCCTTTCACATCTTTGGCATCATAATGTTTTTCATTTTACAAACCTTGTATACAGACTTTAATAGGATGTTAGAGAGGGACTGAGAGTTGAAAGATTTGTTGACGAAACATTGGCAGCTGGGATTTAGGAGGCCCAAGGAAGCAGAAAGTCTATTAATAGCACAATTTCTTGGCCATGTTTTTCTGCATGTTAAATATTAAATTAAAAGAGAGGATTTTTGTTGTCAGCCAGTATGTACTCTAGAATGTACTTAATGTTGTGCAGTCTAAATATGGCACGTTGGATGATGTGAATCTGTAATATTCTTTGATTCAGGAGTCTCTAAAGGCATTGTTTTTCTGGAATTAGCCATCTTCAGCATAAATATCACATGAAGTCTGGGTATGTTTTGTCATCTTCAACACATTTAGGTGTTTTATTCAAGTCCCCAAGAAGATAACTCGCTAAATGAACTCAGAAACAGAGTACTTATTTTTTCACTCCTGCTTTATGCAGGGGCCTTAATGTAGAGATAGTTCTGTCAGAATTTGGAGGTACTGTGTAATGTTTACATCCTCCTGTATTCTTCCTCTTTGAATTAGAAAAAGCATTAACTGCTTCAGAGACAGTTCTATATGGAGTAGTTACAGGTTGCTACTTTAGATTTGTCCTTTGATCTTCTGTTTTCACTAAAGCAGCATTGAAAGGTTGTGAGCATTACTCTCTAGCTCAGGAATGGTAGAATAAGTGAGTGACACCATAGATTCACAGGCTGCTAGGGCTGGAAGGGACCCTGAAAGATCATCTATTCCAACTTCAACTGCCAGAGCAGGATCATCTAGAGTAGGTCACACAGGAATGCATCCAGGTGGGTTTTGAATGTCTCCAGAGGAGACTCTGCAATGTCTCTGAGCAGCCTGCTCCACTGTTCTGTCACCCTCACAGAGAAAAAGCTTTTCCTCATGGTCACGTGGAACCTCCTATGCTCCAGCCTGCACCTGTTGCCCCTTGCCCTGTCATTGGACATCACCGAGAAGCACCTTTCACATATTTAACATTCATAAGGTCACCCCTCAGTCTCCTCCAAGCTAAAGAGCCTCAGCTTCGTCAGCCTTTCCTTGTAAGAGAGATCTTCTATTCCCTTCATCATCTTTGTGGCTCTGTGTTGGACTCTTTCGAGCAGTTCCCTGTTCTCCTTGACTTGAGAGGCCTAGAACTGAACACAATATTGCAGGTGTGGCCTCACCAGGGCAGAACAGAAGGGAGGAGAACCTCTTTCTACCTAGTAGCCACATCCCTCCTAATGCATAGGATGCCGCTTACCATCTTGGCCACAAGGACACATTGGTGGCTCCTGGTCATCCTTCTGTCCACCTAGACTCCCAGGTGATTTTCCCCAGAGCTGCTCTCTGGCAGATCAGCCCCCAACCTATACTGGTACATGGCATACTGCAACCTGCTTTCAGTGCTGTCATGGTGATGACTTCTGGAATAATTCAGGAACTAGCTGAACTAGCTGGATTGCCTTGGTCACATTATCAGCAGAAGCCCACATCTTGGTCGCCTCATTTGTTGTGGACTGGCAAAGCTTTGTACTCTGTGGTCACTCTGTGTGTGTAGAATGATCAGAAAGAGCACACAAAGTCATAATTCTTAGCTCTTCAGCAAACTGGGTGTACAGCAGAAGCAAGAAGAAAGCATGGTGCTGTGCTTGCCGAGCTAAGTCCTTGCCTTAGCATCAGGCTGGAAGACATCTGTTTGTGCTCAGCCATTCAAGTGCTGCTACTGTTTGCACAACAACAGGCATGTGAATGCATTCCCTAGCTCCATAGTAAATGGACTTGTCCTGCTACTGAACCCCACTGACAGTTTAACATTATGGATACAGCACTGCTGCATTATACTGTGGAACTGTCCAAGCCTTCCCTCTGCAGGTAGATTTCTGAGGCCTCCTGGAAGTTAAGTCAGTGTACAGGCAGAAAACAGTTCATTGTTTTTACTGTATTAGAATACAGAAATAATCGTGTCATTTATCTATCCACATAGGTGTTTACTGGGGACTTATTTGCTAATGATGCAAAGTTGAAAGGTTACTAGTAAAGGTTACTGCCTGCTTCCATTCTAGTATGAAATGTTATATCTACCTAATTCTTGAGCCACAGAAACAAACACACAGAGAATCAGTTTAAAAAAATTTATAACCAGTTTCACCATGATTAAAAGAGTAATCACTCATGCACTTCTTAACAACAACAGCATTGATCTGCCTTTAGGAGCTTTTACACAATAGGTGCTAAATGTATTGTTAGGTGTGTTAGATGGGCACAAACTAGGGAAAAATACAGGAATGAACATTTCAGTCCATTCAGTGCAGGGCTCCTGAAAGACCTAGATGTGTAAGTTCATGGATCACAGAATCACAGAATGTTAGGGCCTGGAAGTGACCTTAAAAGCTCACCCACTACTGCATCCAGTTCTGGAGCCCCCATTACAAGAAGGATGTGGAGATGCTGGAGCATGTCCAGAGAAGGGCCACAAGGATGCTCAGAGGGCTGCAGCAGCTCTGCTGTGATGACAGACTGAAAGAGTTGGGGCTGTTATGTCTGGAGAGGAGGAGGCTCCCAAGTGACCTTTTTGTGGCTTTTCAGTATCTGAAGGGGGACTACAAAAAGCTGGGGAAGGACTTTTCAGGATATCAGGGAGTGAGAGGACTAGGGGGAGTGGAGTGATGCTGGAGATGGGTAGGGTCAGGCTGGATGTGAGGAGGAAGTTGTTGGGCATGAGAGTGGTGAGAGGCTGGAATGGGTTGCCCAGGGAGGTGGTTGAGGCCCCATCCCTGAAGGTGTTTGAGGCCAGGCTGGATGGGCCTCTGGCCAACCTGATCTAGGGTAGGGGTTGGAACTAGATGATCCTTGTGGTCCCTTCCAACCCTGACTGATTCTGTGAATCTAAGCAATTCTTTGTCCTTCTTGAACTGGATGCACTCACTTGTCTCTTTTAGGATTTGGTTTTAAATGCCATCATTTGACATAATAATTGTGCTAGCCACAACCACTGAGAGTCTTCATCTAGCTGGTCTATCAAGTGCATTTTTTACTCTAGAAGATTACTACAAAAGTGCCCTGTTTTCTGACTCTAACACTTCTTTTGTTTATCCAGTTGTATCATCTAAATCCTACTGCTGAGGTTTGAACAGGATTGAGCAGAATTGAGCAGAACTGAATAGTCTGAGAAAACAAGGAGAGTAGGCTGAGTAACTGAACAGGATTAGGTCATTCTGATAAGGAGACACAGCTGCAGAAAAGTGGCCTTGGGAGGCTAGCAGAGAAGCTGCTATCTGTAGCTGAGCTGTGCAATGAGGGCTGGCTGCTCAGCCCTGGGAGCAAGCAATGTTGTGGCTAAGCTGCTGCAAAGGGGGATTAAGGGGGGTAGTTGGCCAGGTCTGCCTCTGAGCGTGTGGACAGCCCATTTCTGCTTTGTAGGCCTATCATAAGTACATACCCCTGTACTGAGCTCCACTCTATAGGTATCACACTTAGCTCCACTAAACAGATTGACCATTATGCATCACATTGGTGTAAGCCTGGTGTCTCTCCCTCTCCTGCATGGCCTAGAAGAGAGGCCAACTCGACATGCGTGGTGACCCACACACACACACACAGAGTATCGCCAAGGTTGGAAGAGACCTCACAGATCATCAAGTCCAACCCTTTACCACAGAGCTCAAGGCTAGACCATGGCACCAAGTGCCACGTCCAACCTTGCCTTGAACTGCCCCAGGGACGGCAGCTCCACCACCTCCCTTGAGTAACCCAGTGTCTGGTATGGTGCCCTTCTGGGCACCTTCTCGTGCCTGGGGGAGGGCTGAAACACAGGTGGTTTAGAGTGTGGGGGGCTTGCCTGTTGGCGACGGTAGCCAGCCCCATCGGAGAGAGTTGGGGAATTTGTGGATCCACATGTAATTTACAAGCGGGCAAAGGTCGTCACTGCCATCGCAGTGGAAAGGAGCTGCCAAAAAATGTTAATGCAGCTTGTGGAAAAGAGGGGTGTTCCCCTGAAGGAGGGGGACGTAGTTAAGTTGCTGCTATGGACTATTAACACCTTCTTTGCCTCAATCTTCACTAGTGGGACAGGTTGTCTCCAGGACAGCTGGACTCCTGAAGTGGCGGATGGAGTCAGGGACCAGTACAGTCCCCCTCTAATCCATGAGGAAGCAGTAAGGGACCTGCTGAGACGCTTGGATCCTCACAAGTCCATGGGACCGGATGGGATCCACCCTAGGGTGCTGAGAGAGCTGGCAGCTGAGCTGGCCAAGCCACTCTCCATCATTTATCAGCAGTCCTGGCTCACTGGAGAGGTCACTGAAGACTGGAAGCTGCCAATGTGATTCCCATTCACAAGAAGGGTCATAAGGAGGAGCCAGAAAACTACAGACCTGTGAGCCTGAGCTCAGTGCCAGGCAAGGCCATGGAACAGGTCATCTTGGGTGCCATCACAAAGCACCTACAGGATAGCCAAGGGATCAGGCCCAGCCAGCATGGGTTTAGGAAGGGCAGGTCCTGCCTCACCATCCTGATCTCCTTTTATGATCAGGTTACCTGCATGGTGAATGTGGGGAAGGCTGTGGATGTAGTCTACCTGGACTTCAGCAAAGCCTTTGACACTGTCTGCCACAGGAAGCTCCTGGCCAAGCTGGCAGCTCATGGCTTGGACAGATTCACTCTGTGCTGGATCAAGAACTGGCTGGATGTCAGAGCCCAGAGAGTGGTGGTGAATGGTGCCACATGCAGTTGGCAGCTGTCACTAGTGGTGTTCCCCAAGGATCAGTGCTGGGCCCAGTCCTGTTCAACATCTTTATTGATGATCTGGATGAGGGCATTGAGTCCAGCATCAGTAAGTTTGCAGATGACACCAAGCTAGGAGCAGGTGTTGATCTGTTGGAAGTAGGAGAGCCCTGCAGAGGGACCTGGACAGGCTGGATGGGTGGGCAGAGGCCAATGGGATGAGACTGAACAAGGCCAAGTGCAGGGTTCTGCACTTTGGCCACAACAACCCCAAGCAGCACTATAGGCTGGGGACTGAGTGGCTGGAGAGCAGCCAGGAGGAAAGGGACCTGGGGGTACTGATAGATAGTAGCTGAAGTTGAGCCAGCAGTGTGCCCAGGTGGCCAAGAGAGCCAATGGCATCCTGGCCTGCATCAGGAACAGTGTGGCCAGTAGGACAAGGGAGGTTCTTCTGCCCCTGTACTCAGCACTGGTCAGGCCACACCTTGAGTCCTGTGTCCAGTTCTGGGCCCCTCAATTCAAGAGAGATGTTGAGGTGCTGGAACATGTCCAGAGAAGGGCAACGAAGCTGGTGAGGGGCCTGGAACACAAATCCTATGAGGAGAGGTTCTTATTACTGTCTACAACTACCTGAAGGGACATTGTAGCCAGGTGGGGTTGGTCTCTTTTCTCAGACAACCAGCAATAGAACAAGGGGACACAGTCTCAAGTTGTGCCAGGGTAGGTATAGGCTGGATGTTAGGAAGAAGTTCTTCACAGAGAGAGTGATTGGCATTGGAATGGGCTGCCCAGGGAGGTGGTGGAGGCACCGTCCCTGGGGGTCTTCAAGAAAAGCCTGGATGAGGCACTCAGTGCCATGGTCTGGTTGACTGGCTAGGGCTGGGTGCTAGGTTGGCCTGGATGATCTTGGAGGTCTCTTCCAACCTGGTTGATTCTATCATTGATTCTATGATTCTATTTAAGACTTAAGCCCCAGAAATGTTGAGTTGGCCTCTCTTCTAGGCTGTGCAGGAAAGGGAGAGACGCCAGGCATGTACTTTTGACAGGCTTACAAAGCAGAAATGGGCTGTCCACACGCTCAGAGGCAGACCTGACCAACCACCCCCCTTAATCCCCCTTTGCAGCAGCTTAGCCACAACATTGCTTGTTCCCAGGGCTGAGCAGCCAGCCCTCATAGCACAGCTCAGCTACAGACAGCAGCCTCTCTGCCAGCCTCCCAAGGCCACTTTTCTGCAGCTGTGCCTCCTTATCAGAATGACCTAAGTCAGTTACTCAGCCTACTCTCCTTGTTTTCTCAGACTGTTCAGTTCTGCTCAGTTCTGTTCAATCCTGCTCAAACCCTGGCATCCTAAAAATACTTATATGAGCACGAAACCAGATGAAACAGAGTGAACTGCAGTTTCCTCAATTCTTGTCCACAAAATCATTTATTAAACATAAAGCTGTTTATTTACACAAACTCTCCGAAGACTGAGGTTGCTAATTCAGGAGATGGAAGTGGCCTGGTTCACTCCCAAGTCACAGTTTCTTTGCCAAAGCAATGAGGGAGATCATTCAGCTCTGTTTTCATGACCTCTTCTTCCTTACAGGCAAGGCCTTGGGAATTTTGATCTCCACTGGAAAATAGGACTGCATCCTAATTATTTTAATTTAAAGAAGAATAAGTTCAGTGGTTTATGTAGAGCACTGCATTCTGTGCTTACTTACACATAAGTGACTAATTTACATCTCACATCAGTGTCAATCATCTAAAATTTGTATTGCTTGGAGCAAGATCAGAATTAAAAACTGGGAGGAGCAGAACAGATTCTCAGATCAGGATTTCAGTGTAAATAATTTCTGCTTTTCACCAATGCTTTTGGGAACTGATGATGTAAAATACTTTGATAGGGAGAGGAAAATGACCTGCTTATTATTCCAGTCCAATAGGATTATTCCTTCTATTTTTTTTTTTCCACCCTGGACAGGAAAACATCTGAATTTGGTGTGAATTAGTCTCTGCAGATGTGGTTTGGGGAAACTGGACATGTGCCAACCCAGCATCATTGCTGAAAGTTGGCATCTCATGGATTTATGGCCTTAAATTTTGCCACATTAGGTTCAAATTGGGTATTAGGAAAAGTTTTCTTTGCGTAATAGGTAATCAAGCATTGGAATAGGCTGCCTAGGGAAGTGGTGGAGTCGTTGTCCCTAGAGACAGTTAAAAAGATGTGTTGTGATGGTTTGGGTGTTAACCACCCCCCCTACTCTTATGAAATCACCCAGACTAGACTCAGATGAGCTGGAAATTTAGGAATGAAGCTGTATTTACAGCTTAGCACAATATACAAGCGTACATACACAAATATATACAGTTATATACAAATTAAAAGTAACACAGAAACACAAAACCCCTCATCCCCAGGAGGGCTCCCAACCCAAATCCCCTTCCCTCTTCCTCTTTCCCTCCCTTCAGAAATAACCAGATCAACCCATATATAGCTCACATGATAAATCTGGAGATCTGAGGGGAGATGTCAAAAAGAACAACAACAATAAAAGATGATAAGGAGATTAGAGGAAAAAGGAGTTAGGTGGATTAGAGAGTTAAATACAGAGTCAGCCACAGAGACCAGACTGCCAGAAAGAAGGCACAGCCAGAAGTGAGAGCTAAGAAGAGTGTGAGAAGTGATCCTCTTAGCTATATTTTGACTAGTTGCATTTCTCAGCAGAAAAACTGAGTGATATAGATTACTGTTGTTTGCTTTTCTTCTCACAGTTAAGGATTTAATTTCTCTCAGTGAAATATTTCAGTTAGTCTCAAACCAGCACACGTGTGGATGTTGTGCCTAGAGACATGGTGTAGTGATAGTTGTGAGATTCCAAGCTTGAGGTCAGCAGTTGGACTCAGTGATCTCAGATCTCTTTCAAACTCAAGAATTCTATGGTTCTATGGGAAGTGCAGAAAATTCTTTTCACTTCCATTTTCATCTGACTTCTGACACTGTTCAGGACACCTCCTTGTGGGAGATTGGGACCATGTAGGTTACATGTGGGGCAGACGTTTCTTGCAGTCCAGTGGGCTCAGCCAAGCTAAGGCATTTCTCACGTGAGCCTGAGAACAGGGAATCCTCTAGATAATGTTGTGTTAGCTAGCTCAACACATTTTTCTAATAGCACAGTTTTATGTTGCTTTGTGCAGTGGGACTAGGTGTGGGCAGCAGCATACTCCAGCAAGATTATGTGCTTCATGAGAGGAGCAGACTCCATCTGATTATCCATTGTGCAGGCTAGGCACTTTGTCAAGAGTACTGAGGTCTTTCTTCCCTGCCTCTAGATCATGTGGAAGGCTAACCAGAGACAAAGCTGCCTTGAAAGCTGCATAATGGAGGCTTTTTAAGAATTAAAACACAGTATATTACATCGCAGAACCTTCTAAGTGTAAGGTGGAATTAACTGAGTGCCTTTAATTGTGGTGACAGTTGCTGTGCTTACACTTCATATACTTAGGCATTAAGTGATATATAAAGGTGAAAAGCACAAGCCTTGCTGATTACATTGCTGCACCAATAACATTTTCTGACACAAAGTGGAGATCTGTGGGTGTGCTATAGAGTCACGCTAACCTGACACGCTGTGACCTAGGCAAGTGCTCTGTGTGGTGGGTGGAGGACTGGCTGACAGGCTGTACCCAGAGGGTGGTAATAAATAGCTCTTTCTCAAACTGGCAGCCTGTCACTACTGGGGTCCCCAAGGATCAACACTGGGACCAACACTGTTTAATAACTTCATTAATGATTTGGATACTGAAACTAAGAGCATTCTGATAAAGTTTGCTGGCAACACATAAATAAGTGGGGAAGTCGACACCCCAGAAGGGAGAGCCACCCTCCACAGGGAGATCTTGACAGGCTGGTTGAGTGGGCAAGAAGGAACTGTATGAAGTTTAATGAGGCCAAGTGTAGGGTCTTGCTCTTAGTAACACAGAACACAGGAATTCAGCTCAAACTGGGAGCCACCTGGCTTGAGAGCTGCACTGTGGAGAGAGGCCTGGGGCTTTTGGTGGACAAAGGGCTCAGTATTTGTGAACAGCATGTTGTGGTGGCAAAGAAAGCCAACAGGATACTGAGTTGCATTAATAAGGGTGTCACAAGCAGGGATAAAGATATCATTCTCCCACTCTACTCAATACTGGTCAGGCCTCTCCTTGAGCACTTGTAATGGCAGTATGGGTGGGATTTATTTCAAAATTAATATTATTTATTCTTTTGTATATTAATATATTTAATCTCAGTGCATTACCTATTTTTAATCAGGTTCTTTGCACGGTCATTAAAAATATTGCACAGAGGAAAACTGAGGATCTAGAACACTTAAGAAATAACTAGCAAGAATATAACAAACATTAAACTCTTAGAACTGGAAGAGAGGTTATCACTGTCAATTACACAGCTTGCCCACTAGAGGGACTTGAGAAGCTCTTTTCTCCTTAAGACAGAAGGCACTTGGATTCAGTTAAAGAGAGGCTTTAGGCATTTACTCTCAAAATGTTACCTCTCTATTACTGGGACTAACTACAGTTTCCAGAACACTTGCAGAGAGTTCTGTTGGTATCTTGATAGTCATTGATCTTCCCAGGCTCTAACAGGGTGCTGGGAGAGAGACAGATGATCTCTGACCTGATCCTGGTTCCTCTTTGACTCCAGATTTGGCATGGAGGTTTGCAGAGGTGCAGGACAGATGTCTTGCAGATGTGCAGGCATGCATAATGTCATGCTGGCTAAGTGAGCCTATCATGTGAAAGCACTTGCTGGCTACTCCCTAGTAAACTCGAGGCACAGCAAGTTTCCAGGTAGACAAACCCAAAGTATCAGAGCTTGTTTTTATGTAGCAGGCAGAGCATGGAAGGATACGATGGCAGAGAGCAATGAGGTAGAAGCACAATAAGGCAGAAACACATTGTGTTTGCCTGCTCATTTCTTTTCATCAATGCAGCCTGAGACTAATGGCTCCTTGGCCACAGATCAGCCAATCAGAATGGCAGTTTGCCAAACTTAACAATATTAGGTAAAGTCAGGGCTTACTTTTACCCTTTTAGGACAGAACACAAATGCATAAACATGTGAGGGTACCCTGTTTACAAGCTTGTAAGGAGAAGAGACTTGAAGGCAACAGGCCTTTGTCTTCCTTTCCTGTGGTGCTTCTCACAACAGTAGAAGGAGGAGAGCAGAAAACATGTTTGGATAAACCAGGACATATTTAGGCCTATGTTGGCCTTCCATGACAACACTGTGTGCAGTTTTGGTCCCTGATATACAAGAAGGATGCAGACAGGCTGGGAAGGGTCTGGAGAAGGGCCACAGGAATGACCAGAGGACTGGCAGACCTGCCATGTGAAGGGAGGCTGAGAGAACTGGGTTCGTTCAGCCTTGAGAAGAGAAGGCTTAGGGCACACCTCATAACCACATACAACTACATAAAGGGAGGCTATCATGGGGAGGGAGACTCCCTCTTTACAAAGAGTCACATGGTAGAGACAAGGGGTAAAGGGCACAAGTTACTACTGGGAAGATTAAGACTGGATGCCAAAAAAAGTGTCACCAAACTACGAAACATTGGGACAAAATCCCAAGGGAAGTGGTGGATCCCCCTCCATTAGGCAGTCTCAAGGCCCAGCTTGACAAAATGCTGGACTACTGCATTTATACTATATTCTTACCCTGAAAGGTTGGACTGGATGAGCTTTGAGGTCCCTTCCAACCTGGTATTCTATGTGAATCTATGAGTAAAGAGTGGAGGAGCTCAGATGTCTTTACTAAGCTTCCCTGACAATGAACTCTTCTGTTTTTGTTACCAGGAGTTCCGCAGCAGTGGGTCACGGCTGCTTCTGCTACGCCCTGATGCGTTCCATCCCAGTTGCCATCTACATTGTTTTGGTGACAGGTCTGCGTTACCACTTGTTCATATGGAGTGTTTTCTCACCAAAACTACTGTATGAGGGAGTGCATGTCTTCATCACGGCTGCTGTCTGCCTCTTCTTCACAGCCATGGATCAGAACCACTCCCAGAAGGTGCAGGATTGAAAGCCAGCATGCGCTACACAGTTCTGCATTGCGAGGTCCAGTGTGTGGCTGCAGTGGAAGAAGGAAAAAAAATAACAGCTTTAAATTTGTTGTGCAGGATTTGAAGAGTGACCTTGTTTGTTTCAATCGAGAACAGGGTTTGAAGGGTGTGCTACATCTTAAAACAGAGTTTGCTTTGAAAATGCTGAATTGAAATAAACTTCTTTTTTGTGGGTGACTTTTGTTATGTGGCTGTCATTACAGCCATCTCCATGGCAATATTACCACATCTGAATTTTGACAATATTATGGTAAATACTGACCAATGCCTCCTAGGCACTGAAAAGTCTTCTGTGTATACAATTGTGGGGTTTTTTTAAACTTTCTTAGACTACAAATCCTAAAAATACTGCAGGATTTCTTGGTGCTGTTCACAGCTGTTGGTTGTTTTCATTAGTTTGTTTTGCTTCTCCTGTGTGCATTGAAATTATTGTTGAATTATTGCACAGATACCTCTGGTAAGAGACTTTGTTTGTTTGTTTATTTGTTTGCATAGACAGCATTTCTGCTTAAAGGTAGGGTTTTGTACTTAGAATATGTGCAATCATTAGTCATAATGGTTTTCAATCTGCACTTCAGGCAATGGATAAGAAAAGCTAATGAGCCAAGAAAGCACTGAGTCTTCTGTGGAGTCCATTCACTGATGAAATGTTGTGTTTCTTTCTATTGATGTGTAAATATTAAATCAGGTTGGTGGCAGCTGCACTGAAAATTTTATCATATTTGCCACAACAGGGTACAGAGTTATGAACCATGAATGGGAAAGAAGTTTAATGAGCCGAATTACTCTCAGAAGAAAAGGTGTGTTTGCATCACCTTTGTCCTAGTGACCTGTCTAGCCACTTCACTTGAACGTGCTGCAATTAACTCCTGACAGTGTCATTTTCCTTCCTTCTGTCAGGAAGATAGACACTGCTGACTGTCCTGTCTGTATTCTTGATGTAGGGTTTTTCCTTTGCTTCCTATTTTTTTCCATGTTAGCAGCAAATAGGATGTAATCTGGATGTATAACAAGTGTAGCAAAAGAAAAGCATAAAGACAACTTAAACTTACGTTGTAAACCTGGAAATAAGCAAGCATTTTAAGCCCTCTGTAGCTGGCAGCGCACTCATTAGGATCACTGATATGTTCTACATCTCCTGTTTCAGATAAGGCAGATCTCAGAAAGCAGGCTTCTAGTTTTTATACCTTAATAATAGGCCATTTGATTACTAATAATGAAAATTGTTTTCCAACATGGAACCAACAGGATTTTCAGTGTCCTGGACATGCATTGCTGTTCATCTGGATCTTTATGTTATTCACTGTGACCTGTTGGAAGTTTGAAAATTAAATACCTTTAATAAATTGGGGATTTTTTTCACTGCAAATCATGAAGTGTTCAAAAGAGTTTTTGTTTGTAAGTGTTGTGCCATTTTCATCATTCATGCTGCCATAATTTTCAGTGTTTTTCTGGTTACCTGTTGCTTAGCAACCGCATGGGGGTTATCAACATCTTCTTTGTTTGCTTGCATGGTTAATTCCTAAGCAGTCCTCCCACATATAGGAGACTTACTTCCTGAAGTTGTTTTCCTGGCTTCAACCTGAGAGTTAAGCCTGTGGTTCCTGCATTTTGCCTGATGAGGTACACAGGTTCACCTCAAATGATCTGTTACCTCCCAATGCCTGTGGAGAAGGACCTGGGAGTGCTGGTGGACAAGAAGTTGTCCATGGAACTGCAATGTGCCCTTGTGGCCGAGAATGTCAGTGGGATCCTGTGGTGCAGCAAGAGGAGTGTGGCCAGTGGAGGCTCCCCTCCTGCTGTGCTCTGCCGTGCTGAGACCCCGCCTGCAATATTGCCTTCAGTTTTGGGCTCCCCACTTCAGGAGGGACAGAATCTACTGGAGAGAGTCTGTGATGTTTTGTATGTTACTCCACACTCTGAAAATCACCCAGACCAGACTCAGCAGCACTGGAAATTGAATGAAACTTTATATTTACAGCTTAGCACAATAGACAAGCAGGTAGCTACAGTATGTACAGAAATAGACAAGATAAAAAGTAACACAGAAACACAACATCCGTCTCAGAAACCTTAGTCCCCAGGAGAGACTCTCAACCATCCTTCCACCTTCTCCCCACCCCTTTACCTTACCTGACACTCAAGATAGTTTGGAGGGTCGGCCAGGGGTGTTAGGAAGTAGGTGGATTGGTCACACGGACGTCAGGTTAAGTTAGAGAGAGAAGTTCAGCCCCAAAGAGTCAGAGAGCAACTCTGTTACCTATGTTTGCTTTCTTGTTCTTATACACCTCAGCAGGCCTATGACTAAAGTAGGCATCACCACTGTTTCCTTTGCACAGGCTGTAATCTAATTCTTACAACTACCTGAAGGGAGGCTGTAGCCAGGTGGGGGGTGGCCTCTTCTCCCAGGCAACCAGCAATAGAACAAGGGGACACAGTCTCAAGTTGTACCAGGGTAGGTATAGGCTGGATGTTAGAAGGAAGTTCTTCCCAGAGAGAGTGATTTCCCATTGGAATGGGCTGCCCAGGGAGGTGGTGAAGGCACCGTCCCTGGGGGTCTTCAAGAAAAGCCTGGATGAGGCACTTGGTGCCATGGTCTGGTTGACTGGCTAGGGCTGGGTGCTAGGTTGGACTGGATGATCTTGGAGGTCTCTTCCAACCTGGTTGATTCTATGATTCTATGATTCCATGATTCCATGATTCTCACCAAAGCATTCTGGATAGGCTTAATCTAGCACAGAGTCCAAGGGAGAGTTATGAAGGAGCTGGAGCACTGCCTTGTGAGGAGAGGCTGAAGGACCTGAGGCTGTCTGATCTGGTGAAAGAAGACAGTTTAGAGGTGATCTAATCAATGTTTATAGGTTACCCAGAGAGGTTGTGGAATCTTCTTCTCTGGAGACTCTCAAGACTTGTCGGGAAATGTTCCTGTGTGACCTGCTCTGGCAGGAAGGGTTGGAATCGACGGTGTGTGGAGGTCCCTTCCAACCCCTAACATCCTGTGATCCTATGAATATTTGATAAAAAGCTTAGGTTTCTACTAGAAGTAGATGAGTTCCTTCAGCAGTCTCTCCTCACTGAGTTAACACTGCTGTCTCTTTCCCACTGACAGGGTGCTGATGACACATTTTCAGCTTCAGGAGTAAATTCAAACTGTAGCTTTAAGTACACTGTTTTTTCATGATGTTGCTTTTAAAGAACGAGGGTACTAGGCACTTAGAGGTGGTCTTCAGCAAATAACACTTAGTGTCAAGATGGACCATGTATGGCAAAACTTTCATCACCTATGCCTTTCTAATGCCTCAGTTTTGACCACTGCAGTGTATCAGTAAGTTTGCAGATGACACCAAGCTAGGAGCAGGTGTGGATCTGTTGGAGAGTAGGAGAGCCCTGCAGAGAGACTTGGCCAGGCTGGATGGGTGGGCAGAGGCCAATGGGATGAGATCAAACAAGGTCAAGTGCAGGGTTCTGCACTTTGGCCACAACAACCCCAAGCAGCACTACAGGCTGGGGACAGAGTGGCTGCAGAGCAGCCAGGAAGAAAGCAACCTGGGGGTACTGGTAGACAGTTGCTGAAGATGAGCCAGCAGTGTGCCCAGGTGGCCAAGAGAGCCAAAGGCATCCTGGCCTGCATCAGGAACAGTGTGGCCAGTAGGACAAGGGAGGTTCTTCTGCCCCTGTACTCAGCACTGGTCAGGCCACACCTTGAGTACTGTGTCCAGTTCTGAGCCCCTCAATTCAAGAGAGATGTTGAGGTGCTGGAACGTGTCCAGAGAAGGGCAACGAAGCTGATGAGGGGCCTGGAGCACAAACCCTATGAGGAGAGGCTGAGGGAGCTGGGGGTGTTTAGCCTGGAGAAGAGGAGGCTCAGGGCAGACCTCATTGCTGTCTACAACTACCTGATGGGAGACTGTAGCCAGGTGGGGTTGGTCTCTTCTGCCAGGCAAGCAGCAATAGAACAAGGGGACACAGTCTCAAGTTGTGCTGTGGGAGGTCTAGGCTGGATGTTAGGAGGAAGTTAATTGTCAGAGAGAATGATTGGCATTGGAATGGGCTGCCCAGGGAGGTGGTGGAGTCACCATCCCTGGAGGTGTTCAAGAAAAGAGTGGATGAGGCACTTAGTGCCGTGGTCTAGTTGACTGGCTAGGGCTGGAGGATAGGTTGGACTGGATGATCTTGGAGGTCTCTTCCAACCTGCTTGATTCTATGATTCTATGAATTAGGAATAATTTTGGCATGAATATTTTATTTTATTATTAACATTTGGGAAAATTCCCTAAGATTCTTTTGGATTCTTGGCTGACAGGAAGTAGTTGCACAAAAGGTATTTATTAATACAGAATTAATCAGTTTAAACAATCAGAACTTGGGAAATAGGGATGCAAAAGAGGAAAAATCCAAAACTACACCACAGGAAGATACACTCACAACCCACTGGTTACCTGAGTATGTTTCCCATATAAAGTTGCTTCCAAAACCACAACTGTGATCCTGGGGATAAAAATACAAAATATGCTAGGCAGAGAGACAGAGAGAGAGAGGAAACTGGGTTGCTGCTAAGCTGCTGCTGCAAGGTGAAAACACATGGCTGCCATGGTTCCCAGTTAAACTTCACCCAGTTCCTTGGGTGAAGAGTCAGCACTGAAAAGAGTCATAGAACTTAAAATGGTTTAGTTTGTAAGGGACCTCAAAGATCATCGAGTTCCAACCCACTGCCAAGGGCTGGGTGCTAGGTTGGACTGGATGATCTTGGAGGTCTCTTCCAACCTGGTTGATTTTATGATTCTATGATTTGGTGGCATCTACTGCAAAGACCACTGGGGATGGAGAAGAAGACATAGCACAGCTCACACCACAGATGTGCACTGAGTGTGCATGGCTGATGTACAGGTCACCAGTAGGAAGATACAATGTCCAAACCAGACCAAAGCTTGTGCAGCTGTTACACTGAGAGTTCATTATATTTGGTGAGACAGGAAGAGTCAAGCTGACCTCTTCCTGCTACAGAAGAAAATTAAAGCTATTTGAAGACCAGTGGATTTGGTGAATATAGGATTTCTTAGTGGGTCCGAACCTTGTCCCAGGCTTTTGCAGAGCTAAAAAGTTGTTTTTATGGGGGGTTGTAATGGAGGGGTCATTAATTGATTGTGAGATGGTATTTTTCAAAATTAATGTTGTTGATTATTTTTGGTATTTAGGAGTCTCACCACCCCAACCACTAATTTTAATAATAATCAGGTTCTCTTGCAACGGTCATGGAAACATTATACAGATAGTAACATAGAATCTATAACTTTTAGAAATAACTAGCAATAAAATAACATTTAAACCCAAACTGGAAGACAAGGTTCTTGCTGTCAATATACCACTTGCAGTTAACTGTACTGACTGTCCACTAGATGGACTCAAGGAGCTCCTTTCTGCTTATGGCAGAAGGCAATCGGTGAATTACAAGAGGCTTTAAGTGTTTACTCACAAAAATTATCTCCTGACTCATAGGGTTAGGTACAGCTTCAAACCATACCCAAACACTTGCAGAGGGTTCTGTCAGTGTCTTAGTCACTGAGGCTTCTGATTACTCCCAGGCTTCACAGGGTGCTGAGGAAAAGGAGGCAGATGATCTCTGACTTTATCCTGGCTCCTCTGGATGATCTCTGTGCCTCCAGGACTTTCTGTTGTGGCAGGAGACTTTCAGGTGTAGGCAGGATGTCTTGCGATGTGCAGTCTTAGCACAATGTCACGCTGGCTGTGCAGACCTATCACATGGAGGCATTTGGAGCATATTCCTGGTAGGCAGGCAGGCATTTTCCAGGCAGTTCAGGATGCAATAAGGGAGTGAGGCAGAACACTGCCAGAAGCAGAGAGCAGTGGCAGCAGGCAACAACAGGCAAGAAAGCATGAATACAATGGCAGAACATGCTGTGTTACCTGATCACCTCTTCTTATCAATACAGCCCAAGACTAATGGGCCTTTGGACACAGTACAGCCAATCAAAATGGCAGTTAGTTGGGCTTGACCATATTAGGTGAAGGCATAGGCTTGCTTTACTCAAATTCAGGAAAAATACAGGCCTCGCACAAGGCAGGCACAAACTAAGTGTATGTACCTTGTTTACCACAGGATATAAACAGGAGCAAAACAGGTCTGGGCAAACCACAGTTCTTAGACTCAGTGACTCCAGGTTCTTCGTCCTCTTTCCTGTGTTTGGTTCTGCACATTGCAGAAGGAGTCTCAAATTGTGCCAGGGAAAGTATAGGCTGGATGTTAGGAGGAAGTTCTTGCCAGAGAGAGTGATTGGCATTGGAATGGGCTGCCCAGGGAGGTGGTGGAGGCACCGTCCCTGGAGGTGTTCAAGCAAAGCCTGGATGAGGCACTTAGTGCCATGGTCTGGTTGACTGGCTAGGGCTGGGTGCTAGGTTGGACTGGATGATCTTGGAGGTCTCTTCCAATCTGGTTGATTCTATGATTCTATGAGGGAGAGCAGAAAAACATATTTGGGCAAGCTAAGACATGCATAAGCCTATTTTGATCTGTTTAGGCTTACTATTACAGTGTTCCTCTGAAAAATCTGAGTCTGTGGTCCCACACATGGTACTAGAGTGATGTAGCAGCTGTAGTTGTTCAGGGTTGCTGGTTTAGCACATGTCACTTTGCCCCAGTTCATTTACAGCAGTTCTGATTAGAGTTGGCCTTCAGATGCTGTGTGTGTCTGTGCACAAGATCGAATTAAGGAAATCATACTTCTGAACTGCACCTAAGGCCATGGAAATCAATACTTTATTCTCTAAAGGGAAAGTGACAAATTCTGTCTCAGTCCCTGCATGTCCTACTCAGTACAGTCAACTACAGACCTTCAGAGGTGCTTGGCTGGGCAAGGCAAGGCATGGGCATAGAAGAGAGCAATATTTGCATGCACTAGTGGTGGCTTTTTGCTTTTAAGCAATGTTTAAAAATAGACTAAAATGACTGATTAATCTCTCTTGGTTGGCTGCAGTCAACAGCTTGGAGCAACAGCTTAGGGGTGGGTGAGCAACTTCTTGCATTTTGTCTGCACATGACTTTCCCTTAATGTCACTGCTCACAACTCTTGGCAGCAACATTAAAAGCCGCTATAAGTTCTGCCATGCTGGAAGTGCCTTAGAATCATAGAATCAGCCAGGTTGGAGGAGACCTCCAAGATCATCCAGTCCAAACTAGCACCCAGCCCTATCCAATCAACTAGATAGACCATGGCACTAAATGCCTCATCCAGGCTTTGCTTGAACATCTCCAGGGATGGTGCCTCCACCACCTCCCTGGGCAGCCCATTCCAATGCCAATCACTCTCTCTGACAACAACTTCCTCCTAACATCCAGCCTAGACCTGAGGTCTCCCCTGAGCCTCCTCTTCTCCAGGCTAAACACCCCTAGCTCCCTCAGCCTCTCTTCACAGGGCTGTGCTCCGTGCCCCTCACCAGCCTTGTTGCCCTTCTCTGAACACGTTCCAGCACCTCAACATCTCTCTTGAATTGAGGGGCCCAGAACTGGACACAGCACTCAAGGTGTGGCCTGACCAGTGCTGAGTACAGGGGAAGAATAACCTCCCTTGTCCTACTGGCCACACTGCTCCTGATGCAGGCCAGGATGCCATTGGCTCTCTTGGCAATTATTAATTTCCATAACAGGTCTTTGTCGTTTCTAGAACACTGCCCCACTGGTGCAAACCAAGCAGCAACCTCATGCCTCTTCAATTCCAGTTTAAAGCTCTGTGAATGAGGCCTGCTAATTCTTAGTCATAGAATCATAGAGTCAGTCAGGGTTGGAAGGGACCACAAGGATCCTCCCGCTCCACCCCCCCTGCCACAGGCAGAGGCAACTTACCCTAGGTCAGGCTGGCCAGAGCTTCATCCAGGCTGGCCCTAAACACCTCTTGTCCTAGAATCCTTTCCCCCCTGTCTTTCCCATGTGCTACCACCGTTCCTGGTGTCTAAAAAGCAGCCATTATTAAAGAACCCGAAGTAGTCATTATCAAAGAACCCAAAAACCAGAGGCAGGTATTTACAGACTGGATTCTTTTATTCCCCACTGTATTGTGGCTGGATACTAGAAGGGAAAATAACTTGTGCCCCAGAGTCTTTCACCATCCGACACAAAGCCTTGGAAACTCTCATTATTCCTATCAGACTATGGGATGCAGCTTCCTCCCCACCTATCTGTGTAGTGGTTTGGGTGTTACCCACCCCTCCCCCTTCCCACTTTGTAAATCACCCAGACTAGACTCAGTTGGCTCTGGAAATTGAATGAAGCTTATCTTTACACTTAGCACAATATACCAGCAGATATTTACAGTATACAGTTATAGACAGAAATATACAAAGTAAAAGGTAACACAGAAACACAACAGCCCTCCCAGAAACCTGAGTCCCCAGGAGGAGCTACCAGCCACCCTTCCACCTTCCCCCTATCCCTCAACCTTACCCCAGATATTGCCTTGTGCACAAGGAAGAATGCAGGGTTGGCCAAGGGGTTAGGAATCAGGTGGATTAGTCAGAGAGATGGAGAGTGAGGTTAGAGAGAAAAGCAGCCCAGAGCCCAGGCAGTGCCCGAATGCCTTATCTATGTTTATACTCCTGTTCTTGTACATCTCAGCAAGCCTATGAGTGCAGTAGACATCACCATTGTTTCTCTGTAATCTAGTTCTTCTCACCAAAACATTCTAGCTAGCTTCACACTTGCACAGTCTGGAAGATCAGTAATGGATAACAGACTGGTGACTGCACCATGTTGGGGACTTCTTTAGTCATATCCCTGGTTCAGTCTCTAGGAAGACTGCAGGCTTCCCTATGATGAGGGCGACCCCGCATATTAGGCCCTCTGTTCCTGCCAGGAGCAAGTCCCCAGGGACCAGAACTCTTCTCCCCTTCCTTGTGGAAGAGGTTGCTCTGTGCACTCAACCTCTGCCATGGCTGTGAACCTGCCACCACTCACTCTCTTCATTTAAGCTTCTGTCTTTCACCTGAGCCTCTTGATCCTGGCTCTCAGCTTCCAGTGCTCCATGTCTGTTGTGTAGGGGTAACTGGAAGGTGAGGGAGGCCAGGAAGGGGCTTGCCTGCCTCCCCAGGCAGGGACCTGTATCCAATCCTCTCCTTTCCTTAGGCCACTTCCTTCTGCATGGTGACATGAGGGGAGGGGATTCTCTGCTTCTCAAAGAGCCTCCACCTGCTGCCTTTGCACGGTATGATTCCACCCATCTATTTCATTCCCTGATTCTTCCCAACCTTTCCACCTCCCCCTTCAGCTCCACCTCTTGGCTGAGCAATTCGCTGCTCTGTTCACAGGGCAGACAGGAGGTGTCACTGCCTCCCTTGTGAAACAAGCACCAGGGGAAGTCACTCCCTGCAGCTGGACGCCTCTGCTGCCATGGTTTTGCACAGGAGCTCAGACTGAGTTGCCACTCAGTGGCAGTGGCTTTTGGCCATGTTATAGCCCTGTCGAGTTCTCTTCTAGGAGTTCTTTCCTCAGGCTTCACTGGTTCCATGGAACCTATCAGCAACAGACAGCCTTGGCACCTCCTGGGCACACACAAGCCCTGTTTGCTCACTCTGTGCTCTGTGGGCAGTGAGTGGCTGCCCTCCCTGAGGCATCTTATAGCCTGAAGGTGTGACTAACGGTGTGTGTGTGTGTGGTGCTGTGCACACCATCTCAGCAGCCCTGCTCACAAGCTGAGAGAGTCAGCATAGGACAGTGCTCTTTCTGCCTTCAACATTGCCCCCAAAAGAGCTTCTCCTCAGCTGTTTTTGCCTTGGATCCCTTCTCCAGTCCAGTCTTCCCTGCCCTGTGCTTTGTCCTTCAAAGTATAGGTGTCACATCAGAACACAGCAGCAACACTCTGCCCTGCTGGCTTAGGTCAGGGCTTCCTTTAACACTCTCCAGGGGCCTGAGTTAGGATTAATTTTCCTCCAAGATGCTGCAGAACTGTATAAAATCATTGCTAGCAGTGTGGGGTCAGAGTCTGAGAGTGAAGCGGAAAGAGCCTAGGCTCGGGCTGCCGCCATGGCTTTGCGTGCTGATGCTGTCCCTGTGCTTGTCTACATGAATGTTTTATGAGACCTCACACAAAAGCTTGGGAGGGTTTTCCTTGCTAGCTGAATGGCCAGATGTTCACTGTTATCCCAAGGATTAACTCCAGCGCTCAGACAGCTGCACAGCCTTCTTTCCTAGCTTTGGAGGTAGCTGATACTGCCCGAGAGATTGTATAACTTGCTGAATGAAAAGGGAAAACACAAGAGCTTTTCTGCCAGCTCCTCTACTCCACTCCTCAGCAGCACATGTTATTTGTTCATAGCAATCACCTTCTCCCCTAGGGATAATGTTCTGCTCGTCTTGGTGAAACAAGTATTGTGACTTGTTGGGAAAAGCTTTAAAACACAGTTCAAATCAGCCTCTTCTCCCTTGAAGGGAGGTGTGGTGGAGGGCCTGTAAGCCCGAAAATAGGCTTATTCATGCCTTGCCTGGACATGTTTTTCTGCCGTAACCAGAGGTAAACACATAACGAGCTCAAAGGGGCACAACAGACCTGGGGCATAAAGTCTGGCCTGCCCAGGACCCCTGATCCTGTAAACTTGTTGTGTAAGCCCCCACACGCTCAGCTCATGCCTGCCTAGGGTAAGACCTGTGTGATTCCCATATTTGGAAGGTCCAGGGTTGTGGCTTTTGCCTATTATGGTAAGGTTTGGCTGACTGCCAACCTGATTGGTCATTCTAGTGGCCAAGGGGCCATTAATCTCGGCCCACACCTAATAAATAGAGGCACACAAACTACATACTTTCAGGCTCACTGGCCCCCCTGCTCAGGCTCCCTCGCTTGCTCCCTTAGACCCACCAGCACTGCATGCCCATTTGCTTTGCTGTTATTATGGAGACAGAATCTCCCATAGTCTCCCAGCCAGCTGTGCACACCTGCACACCATTGTGGTGAATTATCAGGACCAGATCCTGTATTGCCTGCCTTTACCTATACAGAACTCAGTCTCCTGTGCAGCTCAAGCACCCTATTATATGCCCACTGCCTCATCATTGCCTGCTAAGCTCCACTGCCACTCAGTTACCAGGAAGCAGACTCCACTTGTCTGCACATGATGGGCCTCTGTAGCCAGTGTGACACCGTGCTGACATTGCATGGCATCGTACTCCCTCTGCACCTGAGGTCCTGCCAAAGCTGGACAGAGCATCCAGAATAAGCCATCAGCACAAGGTCAGAGACTGTTCTTTCCCCAGAAGCTGGGAAGAATCTCCTTTCCCCTGAAGCTGGGAGGATTCCAGCCTCAAAGTCCAAGGACAAAGCTCCCCTGAAGTTTGGAGACTAATAATAGGCTGTGACGTAGCCCTGGAGGGTGATTATTGATTAACCAGAATTTGTGAGTAAATGCTGTAATTCCTCTGTAATTTCTATTGTCTCCTGCCATAGAGCAGAAAGAGCTTTCAGCCCACCTTACTGGGCAAGCAGTATACTGACCCCAAGCGGCATTTGGCTGTGGGGAAAAGTCCTCTCTCTCTGTTTATAGTTTGAATTGTTTGTTAGTTATTAATAAGTTATGGTTTGATATTAATCCTAGAAGGTCTTTCATAACCGTGTAAGATCCTTTTAATATTAAAATACAGTGGTTGGGGTGGTGAGAGTTCAGAATAGTAAAGTTAATAAATAATGTATTTTATAGAATATCCTCTCTCACCAATTAATTTCTCCCCTCTGCCACAGTTGGTGCAGGAGGCAGAATACCCCTCAGCGACAGAGGTAATAAGAGTACTACATGTATGACACAAATCGCTTTTATTCTCAGTAAGAGACTAAATTTTAATTACCTTCTGAATGCAATGGGTTGGGTAACTTCCCATAGAGTCATAGAAGAGTTTCACCTCTATAGTCATAGGAACACTAAGACCTTTAAGATCACTGAGTCCAGCCACAACCTAAATACCATGATCATAGAATCAACCAGGTTGGAAGAGACCTCCAAGGTCATCCAGTCCAACCTAGCACCCAGCCCTAGCCAATCAACTAGACCATGGTACTAAGTGCCTCAGCCAGTCTTTAAGGATCACTGAATTACATCTTGAAGCTCCACGTCTACATGTCAATCTCTTTTTTGGTGGTCAGCAGCAATAGGTCAAAGAACAATGGGATCAAAGGAGCAAACTGGAACAAAGAAGGTTTCACCTCAACATGAGGAGAAACTTCCTTACAGTGAGGATGACAGAGTCCTGGAGCAGGCTGCCCAAAGATGTTGTGGAGTCTCCTTCTCTGGAGACTTTTAAAACCCATCTGGATGCATTCCTGAGCAAACTACCCTAGGGGATTCTGCCTTGGCAGGGGGTTAAGCTGGATGATCTCTGGAGGTCCTTTCAAACTGTTGTGGAGGCAGGAATTATTGTGGCTGAGGCAGGAATTTTTGTTCAAAAATAGAGTTACTTTTATTTTCCCAAAACTCGCCCCCAAAACTATATATACAAAGATTAATTTAGTTTAATTAGCAGGTTGAGTTGCTTGAGAATATCTACAGGGATGCCATCGATAATCTGACTATTTTGGAAGTTAGAAGTTGGAAAAGGCTTTAGCTATTAATCAATAGCTGTTTTCTTACTAATAAAGTTGAGCCAAAATAACTCATAATCAGGCTGACTTCCTCCTGTGGTCTGTCTCTGTGTTCCCTTTCAGCAGCTGCAGGTGGACCATTAAGGGTCGTTAGGCTTACAAAGGCTGTCAATAGGTGAAGTAATCTTTGAAGCTCTTTCTGTATCCAGGCCAGGTGAGAGGGGGAGGGAGAACTCTCTGGCAAGCAGGAAGGTTCAGGCAGTAACGAACTCCAAGTGGGGATGAACTCCAAGGCGGGAACCCCCAAAGGCAGGAGGCCCCCAATATTTATACCCTCTCTAGACAAAGGGTAGAGTTACCACACCTTAGGCATGAAAGGGCACAGCCAATCCCAGCCAGATCCCAGCCTGGGCACTGCATGGGGCACTCCTCATGTGGGCAGGACCCCTTTGCTCACCCCCTTCACCCCTGCAGGGCAGGTGAGGGTGGGGGGAACCAGGCAGCTTTTCCTCTCCCATTTCAAGCGACTGAGGGAGAGCAATTTAGGGGTATATAGGACTCCAGGACACCAACCTCTAAGTTTCTGTGATTCTGGGGCACCTCCAGGCACGGCAACTTCACCATCTCCCCGAGCATCCTGTTGTGATGCCTTATTAGTCTCTCAGTAAAGACATTTTATTCTAATGTCTAATCTAAACCTCCCCTGGCACAAGTTAAATCCATTTCCTCTCCTCCTGTCACAAGTTATTTGGGAGAAGAGATCAACACCAGCCTAATTACAACCTCCCTTCAGGTAGTTGAAGAGAGCAGTAAGATCTCCCCTCACCCTCCTCTTCTCCAGACAAAACAACCCTAGGTGCCCCAGCTCCCTCAGTACAACATGTTCTCCAACAGCCTCTGCAGCCTTCTTGCTTTTCTGTGGACATGTTCCAGGACCTCAGTGTCTTACACTGTGGCACCCAGAACTGAACCCAGTACTCAAGCTGTGATCTCTCCAGGACTGAGCACAGGGGAATGATCACTTCCCTACTCCTGCTGGACACACTGGTTTTGATCCAGGCCAGGATGCCATTGGCCTTCTTGGTCACGCTGCTGCCTCATGTTGAACTGGCTGCAGGCTAGAATGCCCAAATCCTTTTCCTTCAGTCATCTTTCCAGATACTTTTCTCCAAGTCTGTGGCATTACCTGGGGTTGTTGTCACCTAAGTGCAGAACCTGGCACTTGGGCTTGTTAAAACTCATTCTGTTGACCTCAGCTCATCAATGCAGCCTGTGCAGATCTCTCTGCAGAGCCTTCCTGCACTTGAGCAGATCAACACTCCTGCTCAGTTTCACAGAATCACAGAGTCTATCAGGTTGGAAAAGACCTCTGAGATCGTCAAATCCAACCTAACACCCAACATCTTCTAATTCACTAACCCATGGCACTAAGTGCCTCATTCAGTCTGCTTTGAAACATCTCCGGAGATGGCAACTCCACCACTTCCCTGGGCAGCCAATTAGAGTGCATATCACTCTCTCTGTGAAGAACTTCTTCCTAACATCCAGTCTAAACCTGCCCTTGCACAACTTGAGACTATGTTCCCTTGCTCTCTTTGCAGTTGCCTGGCAGAAGAGACCAACCACACCTGGCTACAGCCTCCCTTCAGGTAGTTGTAGACAGCAATGAGATCACCCCTGAGCCTCCTCTTCTCCAGGCTGCACACCTCCAGCTCCCTCAACCTCTCCTCACAGGGCTGTGCTCCAGGCCCTTCACCAGCTTCATTGCCCTTCTCTGGACACTTTCCAGTACCTCAACATCTCTCTTAAACTGAGGGGCCCAGGAGTGGACACAGCACTCAAGGTGTGACCTGACCAGTGCTGAGTACAGGGGCAGAAGAACCTCCCTTGTCCTGCTGGCCACACTGTTCCTGATGCAGGCCAGGATGCCATTGGCTCTCTTGGCCACCTGGACACACTGCTGCCTCATCTTCAGCCTATAATCTAACAGTACTCCCAGGTTGCTTTCTTCCTGGCTGCTCTCCAGCCACTCTGTCCCTAGCCAGTAGTGCTGCTTGAGGTTGTTGTGGCCAAAGTGCAGAACCTGGCACTTGTCTTGTTCAATCTCATAGCACTGGACTGTGCCCATCTCTCCAGATTGTCCAGGTCCCTCTGCAGAACCCTCCTACCCTCCAACAGATCCACACTTGCTCCCAAACTGGCATCATCTGCAAAATTACTGATGCTGGACTCAATCCCCTCATCCAGATCATCAATAAAGACATCAAACAGGATTGTGCTCAGCACTGATCCCTCAGGGACACTACTAATGATGTGGCACCATTCACCACCAGTCTTTGAGCCTGGCCATCCAGCCAGCTCTTAACCCAGCACAGAGTGCCCCTCTCCAAGCTGCAGGCTGAAGTTACTGTCATCTGAGAATTTGCTAATGGTTCCCTCAACCTTTTCATCCAGACCACTGGCATTAAAAAAGACTGCTCCCAAAACTGAGCCCTGGGGAACACACCCTGTGACTGGCCACCAGCTTTACTTAACTCTGTTCAGCATCATTCTTTGGGCCCAGCTATACATCTCATTTTTGACCCAACAAAGTACCCACGTATCCAGCTATGAGCAGCCACTCTCTCCAGCAAGATGCTCGTGGGAGACTGTGTCAAAGACTTGACTACAGTCCAAGTAAACAACATCCATGGCCCTTCCCTCACCCACTAAACTGGTCATAGGAGGACATTAGGTTCCTCAGCAGGATCTGCCCTTCACAAACCCATGATAACTGGGCCTGATCACCTGGTTGTCCTGCACATGCTGCATAATGATACTCAAGGTGACCCCCTTCAGATTGACAGGTCTGTAGTGCCCTGGGTGCTCCTTCCTGCCCTTCATGTAGATAAGCCAATCTCCCTACTTAGCCAGGACTGCTGGTAAATGATGAAAAGTGGCTTGGTGAGCACTTCCAGCAGCTCTCTCAGTACCCTCAGGTGTACAGCATCTAACCCCACAGACTTGTGTTATGTCTAAGTGGTGCAGCAGATCTTTACTCTGCTCTCCTGAGACCCCACCTGAAGTACTGTGCATATTTATGGAGCTCCCAACACAAGGAGCACAGGGAAATGTTGGAGCCAGTCCCAAGGAGGCCACAAAGATGTTCAGAGGGCTGCAGCAGCTCTGCAGGGGGTTTCAGGAGAGCAGAATAAAGGGGTAGAATCCCCTCCTTTGCCCTGCTGGCTACACTTCCTCTTGCTGCAGCCCAGCATGTGTTTGCTGTCTGGGATGCGCTCACACTGCAGGTTCATGATTGAGCTTTTCATCAACCCAGACCCTCAGGTCCTTTTCCTCAGGGCTGCTCTCAGCCATTCACCACCCAGCCTGGAGTTGTGCTTGGGATTGCACCAACGCAGGTGCAATCCTAAGAGCATTCCATGGAATAACAATATTACAGTACCCTGATATGAGCAGGTCCACCCCCCTGGGGTTTTTGTTAAGGGAGAGATAGGACCCCTCAAACTACCACAGGAAGTCATCACACAGAATCACAGAACTGTCAGGGCTGGAAGGGACCTCAAAGATCATCCATCTCCCTCTACACACTCTATAAACCTCCAGGACTGCTCCCTCTCTGGTGCTTCATGTTTCCAGGAGAAGCCAGGGAAGCTTAAGTCCACCCCAAGAACAAGTGCCAGCGACTGGGAGACTTCTCACAGATGCCTAAAGAATATTTAACCTGTCCCTTCATCCTGGTTGGCTGCTCTATAATGAAATCCCACTCTGAGACAGGTGTATCCCAGCTGTTGCCAGCAGGACCAGTGTCCCGTAAATCAGCCTGTGATTAAAGAGCCCAGTGTCCTGCTGCAGACAACCAGGCTTGGAGCCAGGCATTGATCGTGTGGCTCTTCCTCTCCATTCCTTCCTCCCTGCAGCCCCTAAGCACTGCATGCTCTGTTTTGTAATTCAGGTGGCTCATTAGATCTCACTGTAGCAGAAAATGCAATCTAAAATTGAGAGTAGACTTATTTTAGACACAGTCGTAGCAGAATTAAGAAGATAAATATCTTGGAATTACTAGGAGGAAGTAGTTGGAGAAATTGGAATGGTTAGTTAGAGAAAATTGTCTCAATCTGACACTTTAAGGCTAATTTAAATGCACTGTTCTCTTTCATGTAAAGGAAAAAAAAAAACCTCTTTTGAATAGCTTAGATTATTATCATGGGATGTAAGTCAAGTGGTAGCAACAGGTTTTTATGTGTTTTTCATCTAGAAATGCAGTTAAAGAGACAACAAAAACGCATCATCAGAAGTGTGTAAGACTCACAGATGCTGGGGTTTTTTTTGGTAGGGCTTTTGTTTTGTTTTGTTTTGTTTTTGCTAGAGGGATAGGAGGTTGGGGACAAGGAAGGAGATTTACAAAGCATTCCAAATTTTGATGTGCAGCATAAGGTCTGGATAAGGCCTAGAATCCTTGAGAGCAAAAGCCATACCTGTGTCCTTCCTGAACTGGACACTGTCAGAAGAGACTAATCTCTGGGCAGACTCTCAGGATTTCTGGTTAAACTAAGAGCTTGGGAATGACGTTTGGCAGCTGTATCAAAACAGGATTCTGACTTTCACCTGTCAAAGACCTGAAGTTTTTGAGGTCGTGTTGCCTGTGAGATGTCAGTAGATGGACAACTTGCTTCAAAATGTGAACAAAGTGACAAGGAAAAACTCTCTCTCTCATTATCACTATTATCACATCTTGAGTCCTGTGTCCAGTTCTGGGCCCCTCAATTCAAGAGAGATGTTGAGGTGCTGGAAGGTGTCCAGAGGAAGGTGATGAAGCTGGTGAGGGACCTAGGACACAGCCCTGTGAGGAGAGGCTGAGGGAGCTGGGGGTGTGCAGCCTGGAGGAGAGGAGGCTCAGGGCAGACCTCATTGCCATCTACAGCTACTTCAAGGGAGGTTGTAGCCAGGTGGGGGTTGGTCTCTTCTGCCAGGCAACCAGCAACAGAACAACGGAGACACAGTCTCAAGTTGTGTCAGAGGAGGTCTAGGCTGGATGTTAGGGGGTAATTGTTGTCAGGGAGAGTGATTGGCATTGGAATGGGCTGCCCAGGGAGATGGTGGAGTTGCTGTCCCTGGAGGTGTTGAAGAAAAGCCTGGATGAGGCACTTAGTGCCATGGTCTGGTTGATTGGCTAGTGCTGGGTGCTAGGTTGGACTGGATGATCTTGGAGGTGTCTTCCAACCTGGTTGATTCTATGATTATCTGTTCCCATCTCCTTTGCCTTGTTTCCCTTGTTACCTCCTTTATTTTCTAATGCAGTAGTTCTCTAGCTGAAAAGACTTCTCCACCTGAGCTCCTGGTACCTAATCAGTAGTTAAACTGAGTATTCAAGAGAAGCCTGGGCTGGATTTTAATTATTTTGCAGTTAAAAAAGATAGATAGAATGGTTTAGGTTGGAAGAGGCCATGAAGATCACCTAGCTCTGACCTGTCATGGGCAGCAACATTTCCAGTAGACCAGGCTTCTCAAGGCTTCATCCAACCTGGCCCTGGACACCTTCAGGGAGAGTGACCTCCTTGGGCAACCTGTGCCAGTGTCTCACCACCCTCACTGCAAAGAACTTCTTCCTAACATCCAGTTTAAATCTCCCCTCTGTCAGTTTAAACCCATTCCTCCTCATCCTCTCATTACAAGACCTTGTCAATAGTCCCTCCCCAGCCCTCCTGTAGGGCCCCTTCAGATACTGGAAGGCCAATCCAAATTCTCCTTGAAGCCTTCTCTTCTCCAGGCTGCAGAGACCCAACTCTCATAGCCTGTCCTCATAGCAGATCTGCTGCAGCCCTCTGAGCATCTTTGTGGCCTCCTCTGGACTGGCTTCAACAGTTCCATGTCCTTTTTGTGCTGGGGGCTCCAGAACTGCACACAGTACTCCAGGTGGGGCCTCAGGAGAGCAGATTAAATGGGCAGAATCCCCTCCCTTGCCCTGCTGGCCACTCTTCCCCTTGATGCAGCCCACTATACACTTGACCTTCAAGACTGCTCTTTGACTCTTTACCCAGCATTTATTTGTGTCTGGGATTGCTCTGACCCAGTGCACAGGTATATCCAAAGCCCATCCCCACCTCCACGAAGCTGGGCTGGGGGGAAGTGGAGAAGCTGGGATGGAAGGAGCCACAAGGGGAGACAACTCCCTCCAGGCAGGGCTGCAGGTCAGTAGACTCCTATGAACCCTACAGAGGGACCTGGACAGGCTGGATGGGTGGGCAGAGGCCAATGGGATGAGATTTAACAAGGCCAAGTGCAGGGTTCTGCACTTTGGCCACAACAACCTCAAGCAGCACTACTGGCTAGGGACAGAGTGGCTGGAGAGCAGCCAGGAAGAAAGCAACCTGGGGGTACTGGTAGACAGTTGCTGAAGATGAGGCAGCAGTGTGCCCAGGTGGCCAAGAGAGCCAATGGCATCCTGGCCTGCATCAGGAACAGTGTGGCCAGTAGGACAAGGGAGGTTCTTCTGCCCCTGTACTCAGCACTGGTCAGGCCACACCTTGAGTGCTGTGTCCAGTTCTGGGCCCCTCAATTCAAGAGAGATGTTGAGGTGCTGGAACATGTACAGAGAAGGGCAACAAAGCTGATGAGGGGCCTGGAACACAAACCCTATGAGGAGAGGTTGAGGGAGCTGGGCCTGTTTAGCCTGGAGAAGAGGAGGCTCAGGGGTGATCTTATTACTGTCTACAACTACCTGAAGGGGCATTGTAGCCAGGTGGGGATTGGCCTCTTCTGCCAGGCAACCAGCAATAGAACAAGGGGACACAGTCTCAAGTTGTGCCAGGGTAGGTATAGGCTGGATGTTAGGAGGAAGTTGTTGGCAGAGAGAGTGATTGGCATTGGAATGGGCTGCCCAGGGAGGTGGTGGAGGCACCGTGCCTGGAGGTGTTCAAGCAAAGCCTGGATGAGGCACTTAGTGCCATGGTCTAGTTGACTGGCTAGGGCTGGGTGCTAGGTTGGACTGGATGATCTTGGAGGTCTCTTCCAACCTGGTTGATTCTATGATTCTATGATTCCCCCAGGCCATGTGCCCTGTCAAGCTCAGTAAGACATAGACCCTGTGCTGGAAATAAGCCTGAGCAAAGCACAGATGTTCATCTGTTCCTGGTGCCCAGTTGTATTGTCTGTTTGAGCTTTGGAAACTCTCTCCTTTGTGGCACTTGACAAGACTAGGTGGTTCCCACAAAAACAGGACAGTTGCAGAGCGAGCAAGCTCTTTGCCTTGGGTTTTCCCCCCACCACACACAGGTGGACTAAGCAGCTGTAGAATTTTAGGAGATTTCTCCCATAAAAAGGCACAAAAGGTGGAATTCCCACAATCAGCAATGGGCATTGTGGGTACCTGACACATTCCTAAGTCCCCGGGACGTTTCCTCCATTTGTAAGTGTGGTGTTGCTGCTACTTTGGGATCTATCTTTTCCAAATACTGTCCTCAAACAATCTGTAACCACATGATCAAAGGGTCACAGGATGTTGGGGGTGGTGTCCTGGAGTCCTGTACCCCTAAATTCCTCTCCTGCCCGGACTTCGGGGGGAAAGGGGAAAAGCCGCCTGGTTTCCCCCCCCCTCGCCTGCCCTGCAGCCATGAAGGGGGGGAGGACTGCCCCGTGAGTTCCCGCGCTGGAGCCAGGCTGGGATTGGCCGTGCGCTTTCGCGCCTAAGGTGTGGTAACTCTGCCCTTTGTCTAGCCAAGGTTATAAATATTGGGGGTCTTCCCGCCTTTGGGGTTCCCGCTTTGGAGTTTGCCTGTGCCTAGACGAGTTCGCTCACTCTCCTGTGCCTGGACTGCAGAGAGACCAAGGATTCGCTTTCCTGTCGACACCTTTGTCTGCCTAACGACCCTTAACGACCCTTAACGACTCCTGCAGCCGCTGGAGGAGGAACACAGACCGCACGAGCCAGCCTGAGTGAGTTATTTGGCTTAGCTTAATTTAGTAAGAAACCGCTATTAATTAATAGCTGAGTCCTTTTCCAAAATCTGACTTCCAAATATATATAGGCAGATTGTTAATGGTATCCTTGTAGAATTCTCATGCAACTCAACCTGTTTATCAAACGAAATTAATCGTTGTATATATAGTTGTGGGGGCGGGTTTTGTAAAAATAAAAAATATCTATTTTTGATAAATTTTCGACTCGGCCACGTATTTCTGCCCTCTGCAACAGGTGGGAAGGGACTTAAAGAGATCATGGAGTCCAACTCCCCTGCCAGAGCAGGACCATACAATCTAGCTCAGGTCACACAGGAACACATCCAGAAAGGCCTTCAAAGACTTCAGAGAAGGAGACTCCACAACCTCTCTGGAGAGCCTGTGCCAGTGCTCCACAACCCTTACAGGAAAGAAGTTCCCCCTTGTCCTAGAATCATAGAATCAGCCAGGTTGGAAGAGACCTCCAAGATCATCCAGTCCAACCTAGCACCCAGCCCTACCCAGTCAACCAGACCATGGCACTAAGCCTAGAGAAGAGGAGCCTCAGAGGTGATCTTATTACTGTCTACAACTACCTGAAGGGGCACTGTAGCCAGGTGGGGGTGGCCTCTTCTCCCAGGCAACCAGCAATAGAACAAGGGGACACAGTCTCAAGTTGTGCCAGGGGAGGTATAGGCTGGATATTAGGAAGAAGTTCTTCCCAGAGAGAGTGATTGGCATTGGAATGGGCTGCCCAGGGAGGTGGTGGAGGCACCGTCCCTGTGGGTCTTCAAGAAAAGAGTGGATGAGGCACTCAGTGCCATGGTCTAGTTGACTGGCTAGGGCTGGGTGCTAGGTTGGACTGGATGATCTTGGAGGTCTCTTCCAACCTGGTTGATTCTATCATTGATTCTATGATCTTCAGAGACAGCAACTCCACCACCTCCCTGGGCAGCCCATTCCAATGCCAATCACTCTCTCTGCCAACAACTTCCTCCTAACATCCATTCTAGACCTGCCCTGGAACAACTTGAGACTGTGTCCCCTTGTTCTGTTGTTGGTTGCCTGGCAGAAGAGACCAACCCCACCTGGCTACAGTCTCCCATCAGGTAGTTGTAGACAGCAATGAGGTCTGCCCTGAGCCTCCTTTTCTCCAGGCTGCACACCCCCAGCTCCCTCAGTCTCTCCTCACAGGGTTTGTGTTCCAGGCCCCTCATCAGCTTTGTTGCCCTGCTCTGGACACATTCCAGCACCACAACATCTCTCTTGAATTGAAGAGCCCAGAACTGGACACAGGATTCAAGGTGTGGTCTGACCAGTGCTGAGCACAGGGGCAGAGTAATCTCCCTTGTCCTACTGGCCACACTGTTCCTGGCTCCTCTTCAGCAACTATCTACCAGCACTCCCAGACCCCTTTCTGCCTGGCTGCTCTCCAGCCATTCTGTCCCCCGCCTGTAGCTCTGGCTTGTGGTTGTTGTGTTGTGCTGGAACCAACTCTGCTGCAGCTTACATGCATTGCTCCTTGTCCTGTCACAGGGAGCAAGTGAGATTCATTTCTATGGTGAAGATAACACCCAAGTGAGCTACTGAACCTTCACAGACTTTGTATCACATTATGAAGGAGGCGAGGACAAGTCATAAATAAATAATAAATAATTACAAAGCACTCACCTTATCCCTCCTGATTCACAACACCCAGGTGCTGGATTCTGCACTTGGCCTTGTTGAACTCCATAAAGCTATCTTGAGCCCATCTCTCCAGCCTGTTTATGTCCCTCTGGATGGCATCCCTTCCCTTCAGCTTGTCAACTAAGTCACACAGCTTGGTGTCATCCATAAACCTGCTGAGGGTGCTCCCAATGCCACTGTCCATATTACTGACAAATGTGGGCTGCAGCAAGAGCAGTGTGGCCAGCAGGGCAAGGGAGGGGATTCTGCCCCTTTACTCTGCTCTCCTCAGACCCCACCTGGAGTACTGTGTGCAGTTCTGGAGCCCCCAGCACAAGGACATGGAACTGCTGGAGTGAGTCCAGAGGAGGCCAACAAAGATGTTCAGAGGGCTGGAGCACCTCTCTCTGTCCACATCTCCTCATGGGCAAGCTACAAGGGTTGGGGCTCTCCAGCCTGGAGAAGACTTTTAAGAGATCTTGGAGTGGCCTTCCAGTGTCTGAAAGGGGCCTAAAGGAGGGCTGGGGAGGGACTACTGACAAGGTCTTGTAATGACAGGATGAAGAGTAATGGGTTTAAACTGGCAGAGGGGAGATTAAAACTGGATGTTAGGAAGAAGTTCTTCATTCCAGGAAGATGGTATCAGCTGCTCTTCCCTTGTCTACACAGAAAGCCACCAAGTCTGCCCTTGGTGAAGCCACGTTGATTATCACTAATCACCTCTTCTTCGTTTTCTGTGTGCTAAGGCAAAGCCTTCAGGAGGATCTACTCCATGATCCTACCAGGCATAGAGGTGAGACTGATTGGCCTGTAGTTTCTGGGCTTTTCCCATTTTCCCCTTTTGAAGACAGAGATTATGTTTACCCTTTTCCAGACTGCAGGGACTTCACCAGATTGCCACGACTTCTCAGAAATGATGGACAGTGGTTGGGCAACTTCATCTGCCAGTTCCCTCAGAACCTGTGGGTGGATGTCACTGGGCCACATGAACCTTAAGGTTCTTTAGATGGTCTCAAACCTGATCTCTGCTTACAGTGGGCAGATCCTCCTTTCCTCACTCCCCACCTGTGTTTGCTGCACCTTGCTTGGTATAGCTAGAGCCCTTGCCAGTGAACACTGAGGGAAAGTAGTCGTCAAGTACCTCAGCCTTCTCCATATCTGTCATGACCAGATCTTCATTCTCCTTTTGGAGAGGCTCCATATCTTCCCTAGCCACCTTTTTGTCCCCCAGGTACCTGAAGAAATCCTTCTCATTCCCTTTTATGTCTCTAGCCAAATTAAATTCTGTCTGCACTTTCGCTTATCTAAACTGATCCCTGGCTGCTTGGACGTCTTTGCAGTCCTCTCATGTGGCCTCTTCTTGCTTCCATTGCTTATAAACAATATTTTTGTATACCAAATAAGCCCAGGAGCACCTTGCTCATCCATGCCAGCTTCCTAGCAATCTTACCTGCCTTCTTCCATCTTGGAATGCACTGCTCTTGGGCTTGAGAGAGGTGGTCCTTAGATACTGGATGGACATTAACCTGGAAGAGGAGAGGTGTGAACTAGATGTTAGGAAGAAGTTCTTTACAGTGAGGGTGGTGAAACACTGGCCCAGGTTGTCAATTCTATGATTCTATGATTCCCTGAGGTGGCCAAGATCAGGTTGGATGAGGCCTTGAGTGACCTGTTCTAGTGGGAGGTGTCCCTGCCTATGGCAGGTGGTTGGAACTGGATGATCTTCGAGGTCCCTTCCAACCTGAACCATTCTATGATTCTATGATTCTACAATACTGACCAGCTCTTGGGCTCCTCTTCCCTCCAGGGCTTTATCCCACGACACTCTGCCAAGCAGATTATTCAAGAGGATGAAGTTTGCCCTCTTGCAATCCACAGTGATGAGCTTGCTTCACACCCACTTTGACATCTTGAGGATCTTAAATTCTGTCCTGCAGCCAACACTGCCCTTAAATTTCAAATCACTCACCAGCCCCTCTGTGTTAATGAGGACAAGATCCAGCATATCATTTTCATATCTGACTAGTATCTCATGCAGCCCAGGCTGTCCTACCTGTGCAAACAAGGCACTATGTTACAGAAACATAGACAAACAATGGCTTGGAGATGGATTTTGACTATTGCTATGCTTGTGAGAGTGCCACATCAGCACTCATTGCTGTCAGCACATAAAATGTTTGGATGCCAAATTTTTAGTTCCTACTCTAATTTACCTTCTTTCTCACAAGAACTAGAAGCAACCCAGCTGAGAGCTTCTCTCTCACTCAGAAATCATAGAATCATAGAATAATCCAGGTTGGAAGAGACCTCCAGGATCATCTACTCCAACCTATCATCCAGCTCTATCCAATCAACTAGACCATGGCACTAAGTGCCTCATCCAGGCTTTGCTTGAACATCCCCAGAGACAGCGACTCCACCACCTCCCTGGGCAGCCCATTCCAATGCCAAACACTCTCTCTGCCAACAACTTCCTCCTAACATGCAGCCTAGAGCTCCCCTGGCACAATTTGAGATTGCATCCCTTTGTTCTATTGCTGGTTGTCTGGCAGGAGAGACCAACCCCATCTGGCTACAATCTTCTTTCAGGTAATTGTAGACAGAGATGAGGTCACCCCCGAGCCTCCTCTTCTCCAGGTTAAACACCCCCAGCTTCCTCAGCCTTTCCTCAAAAGGCTGTGTTCCAGGCCCCTCACCAGCCTTGGTGCCCTTGTCTGGACATGTTCCAGCATCTCAACATCTCTCTTGAATTGAAGAGCCCAGAACTGGACACAGGATTCCTTCCTTCCCAAATCAGTGAAAACCTGTTGCATAGTTACCCATTTAGCTCTAGTAGAGGTGCCAGCTGTACAGCCAGTGTGCAACCTTTGGGTTGTGCATGAGAGAGTTTGTATGGGAGAAGCCGGAAACCTGCCTTAATGAGTCAGCAACATACAGGAACAGCCTTTTATTTTCTTCTGAGATGAAGTAACCTGTTGAGTTACTGTAAGATGCAGCTCTACCCTCTCCTTTCAGGGAGGAGAAATGAATGCCATTCAGTCACTGGGTAGAAAACACACCTCATGGCAGTATCTTCTATTACCTAACGAGAAGCTGTAGGATACTTTTTTCCCTTTGGGAGGTAAATTTTCAGTATAATTATGCATCTCCTACACCTGAGATGCTTTGCTTCAGAAAAGCAAAAATTCTGCTTTTCACTGCTTTTTTTTTTTTTTTTTTTTTTTTTTTTTTTTTTTAAACAGAGGAGTGAGATAGATTTTACTCTGTTCATCTAGAACAAATCCTATGGGGAGAGGTTGAGGGAGCTGGGCCTGTTTAGCCTGGAGAAGAGGAGGCTCAGGGGTGATCTTATTACTGTCTACAACTACCTGAAGGGGCATTGTAGCCAGGTGGGGGGTGGCCTCTTCTCCCAGGAAACCAGCAATAGAACAAGGGGACACAGTCTCAAGTTGTGCCAGGGTAGGTATAGGCTGGGTGTTAGGAGGAAGTTGTTGGCAGAGAGAGTGATTGGCATTGGAATGGGCTGCCCAGGGAGGTGGTGGAGGCACAGTGCCTGGGGGTGTTCAAGAAAAGCCTGGATGAGGCACTTAGTGCCATGGTCTAGTTGACTGGCTAGGGCTGGGTGCTAGGTTGGACTGGATGATCTTGGAGGTCTCTTCCAACCTGGCTGATTCTATGATTCTATGATTCTATGAACAATGTGATGGTTTGGGTGTTACCTGCCCTCCCACACTTTGGAAATCACCCAGACTAGGTTCAGCAGCTCTGGAAATTGAATGAAGCTTTATATTTACAGCTCAACATAAATATACAAGCAGATATTTACAATATATACAGAAATATCCAAGTTCAAAGGTAATACAGAAACACAACAGCCCTCCCAGAATATACAATACACAAGCAGATAGTTACAATGCAGAAATATCCAAGTTCAAAGGTAATACAGAAACACAACAGCCCTCCCAGAATATACAATGCACAAGCAGATAGTTACAATGCAGAAATATCCAAGTTCAAAGGTAATATAGAAACACAACAGCCCTCCCAGAATATACAATACACAAGCAGGTAGTTACAATGCAGAAATATCCAAGTTCAAAGGTAATACAGAAACACAACAGCCCTCCCAGAATGTACAATACACAAGCAGATAGTTACAATATGGAAATATCCAGGTTAAAAGGTAATACAGAAACACAACATCCCTCTCAGAAACCTGAGTCCCCAGGAGAGGCTCTCAACCACCCTTCCACCTTCTCCCCACCCCTCTACCTTACCCTATACTTTGCCTTATGTTCAAGGTACTTTGGAGGGTCAGCCAGGGGGGTTAGGAAGCAGATGGATTGGTCACACAGACAGCAGGGTAGGTTAGAGAGAGAAGTTCAACCCAAAGCCCAGAGAGAGACTCCTTTATCTATGTTTGCATTCTTATTCATCTCAGCAAGCCTATGAGTGCAGTAGACATCACCATCGTTTCCCTTTCACAGCCTGTAATCTAATTCTTTTATCCAAAACATTCTAACTAGGCTCCAACTAGCACAAATAAATTCACAGTGCTTTGTATTTCCAGTAGAAGAATTCCATGCTGCCAATGTTACTATAGTAAACTTGTCTTTCCCCCTTTTTGTTTTTTGACATACTTCTTTTTTCTCTTATGTTTTTTCTCCCCCTACACCTCTCCTCATAAAGCACCATTCTGACAGTACTATGTTTTGGGAGAAAAAAAAAAAAAAAGCAACTGAGAAGAATGGATTAATTTCTGTAAAAGTGGTCAGTGCTTCATGGCTTATATAAGAATGATGTGGCAGCTTTAGGACCAGAATACAAATGGCTCCTGAAGGTACCTTTCTACCAACGAATTTTAATGCTAGGGCTCAAGGAACAGTGAAATGCCGCAGTGACATCTTTGTGCCACTTGGGCACAAAGCTGGTGAGTAGGGCACATACTGAGCTGATGACTGAATTCCCAAATGGTCCTTAGAATTTAGCCCATGACTTTTGTAAGCAGGACCAAAATAGGAATTCACTTTAAATCACCAAATAAAAGGGAGGGGGGAAAATTAGTTACAAGGAAGAAATAAGCACATTCAGTGCTGCATATATGCTTTTGGGCACAGCTCAACCTTCAGCCTCAACTGAGGCTTGGCAGAAGCAACCTACAAGCAGATTACTTTGTAATAACACAGTGCCCAAGATTTTCATGTATTTCAATGGGGCATCTGGTTCTGGTCAAGGGATTTTAGCTGGATATACCACTGAAATTTCCTAGCATCACAGATGTTGCATTTACAAGCACAAGCAGAGAATTTCATATGGGATAAAGTAATAGCAGTCAGATCAAAATAGAGACAGGTTTTGGTGTCACTTGGATTCATTTCAGCGTGGAACAAATCCAAGAATTTAAGCAAAATTAGTTTATGTGCAGCTACTGTAAACTGAGCCTGAGTTTGCTTCAAGTTGCCACATGCCTCAGTCTATAGCCCTCAGCCTTCCCCTCCAAAGCCCAGGCAGCATGCTAGTCTGATGTGCTGGCCAGGTGCAGATGATTGCTCTGTATGTGGTCATGCTCCCAGATGACTCTTGTACTCTGTGGCTTTGCAGAGGCTGGAAAACACCAACCCAGATGCCTACATCAGACTTGGGTTCCTGCCAATTGCTGCCATCAGTAGGCATAGTAGTGTCGAGGCTGTAGTCACAATGGTGGTTTCCTTCACATCTGTAATACACTAAATGCGTCAGCACGAATCTTGATGGGGAAAAACTGGGGTAGAATGTAGCTGTGGAAGCAAGGAAAGACAGCAAAGACTGAAGTGGCATGACAGAGAAGAGTTTGGGGGCAGGGGGGGCAGAGAGGCAGACCTGGATATGAAATATAAAGGCAGGGAATGCAAGTTGGAGCTGGGAGAGAAGGAAGAGACAGGGAGCTGTTAAAGTGGCTTGAAACAGCATGGAGAGCTTTCACTGAACGGGCCAAAGGGAGAAAGGGAAGTCACTCATTCCTATTTTTAGCTAAACAGCTGAACTGCTCCACTTCCCTGTCTGCAGGGGATGGGTGGTAATGGAAGCCACCCTCCAAGCAGCCAGTGGGCAGGAACTGAGCTGTTCTGCAGCTTTGCCTGCAGGTATGGCTGATTTGCAATCACTGTTTGCTCGACAGCAGCCATATTACATGGCCGAGTGAATGCTGCTGACCACCCCAGAGGACCTGAGGGCTGTGAATGGCCCTCCTCTTTCAACTCCTGGAAGACTATGGCTATGTGCAGGCAGAGTCTCATCCTGTCCTGGTCCTCCACGTGCTCCTTATCAGAGTAGCCAGTCTCCATTTCAGCACTTGGTGCAAATTCTGTACCTGTGAGCTTGCATGCCACAAGATTTTGAGCATCTTTGGTAAATCATCAGCTACCTAGGGAGGTTATTTTCCAGTTTATCAGC
This sequence comes from Pogoniulus pusillus, assembly GCF_015220805.1. Lineage (NCBI taxonomy): Eukaryota > Metazoa > Chordata > Aves > Piciformes > Lybiidae > Pogoniulus > Pogoniulus pusillus. The sequence continues at coordinate 110,643,535 of NC_087309.1, forward strand.
AAGTGCTTTTCCAGGGGACAGTTCAGTGCAGCTAAATTAGGTTCCTGCTTTTCTTTGTGCTTTGGAAGAGTCCTTATCTCTGTCTAGTAATGGCAGAGTATACACTCTTCTAGCTCACAGGCTTAAGTTAGATGATGGTATATACATTTGTGGATTTCCTCTGGTCCATATCAAGGAATTAACACCATGCAACTCTGGCCTTTTGTGAAGGCCTTGTCTGAGAAAGACAGTTCAAGGATGTGCTTAGTTGAACAGACATGATGGGAGATCACAGGATGTTAGGGACCTCCAGAGATCATTGAGTCCAAAGCCCCCTGCCAGAGAATCTAGCTCAGGTCACACAGGAACAAATCCAGACAGGGATGAAAAGTCACCAGAGAAAGAGACTCCACAACCTCTCTTCTCTGGGCAGCCTGTTCCAGTGCTCTGTGGCCCTTACAGTAAAGAACTTCCCCCTTGTGTTGAGGTGGAACCTCCTGTGCTGTAGTTCATACCCATTACCCCTTGTGCTATCCCAGGGCACAACTGAGAAGAGTTTGTCCCCTCCCTCTTGATCCCCAGCCCTCAGATATTTATAAACATTGATTAGATCCCCTCTAAGGCTTCTCTTGGCCAGACCAAATGGCCCCAGGTCCCTCAGCCTCTCCTCATAGGGCAGGGCTCCAGCCCCTTCAGCATGTGTGTAGCCCTTCCTTGGACTCTCTCCAGCAGATCCCTGTCCATCCTGAACAGGGGAGCCTAAAACTGAAGGCAATATTGCAGGCAAGGTCTCAGCAGGGCAGAGTAGAGGGGAAGGAGAACCTCCTTGAATCTTCTGGCCACACTGCTCTTAATGTCCCCTAAGATCCCATTTGCCTTCTTGGCCACAGGGGCACACTGCAGTCCCATGGAGAACTTCTTGTCCACCAGCACTGCCAGATCCTTCTCCACTGGGCCATGTGATGTGTAAGGCTGAGGGTGATAAACAAGAGAGCAGATCAGGACCATGCTGACATGAGTGTTCAGCATACTTACAAGCACTTGTCTGGATTTCATTCCTTACAGGGAGTTCTTGATTCAAAGGACCCATTTTCATCAGTGGTGACCTGTGTGGAAGCAGAAAAAAATCAGTTTGTTGCACAGATTGATTTTTTAAAAATAACATTTTTATTTTTACTGTAATTCCTTTTTTTCCTCTGCCATCACAACCCTAAGAGGGTGTGTAAAGAAATGGGTAAACTGACATCACTGTTTTGTCCCCCAGGGGTCTTGTGAAGAGGAGGTGAAATGTAGAGGTAATTCATCTCTGCCAGGATAGCATCTTTTATGCAGAACATATCCATCAGGTTTAATTTTCAGTTTTTCAGTTTTGAGTAATTATCCACAAAGTGTGGGTGCAAGGGAGCCACAAGGGAAGGGGTTCTTGCGTCAATGTGTTATCACTGAGATAATCCCTTGCAGCTCAGCTTGTGGCTGGGGAAAACTCTGGATTTGCTTGGTCTATGTTGTCTGCCAAATGCAGGCAACAGCATGGCTTGTTGCACTATTGCTGCTGGACTTGAGCATCTCCCTGCAAAGAGAGACTGAGCAACCTGGGGCTCTTTAGTCTGGTAAAGGGAAGGCTGAGAGGAGATCTGATCAATGTGTACAAATATCTGAGGGGTGGGGGTCAAGTGCCTGGGGCAAATCTCTTTTTGGTGGTCAGCAGTAATAAGCCAAGGAGCAACAGCTACAAACCAGAAGAGAGAAGGTTTCAGCTCAACATGAGGAGAAACTTCTCCACAGTGAGGATGACAGAGCCCTGGAGCAGGCTGCCCAGAGAGGTTGTGGAGTCTTTCTCTGGAGACTTTCCAAACCTGCCTGGGTGCATTCCTGTGTGAATTAACCGGTGTGATGCTGCCTTGGCAGGGGAGGTGGACTCAATGATCTCTGGAGGTCCCTTCCAACCTCTAAAGTTCTGTGATTCTGGTGCCTTAGGAAGAAACACAGCTGATTCAACCCCTACAGATTAAAAATGCATGAGTATGGTGGCTATAACCTAGAGGGACAAAGCCTAACAAAGAAAGAATCGTAGAATCATAGTACCAACCAGGTTGGAAGAGACCTCCCAGATCATCCAGTCCAAAGGTCCCTACCACTATCACAGGACATCCACGGCCACAAAAGAAGTGATCTGGTCATGTTGCATCTGCTGTTCTTGCTTAAGAAATGCTTGGAAACAAAGATTTTGTTTTTCTACTTATGCCCAGCTCAGGCAGGCTTGGGTCTTGAATAATTCTGTTGGATTGGATTTGGGCAATTTAGCCCAGCTGCTGCTCTGGGCCTTTCACCTGGTAAATGCACTGCCAGATGCTGAAATGGACCTGAATGCTGTGGGCAGATGTCTCCTGCTGAGCTCAGCTGCTGACTACCTGCTGGACTCGGAGGAGGAAAGGTAGCACCCCATCCTCCCTGCTGAGCTTGACTGAAATGTGATCTTGCTATAGCAGTTACCTTTTAACATTGAGAGACACCACTAAGCTTCAAGTGACATCTCACAGCTCAGAACCTGTCACTCTTTTCCCTTCTGCACAGAGGAAAAACAGACTTCTCCATCTGGAGTGCCAGTGGAAGTCCCATGGGTGTTACGACCAACAGCTTTAAAGTAGCAAGAAGCTGGACACTTGGGATACTGATGCATCCCATCTCTGCTCTAGGGTCTGGGGTCTGGATTTCAGTGCAGTCCCCAGGTAGGTGTTAGTCTCATTCCTTTGCAGAGTAAATTGCTGCAGAAAAATACAACAAAAGGAAAGGTAAAAAGAATCACAGGCACTCCCACCACAGATTTTCACCAAAAATAAAAAGATGCTCAGGTGTCAGCCACTCAGTTTATCTGTTGTGGCTTACAAAAACACGTTGAGAAAAGAGCCACACTGTCCTGGTTCGAGGAGACAGACTCACAGGTCATCATATGCTAGCCATTAGCAATTTTACTGTCAGTAAGGAGCTTAAGATGGAATGAGCAAAAGGCAGGAGAGTTGACCCAAGATAGCTGAAGAATCATAGTATCAGTCAAGGTTGGAAGGGACCACAAGGATCATCTAGTTCCAAATCCCTTGCCACCTCATATCAGATCAGGCTGTCTAGAGCCTCATCCATCCTGGCCTTAAACCCTTCCAGGGATGAGGCTTCCACCACCTTCCTGGGCAACCCTTTCCAGGGTCTCACCACCCTCATGGTGAAGAACTTCTTAACATCCAGTCTGAATCCACCTAATTCTAGCTTTTTTTCCATTTCCCCTAGTCCCATCACTACCTGACATCCTAAAAAGTCTCTTCCCAGCTTTCTTGTAGGCCCCATTAAGATACTGAAAGGCCACAATAAGGTCACCTCAGAACCTTCTCCTCTCCAGACTGAACAGCCCCAATTCCCTTATCCTCTCCTCATAGGTGTATTCCAGGAAACTGAAAGCTACATGATGACTTCAGTGATGCTGTAGGTTTGAGTCTTGGCTCGTTTGAGAACCCAGCAGATGAAACCATATTCTTCATTTTTCTTTCCTTTTTTTTTTTTTTTTTTTTTTTTTTTTTTTTTTGTTGTTGTTGTTAGAGGAATCACAGATTTACCTGGAATGTTTTCCTTTTCCTTGTGTTACTTCAAAATTCCATCCAATTTGTCCTCTCTGCTTCAGGCCTGCTTGTTCCACAGATCTTACTCCAGCCTGAGTCCTCGTGGGTCACAGCAGTTCACAAAAAGACACTTAGCTCTTTGGCTTCATCTCAAAAATACTAACTATGCACATTTTGAGGGGCTTGGCAAGCAAGGAGCATGACTACAAGGAAGGGTGTGGATGCACCCTAGAAAAGCTGCTGGGTTACATAAGCATGGAGGACCTAGGCTTGATGTAAGTATTTGATCACAGCCTTGAATGCATCCCTGCCTCTCCCAGCAGGCTCGGATTAAGCTGCTGACATGCACACAGCTTCAGTTCAACAAAGCTTAATGTGCATGAGTTTAATGCTCTCTTGCCTATGCAGACCCTAGGCAATATGGCTGGATTTTTTTGTTTGGTTGATTGGTTGGTTGTTTTTTTTTGCTTTTATTTTAAACAAATCAGGGGTAAAGCAAACAAAGCCAAAAGGGTGGGAAGCAAGAAGAACTGCTGGTAGCAGTCCTGTTCTGTTCAGGCAGAGGAGAGTGTTTTATTATCTCTTGCACAGTATCCAGGGGAACCTTAGGATCTCCCTAGCAACAATGCAGCAGGAAAAGGAAGTGTCTTCATTCCTGGAGCAAAAGCGTTTGTGCAGGCCTGTTGGCCCACGAGTGCCATCTGCACTGCTAGAGGTGGAATGAGAGGTGTTACCTCCTTCCACAGCTGTGCTAGGCAGCAAGAATGGCAAAGCTGCTGAGACTGAGAAAGAGTTCAAAAACCCCAGTCATGGTCTAAGACACCATGTGGCTGCTCCATAAATTCTTTTCTAGTTACTAGCTGAGATGCATGGCCACTCTGTATATCTGATGAAGATGTGACCTTCCTGATTCCACTGCTGTCAAAACAATCTACCTTTTACACGGGATCACAGGATGCTAGGTGTTAGAAGGGGCCCAAGGAGACCATTGAGTCCAACCTCCCTGCCAGGGCAGGACCATGCAATCTAGCTCAGGTCACACAGGAGCACATCCAGACAGGCCTTGAAAGTCTCCAGAGAAGGAGACTCCACAACCTCTCTGGGCAGCCTGTGCCAGTGCTCTGTGACCCTTGCAGTATGTGTTGAGGTGAAACTTCCTGTCCTACAGCTTATATCCATTGCTCCTTGTCCTGTTGAAGTTCTTTCCCATCTTTTCTACCTCTGTGTAGTTGTCCTTTCATCCATATCTAGAGTTTCCTAATTTCTGAAGATGGCATACCTGATAATGCCTTTGTTTATCTTCCTCTCCTGCTCTAAATGAATCATTATGAGAAAATGGGAAGCTGTACCCTCTCTGTTCCCTCATGACTGGCTTCGTTAAGCATCTTGAATTTTCGTTATGGCAAATCTTTTAAAGATGAAAGGCAGCCTTCTGTAAAAAGCAGGTGTAGTGAGGCACTCCAAAATCCCTTTCCCCTCCTCTGTCAGCAGAGGTTTGAAGGGAGGAAGAAGGCATCACAAATCTGCTTTCCCCTGCTGCTGCAGGGAACAGCAAAAGGCCTTTTGCCACAGGTGTACTGACTGGTGGGAAAGCCTGAGCTAAAACCTGGGATTGTGACTGGATGGATTCTTCATGCCCAGTATGTTGCAGAAATCTGTTCACCTTTCTACAGGAAACATGGTCAAGGCCCCACAGATCAATGTGAACAAGGCAACGCCACGTGGGCTCTAGACTATTCAATGTGAATTATGCCAGAGACCTTTACTGATCATTTCAGCTTTCAATATATACCCTCAGGGCATAAAGCACACGTCTACACATTAGCATAATTAGTCAAGGACAACCCACTTCATCAGCATAAACCATGCCTTGCTTTCCTCATTAACGAGGTGTCTGTTGTCTATCCCTTCTGAGATGAATTAGCCAGCTGCTTGTGAGAACCAAGGTCATAATCTGTCTGTTATTATTCTTCTTTACTCCGTTCTCATATCAGTATATATTGGCACTGGACACATTGTCTAGGAAAGAGCTTAAATAGAGTGAGTAGAAAGCACATGCAGTTCCATAGCTCTCATGCAAGTTTGCAAGTCTGGCAAGTCCATTAGGTCCATTGGAGAGAGTTCCTTGCAGCACCCAGACCTGACTTCTCTTCCCACTGGCCATATCCTGGCTTCCTGCTCACTGCTCCTGAGCTGGAAGGACCGTGCCTCTGCTGTAAACTGCTGCTGTTGGCAGGAACATGCCAGCAGTGTGACTTTTCCCTGTGCTGCTAAGGCAGTGCTGCTCCACGAGAGTTGCCTTGTGGAAGCTGTGTCTGAGACACTTTTGACTTTGGCAGGTTCATTTGCATCAGACTTAATGCTGTGTGGATTATAACTTGCAGTTCCAGAGGCTGCCACAAAGGAAATCCAGAGAGTGCCTCCAAAATCCTACTCTATCCTTGTGAGTAAATCAGCCTTTCCCAGGCTCTCTGCTCTGCCTCTTGATTATCTAAGTAGGGTAAAGCTATATTATGGCTTAGCCTTTTCCAGTTCCTGGCTTTCCCTGATCTGGTTGGGAATTCATTGATGAGGCAGAAGTTATAAAAGAGTAGTTATTTTATTTTCCCAAAAAGGCCCTCCCTCAGAGTATATACAAAACCTAGTTATTTACAGGCTCTAATTTGGCTGAGAATCTTCACAAGGATGCTTATGGGCAGTTTTAGTCATTTAGAAAAGTCAGAGAATGGAAAAGGCTAAGCCACAAGACAGCTTTACCCCACTTATCAGTCAGGTTGAGTACAGAACCTAGGGAACAGCAGATTTTACTCATGGAGGTGAAACAGGACTTTAGAGATGATGCCTGGCTCCTTTTCATCAGGCTCTAAAACTGCAAACTATATCCAATCGTAGATCCAAGCAGCATTAAATCCAGTGTGAACAAAACCCACCAAAGTGTCTGTACTCACAGCTTCCATGAGACAAAGACAGTGGAGCGGTGCTGTCTTAGCCATGCAGGGAAAAAAAGCCAAACTGCTGCCGTGTCGCCCAGCTCAGGGTAGCGAGCAGGAAGCCAGGTTACAGTGGTCTGAGAGAAACCAGGCCCAGGTGCTGCTGGCAGCTCTCTCTGGGACGGACCTAAGGACTTGCCAGACTTGCAGAGTTGTCGGGGAGTGGAATGAACTGTGCGAGAGTGTGACTAGAGCGGAACTGCACAGTGCGGTGTGAAAGCGGGGCTGCATGCTTTTGTCCTCGCTCTATTTACTTTTCCTAAGCAATGTGTCTGTTGCCATGTGTGCTACTTTGAAGCAGGGTAGAATGTTTTGGTGAGAAGAACTAGATCACAGGCTGTGAAAGGGAAACAATGGTGATGTCTACTCCCCTCAGAGTCCTGCTGAAGAAGAAAGGAAAACATTAGATAACACTCTCGTCATTTTTCACTCACTCTGCTTTGGGCTTCTGGCTGGGCTGCATTTCCCTAACCTCACCTTCCATTTGGCCTAACCCACCTTTGCTTCATAACCTCTTGGCTGAACCTCTATTCTTCTTTAGGACTGGGGTAAGGTTGAGAGGGGCAGGGGGAAGGTGCAGGGGTGGTTGAGAGCCCCTCCTGAGGACTCAGGTTTCTGGGAGGGGAGTTGTGTTTCTGTATTACCTTCTACCTTGTATATTTCTGTCTATAACTGTATATACTGTAAATATCTGCTTGTGTATATTGTGCTAGCTGTAAATAGAAGCTTCATTTATATTTCCAGAGCCAGCTGAGTCTAGTCTGGGCAATTTCTAAAGTGGGGGGGGGGGGCAGGGAACACCCAAACCATCACACCATGTATGTACTGGGCATGAAGTATCCAGCCAACCACCAGCCAATCCCAGTGTGGGCTTTCCCATGAGTCAATATGTGTGTGGAAAGGGCTATTTGCTGTTCCCCCTTCAAGCTCACAAGGAGAGGGGAAAGCAGTTTCATGCCTTCTTCTTCCCCTATTCAAACCTCTGGAGATGGATGGGGGGAGAGAAGAAGGGATTTTGGAGTGCTCTGCCACATTCCCAAATTATCAAATTTCCTATAAGCACCCTTGTGGAAGAAGGGATTTTAGAGTGCTCTGCCACATTCCCAAATTATCAAATTTCCCATAAACACCCTTGTGGAAATTCCTGACTGAGTTAGAACCTGTAAATAAAATCCAACCAGTTCTGTATGAAGCTTTGGGGCAGGGCTTCCAGGAAAATAAAAATAACTGTATTTTTGTAATTCCTGCCTCCCTGATTAATCCCCGACTAAGCCAGTGGGTACTGGAGTCCTTCAGAAACTGAAAGACCACTTAGATTGGAGACAAATGAGTCCATATGTAAATGTCCACTTCTCAAGGTTGATTTTAAATTGTTTGGGTTTTTTTTTATGTTGGAATTGTGCTTAGGAATGTTCCCTCTGTATTATGTAGGAGGCTATTGCATCTTTAATTTCCTCTGCATCTAGGATTTGCTTACCTGAGGTGCCAATGGAGGACAGAGAATGTGATGCATACCTACATGAAAGACAGAAAGGAACATCTGGGAACCTATAGACCTGTCAGTCTGACCTTGGTACCAGGGAAGGTCATAGAGCAGGGCATCTCAAATGCAACTGCACATCATATAGACAACAACCAGGGAGGGGATCAGGCCAAGTCAGCAAGGGTTTACGAGGGGCAGGTCCTGCCTGACCAACCTGATCTCCTTCTATGACAAGATCATCTGGCTACTGGGTGAGGGAAAGGCTGTTGATGTGGTATTCCTAACCTTTGGAAAAGCCTTTCATACTGTTCCCCACAAAATTCTTGTAGACAAATTGGCTGCTCATGGCTTGGCTGAGCACAGTCTCCTGGGTAAAGCACTGGCTGGACAGGAGGGCCCAGAGAGTGGTGGTCAATGGAGTCATATCCAGCTGGCAGCTGGGCACTAGTGGTGTTTCTCAGGAATCTGCATTGGGATCACTTCTGCTTAACATCTTTATTGACAACCTTTATTCAGGCATAGAGAGTGTCAGTAGTGAGTTTGCAGATGGCACCAAGTTAGCTGGCAGTTATCATTTGAATGAAGGTATAAAGGCTCTTCAGAGGCACTTGGATAGGCTTAGATCAGTGGGCCAACATTAATGGGATGAGCTTCAACACAGCCAAATGGCAGGCCCTTCACTTGGGTCACAACAACCCCAAGCAATGCTACAGGCTTGGGGCAGTGTGGCTGGAGATATGCCTAGCAGAGAGGAGTCTGGGGCTGTAATAGACAGGAGCTGAATATAAGCCAGCAGTGTGCCCAGGCAGCCAAGAAGACCAAAGGCATCCTGGCTGGGATTAAAAATGCTGTGGCCAGCAGAAGCAGGGAGGTGATTGTCCCCTTGGGCTCGGCTTTGGTGAGGCCACACCTTGAGTGGTCAATTTTGGGCATCACAATACAGGAGAGATGTAAAGGTGCTGGAGCAGGTCCACAAGAAGGCAACAAAGCTGGGGAAGAGCCTGGAGAATAAATCTAATTAGAAGCAATTGAGGGAGCTGGGGGTGGTTGCGTCCCTCAGGCTATTCCAGCATTGTGCATTGTTTTACTTAGCTGGACTGGCACATAAGCATCTGCAACCAAAACTGAGATGCTAACAAACCAACCTCTCACTCTTTCCTCATGAAGTCCTGAAAAAAACACCGTGCTGAGCTGTTACCTCCACATGTAAGCTCTGTTCTTGGCAGGCAAAGACATGTCTTCTTCCAGAGATGGGGAAAACTTCATAGCTGGTTGCAGGTGCCTGTGAGATTGGTAGCTTCTTTCTGCTGCTTTCTATGGTACAACTTCCAGGCACTTTTTTTTTCAGGCAAGAGCCGTATACACCTGGAACAGGTTTGCCCTATACAAACATATGACGCAGCACCCAAAAAAACACTGCGGTTTTTCTCTATATTGTTCTGATGATTGGTAAGGGATGGAAAGCTCCTTTCCCCAGGGAATGTATCACCTTCCCCTGTCTTGATAAGAAGAGGTTTCTAACTAAAGGAGGGATGGCCACAGTTGGCTACTTTTATGGTTCTCTGGAGCATTCTGACTAACAGGGGAATAAAATTTCTATTACTACTCATGCGCATTGCACTGCAGACAACTTGTCATGGTGTGCCTCTCCCTTATTAAACTCTGCTATGGATATCCATGTACTGTGCCAGTTGGCAGCTTCATGGGCATCCAGCATCCCCTGTGCTTGGTCATTTGGAGTTGAATCTGTGTCCCTCTCCGGTTTAGTGCCATTGGAGCATTTGGAGCCATGAACAGCTGAGCGGAATCTGGGGCTGATGATTCATTACTGGAAGAGTGCTGAGCATACAAATAGAAGGGTACATTCAGCAGCTGAGCTTATTTAATGCATTTCTGGTCTACTTTGGATCACCAGCAGGAACACTTCTAAGACCGGTCTACATTCCTCTGCAGCCCTGATGCCAGATCTCTGGCAATGTCGCTATGTAAAGGCTCCTCTGACATGCCTGCTACCTCTATTAGTGCTTTGTACTAGCCAGGCAAGCGAGCAGCTCAAGCAAACACCAGAAGAAAATAATGGACATATTCACTCTCATAAAAATCTCAGCACAGTGATGAACCCTTATTAATTGTGTGCTTCTAGCTATTCATAGATGGCCACATTCCAGATTAGCTGCTCTGTGCCAGTGCATCTGATTGTCAATAAGAGGCAGCTTGACTCAGATGAAGCAAAAGCTTTATCTGCATATGACAGAGGACTGTTGCTAAAGTTAACTGAATCCTGGACTGTGTAGGATATATTCCAAATGCACTTATTTATCTATGTGTTCTAAACACCTTCCAGCTTATTTCTGAAAGCAAAGCTGACAGTCAGCACTTTACCTGCTCTGCTCTTCTACAGAAAAGAGGAAGATTTTGGTGTAATTCTGTTGACTGCAGTGGATATCCAGTTGCACTCATCAGGATTTGACATTTACGCATTGATGGCTCAAAGTGCTGGCTGAAAGGCAAATGGGAAGTCAAAAAGGAACAAACCTTAGTGAGAAATAGAAAAGGATCAAGTTACCATTCCTTTGCTGAAAAGTCTCCTATCAATGCAGTGGTCAGCAGAAAATGGTGGTTCGCTGGAACTAGCATTTGGTGGTATGGCAGACCAGCAACACACCCATTTTCAGTGCAGCTGGGCATGCAAGGATCTAGTGAGTTTCTTAGGGAAGCAGCTGAGCCAGGCTGTGGTGCTGCTTCCCAGATGCTGAAATAGCCTATTGTCATTTTGCATTAGCTATTTGTGTTGAGGTTCCAGTGGTATTTCCAAGTTGAAGTGGGTAAACGTTTGTTCTGGAGATGCACTTTGATGCCCATCTCCTCTGAGCAATACAGTTATTAGCAGAAGTGAGGAAATGTAGCAGGCAATAACTCAGGAAACTGGCTCTTTCCTATTTGGAGCACTAATTAGAGCAATTAATCACTGCTGCTTCTGCTATCTAAGCTTCCGGGCTGGAATATATTGTCCTCTCTTGTCAGAGCAGAAATGTAAAAATGGTTTCCCTCTACCTGACACTTTGCCAGTAGAGCTTTTATCAGTAACTGTCTCCTACCAGCTCCTATCTTGCCTAAGAACTGCAGATGTAAAGAACAAATTGATGTGACTGTTCCAAAAGAAAGAAGAGGTGTGAAATTTTAAGAGATCATCTTCTACTGTGTGGGCTTTAGCTGGATATCTCCTCCTGAACTACATTTCTTGGGAGTTTCTGATGGGTTTCTGTTTCACAAGACGCTCATCACTTTCTGAGAGCACCTGGACATTTCCACTGCATAAAAGGGGCTTTCTTTTCACTCCATGCAATTTAAACTCCCCATAAAGTCCCTACCTATTGAAGTTCTCTAGGCACATGCAGGGTGAAGATGAGGCTGCATCTGTTTGTTTTAATTCCATCTCTGCCCCTTAGTTGTTCCATTAGTAGTTAATTTAAATGGTTAAATACACTCCCCCTACTCCCCATGTATGAGTATGCATCGGCTGATGAGTGGTAGGGGCTGCGGATGACAGCACAGTGCCATGGTTCCTCTCTGTCTCTATACTGCTCTCTAAGTTATGGACACCAGTGCTTTAGCCTCTCTTCTGTGTGGTCTTGAGATACTAGTAATGACTTCAGAGAAGAAAGGCATCTCTTTGTGGCACCCTTGCCTCCTGGTGTGCTGAACCTCATAGGGCACTGTGGCTTTGTTCCATTCAGTGTCTCCCTGGCCGTGAGAGTAAGATGAGTAGATGAATATTTAAACTGCCCCCTTCTTGCCTCTTTTCCTTGTGAGACCTGTGAAGAAGTGTGATGGTACCTGCCCATCCACAGACCTGCAGCTTTCGCTGGGCCTGCCCATAGTGTGTGAACGTGGAAGAGTGAGATGTGGCCCCGTGATGCTGGAAGTGCCTGCGTTTCTGCTGAGATTCAGTGGGTGAGCATGGGTGCTCTCCTGCTCCACTGCAGTGCCAACCAGAATGGGTGAGCTTGCCTGGCTAATGAAGATGGGCATCTAACCACAGCCAGCACACACATTTTAATCATGCACACACAACACTAAAACATGCTGCTGTGTAGTAATGAGCTCAGTAGGGTACCCAGTAGGTACCAAAACTGCAAGCCTAGCCTGCTCTTGTGTGAGATAGTTTTTGAACAGTCATCTGTAGCTTTGAAGCACTTCCAGCTGCATGGGTAAGGCAAGCTGAAATTCCTGTAATTGTAAGCTCTTGCTGCACATTATGGACAATGTGACAGCAGAACTGTGAAATATCCGCTGTCCCTTGGTGTAACTGCCTTCTGCTGCTTGCCTATCAGCCAGCTTCAACACTTCTCATAGTGAAGCAATTTTCCAGACCTGAGATGTTAACACTAATGTTTATCTTTTTGCTGCCCTTGATGAAAAATTGAAGGGCTATGAATGAACAGCTCATCCTTGTTTATGCTTTTTTCTTTCCATGCCTGGATGCTGAGATGCATTTACCATAACAGGGTCAGGGTTGCTTTTTGGCTTTTGAGACAGATCTGTTCAGGAAAACTTTCAATGAGAATCCCCATTCTTAAAGCTCTAGATCTTGCAGACCTTCAGCAGGTAAGAATTGCTAGTGCCTTCAGTGACGAACAGCCCAGAGCATCTTGTAACATCCCAACCACATGACACAGGCAAAGGTTTTTCACATCTTGTTGCACATTTCTATTTATTATTTTGCCAGCTGATTGAATAACTGGCAGGCTTTCCTCCTAAGCACAGAAGCAGTAGAGATCATGTGCAAGTTGTTCTTTTGGAGAAGTTGCTAGAGGGAGCAGAGGTTCAAAATGGAGCTCAAGGTGTAGCTTACCACCTCTGTGAAAGGTCTGCGATTTGACCCCTTCCATTTTGCTCAGGGATGGGTGAGGGGCAATAAGGCAGTCCTCCTACCTCAATATCATTTAACTTCAGCATTTTGCTTTTGCAGACTTGACCCAGGAGCAATTCTCCACATGCAGCCTAGGCCCCTCTGCAGCCAAGACATTGTGTAACAAGTCTGGAGCCTTGGCATCATGGCAGCAACTTGCCTTCCCCATCATGTAACACAGGATGGTGTTTCACCTGGTCTGCAGTTGTAGTGGGTTTGGGCTGAGACAGAGTTAATTCTCCTCAAAGCATCTTTCTAGTGCTGTGGCTTGCAGTGCTGCAGCTGAGTGTTGATAGCACAGCAGTGTTTTGGCTGCTGCCAAACTGAGTACCCAGGCTGGGGTTTTCCAACATTTTCCTGCCCCAAAAGTGTACTGAGAGGGCACTGTCAAGGCAGCTGACCCAGGCTGCCCAAAGGGATGTTCCATGCCATGTGACATCAGCTCAGATACAAGAATGAAGTGAAAGAAGGTGGTCTGGGGAGATTTATCCCTGGTGTCTGTTGTCCAAGGAAATCAAGCGCAGAGAGCTCTGCTTCCTGAAACTCAGCGTTGTCCTGCTGATGGGCACTAGAGACTAACAGCTCCCTCTCTGCTTTTGCTTTCTGCACAGTCTATGCTTTGCTTATTGCAAATTTTAAATTTCTTCTATCTTATCAGTGGCTTTTGTTATATTGTCCCCTCTCCCCTGTCCATTGAAGAACGGGGAGTGATAGAGCAGCTTTGGTGGGCATTTGGCCCCCAGCCAGCACTAAACCACCACAGCAGTATGTCCTGACTTAACTTTCTCTCAACAGATAGACAGAACAGTGCCACAGCACATCCATTTCCAAAGGTTCAGAAGCTCCCTGCATGTATCCAGCAAGTACTGGCTTAGTGGTGTCATAAAAGACAACTACTTGTTCCCACTGGCAAGACAAGACTGTGAGGTCCACTGCATAAAGCTCAATGCACATAGAGCTCAATGCATTAAAAAGTGGTTCAGGTAAGCCTGTATGACGGTGGTGCCTTTCAACAAATACTGGTAGCTCTTCAAGGACTTGACTGGAGAAGTCTCCCTGCCAGTGCAACTATCTGTCCCCAGTTTGCTGAGAGAAGCACCCTTCTGCTCTATGCAACATAACAAACCAGATTTCTTAGCAAGAATTTCACAAAGAGCTGTTTCTGATCCCCCCCTCCCCTTTTGATTTAGAGCAAAGCACAAGTCAGAAAGCAGTATAAAATCTTCTCAATATCCTAGTCTTACTGTGGTAGTATTTGTTTTCAGCTGCTGAGAGTTTTTACTGCTCACATGAAGAAGTACTGCTTCTGCAATCAATACATTTCTTGATTATACATTAAAAAAATAATTAAGACAGATTATGAAGTTTTCAATATTTGTATTTCTGTTTATGCTGGGTTTTTTGTTTGGTTTGGTTTTCCGGGATTTTTTTTTTTGTTTGGTTGGTTTGTTTTTTCCAGGGATCAGATTTAAGATGATCTGCATCACTGACAGCTTCTGGGTCACTAAGGAAGAGGTAGATACTCCAAAAATGGAACAAAGCAGAAATTTCTCAGTGGCTTTCAGCTTTCCAGTACATGAGCCTCTCTGGGTAGCACTTACCCACTTCTAGAAGCCATTTGGCCTAGAGCTATCAATATGCATTTCTGCCCAGATCTGTCACTGACAGTCCCTTGTGAATATCTTTGTGAGGGCATTTCTTTTAATCACAAGTGCTGGGTAATTACATACACCTTGAGACTGTGCGTAGCTCATCCAAAACCCAGGACTGCCAGATTGCCTGGGACTGGATATTATTATCTGAAGCTTTCCTTTCTGCAGCTCAACTTTGTGCTGTTGCCTCCTTCGTTTGTGAAGAAATGCCAAAATTTGGGTGCCAGCATACGAAGCTCCATCTGCACCAATACGACCTCCACAGGAGCTGGTGGCAGCCAGAACTCGTAGGACAGCTCTGCTCAAGACTCCCCAGATTTAGTAATGTCCAAGGCCTGCAGAGTATTTCTGTGAAATAAGATGAGTGCTTCTGTGAAACAAGCTTTCGTTTCAAAAAGCAGAACCTGAGAGAAAAAAAAATGCAAATTCTGAAAGAATCTTCTCTAAAGTATTAGGTTTCCAAAAATACATCCCTGGAATATAATCCTTTTAAATATTACAGGTATTCCTCTATCCCCAAATCTACTGTCTTAATATAAAACCAGTGGGGCTTTTTTTAAAGTTTGTTTGCTTGGTTGGGGTTTTTTGTTTGTTTGTTTTTTAATATTTAGTCCTCTGAAACCATTAAGGAGATCATAAGCTTTCTCTCCTCCCACACTTCAACCTCTGCTAACGATGGCCACAGAGGAGACATAACTGGTGAGGATACTTGTGGTATGCAGAATATGTTTAATTCCTACATGCTGTAGTGAAACAAACGACTCAATTGCAAAGACCATAAAGTTAATTTCCTAACATCCCCACTAGACAGAAGCATGCCAAAGAGCAGAAATCCAGAAGCTAAATGTTGGGAACTTCTGATAGGTTGTGTTGCTACTGGGATGCATCTACTGGAGGGTTCCACTCGGAACGCTGAATTTTCTGTCATCTGGTGATGAGTCAGGGCCATTTTGTGTGTTTTTCACTTTGAAGTGTCTCCTTCCATAAAGTTTATTGAGTTCTTCCAGACAGAATCATAGAATCATAGAATGTCAGAGCATGGAAGGGATCGTGAAAGCTCATCCTGTCCAACCCGCCTGCCAGAGCAGGATCACTTGTACCAGACCACAGAGGAATGTGTTCAGGTGGGTTTTGACTATCTGCAGAGAGGGAGACTCCACAACCCCTCAGGCCAGTCTGGTCCAGATAACTAAAACTCAGTGAGTGAAGGAGTGGCAGTCTGCAGTGTCATGTCCACTTGTACCTCAGAGGAAACTCACTGAAGCTTAAAGCACCTAGATTTTATGAAGGACATCAGAACATACTTACCCCCCCCCCCCGTAAGAAAAACATGTTCTTCTTAAGAGAGTCCTGTGACTTCTTAAATGACCTGATCTCCAGTCTCAGACTATCTAGGAAGGCCTCCTAGAAAGGCCTATGTCACCTATGGGTGACATATCCATGAACTTGAGAAAACATTTTGCCAGGTGCCTGAACACTGGGTGTAAAGTACATAGCACAGCTGGACAGCAGAAAGTGAGGCAGTTACTCCAATAGAGTTTTGAGAACTCAAGTTTTTGGACTTCCCTGCCAGAAAGCTTCACAGGCAAAAGAGTTTCAGAACCAGTACTGTAACAGAAAGAGCTGACAAACACCCTGCACCCAAACTGAGCACTCGAGATTTCTTGTAGTTGCTTTGCTTGGGCAGTGCCTCCTTTTGGGCAGGACATGCCATACATGGAGATGCTCCAAGATGTATTTGAAGGGTTTTTTCCTCCCAGCACTACAGTAGCTTGTGAACTTTCTGGACTTCCAGCTTTCATCTGCTGAACTCTTATCAGTTTAGCTATTATTTATTCTGGAACATACACTAAGCACTACTCACATGCCATTAAGCACTGAGAGATAATTAATAAATCTAGAAACTGGATAGTGACCAGGAGGAATTCAATCTTACTCAAGACACTTTTTAATTGGAAATATGAGCTTGTATTAAGGAGAGGTAATTTTAGCACACTTAAAAATGTGCCATCATATGAAATGAATAGACTTAGGTTTTTTACCAATAGAATTTATCTAAAATATCTGAACATCCTGTCAACTGAGGGGCATCTAACTTACAGAAACTGACTTCACTTCCTGGAAAAAAAAAACTGGAATTCTGTGTCAGGGTTCCACTTGTACAAGTTGCAAGTCCCTGAAAAATAGATTTTTGCAGTGAAAAGGGTAACAAAATGCCTAGTTTTAGTTGTACTCTTAAGACAACCATCTAAGACAAGGAAGAGTGTGAAATGAAGAAAGAGCATTAGGCTTTTCTTATAGGATATGCTGTGCTTTAAAACGCATTTTATTGATCCTAAAATTACAAGATCAATTACTGACATTTTTCTTGAGGATCAATCTCGGATTAAATGGCAAAAATGAAGAAAAGGTTTTCATATGTACTATGCCCAAAAGCAGAAACAGATTGCCATTCTCATGTAACATCCAGAAACCTTTTCTGATGATTAAACAGTATGTGTCTGAAATATAGCTAAGTTATACCAGCCACCATAGCGCTTTTTGGTAAACCAAAGAAGTCCTACAGTGAAATCAAAACTTTTGAGTAAAGTCTGTGCTACTTAGTACAATTTTCCTCTAACACAGGTTTGCCTGGTTTTAGGTTCACGTATATTCTGTGTGTCAATTACAATGCAAAGTAGAAGTTACAGATCTAAGCAAGGATGTTGGAGTGTGAAAATAATTCATGTGAATTGCTAATAGGCTGGTGGGAACATACATTTATTTATTTATTTATTTATTTTCCCCCCCGCATGAAGGCAAATTCTGTCACATCAAAGGCAGCTGTCTTGATTTTCCACCCTTTCATCCCTTGACTAGCTGCTATTACCTGCAAAAGGGACAGGAGAGGTGGGAGCAGTCTGCTACCGAACTGGAACTCCACTGTGACCAAAACAGCAGCGTTGTGCCTATTCATCCCTCCCTTTTAACAGATGTGAATAAAGCTGTGAACAAATTAAAACAAGCCATGGGTCAAAAAACAGTCTTGTTGCTTCAGCTAAGCAAAATGGAGACTTGATAGCACATACACGATGTTTCTCTTAACATTCTCCCTGGTTTTGCTATTTAAGGCAAAAAGCCTTGCAGTTAACATCCTCCAGAGACATAAATTGATCAGGCTTTGCATTTGCCTTGACAATCATGTGAACAGGGAATGGAAAATAAAGGGGAGAGTATGAGTCCTCTTAGGTAATTAACCTACGCTCAAGATGCTTCCCACACCAGCCTATTTTCAATTTCAGCACAGTACAGTTTATACACTCTAACATTATTGCTCAGAAGACAGAGTGATGATTCAGGTTTACTAAAAATGGCCTCACAAAACTGCATTCATGCTTGTGAAGCCTCATCTTGTAGCCTGTATTTATAAGTTTCTTCTCTCTGAGAAATAAATGCATGTGGTGTTCTATCAGAAAAAAGGAAATAAAGTTAGTTGCCAGATAACCTGAAACACTTGTATATAATCTTTTAAGAAAACATGGCTTGTTTGGTCAATTTGCCTGCTAGTTTTTGTGGTGATTTCTACCCCCCCCCCCCCCCTTTTTTTTTTTTTAGATTCCTTTTGTTAAAAAAATGTGTATAATACCATAGGTGACCTCCCTTAATACTGCTGCCCATAAAACCATAAAGAACTGAGAAATAATATGCCACTGCTGCATCCTGTCATGCCAGAAGATCAATATTACTTTTAAGATTATTTAGAGTAGGAGTTACATTATCATTTGTGCCCAGATGCACTGAAGTCAATGAAATGACACCTACTGGCTTCTGTGGGAGCTTGACTTGGACATCTTTCTGGCAATCTGTCCATCACTAAATGAAAACTGCTATGGGGGAATAAAAACCCATATGAAGAAAAGTAGAAATTCAGGAACTAAAAACTATGCCACAGATAAATGTCTTAATTCAATGGCATCGTGAACAGACTTAAATAAAGCACAAACACACTTAAAACACACATGTATGCATACACACACACCCCTCAAAAAAAACCCAAAACCAAAGCCAAACCAACAAAACGAAACAAAAAAAAAAAAAAAAAAAAAAAGGAAGAAAAAAAGGAAAAAAATAATCTGACAACCTTAAAAAATCCATAGCTTAAAATTGCTTACATTTAAACATTTGACTATAATAGGTAGCTTTCTTGACTTTCCATTTATTTCCCTGAGCACTGATCTTTGGAACATCTGGAGTTTCACAATTGCCTAGATCATAATTCCTAAAATAGTTATAAGTAAGTAAAATAGTGTCTTTTAATGTCAAAAACTCAATTCCTTAGGTAAAACTATGATTAAACTTCTGTGAACTACAGTGTACATAAGCCAAATCACCTAAAGCAAATGATTATTATTATGCTTCTGCATCTGTACTTAGGCACCTAGCTGGTCTGTTTTTTAACCTCACCCTGCAGCCTAGCAGTTCCCATGTAACTCAGTGCAGGGTACTGTGCTGTTTCATAAACTCAATTTAATCAGAGATCTACAAAAGGATTTAGCCTCCTAGCTTTAGCTACTCACTTTGCAGAATCTTGGCTGTATGAACAATATGAGACTGAGTTTGTGCCTACATCAGTATTGTACGACTACAGGACTTCCCAGTCGGTCCCTTGTAAGGGGTTACGGAGGTGCATCTGCAGAGAGCCAATATAAAGCCAATCTTCAGTACCATAACGGGACTTAGCTAGGGCATATGCTTTTGAGGCTTGCATTCCACACAAAGAAACCTGCTGGCCAAAAAAAAAAAAAAAAAAAAAAAAAAAAAAAGAGCTGTATTTTAAATGTCTGCTATTTAGAACTGCTTGGCAAGCTGGCAGCTGCTGCCTTTAACTGTATCCTTTAGCTTAGAGCTTTAACTGTGAGTGTCAACAGACGTTGGTTTGCAATCTATTTTTTTTTTTTTTAGGGCTTCATTTTAGATTCTGAAGTTCAAACACTTCAGAAAAACCAAACAGTGCAGAGAGGTTTGAATCCTTTTAGATGAAAATCTTCTCTCCTCAGTTCTAAGGCTGCTAATTACGTCAGCTCCTATGCAGCTGAAAATTAAGAACTATTTTTCGATTGACCACAGAAATACAATGTCAACTTTGCCTTCCCTGAACTCTCTCTCTGGGTAGCTGATACACTGGCATTACGCAGCAGGCTCCAAACACAAGATCAAACAGAAAGGTTATTTTGTAACGTTTCTTTTCACCATGCCATAACCGGGTAAGCGAGTACTGAACCAAATGAAATCCGAGTTGCTTTTTATTTTTTCGTTTGGTTGTGCCAGAATAAATTAAGCCTTTACCAGTTATTGAATGATGCAATATGTCTATGCCATACCTGCTTCTCTTTAATTAGCACTTTCTAAAACTATCTGGTACTAGCATTCCACAGCAGATTCCAAAAGGAGGATTTAGCAGTTTTTCTCTTTGCAGAAAGCCTTTTTGATACCTCTGAATTCAGAAGGAATAACATAAAATCCTATTATTTATTTCTCCCCACCTCTCTAACAGCCTTTCTTTCTTGCCCCCCCCCCTTTTTTTTTTAAACAAAGGAAATTCTTACTTTTTGATAGGAGTATGTTTTGAAAACACATTCGGAAGATGCCTTCCAAGATGGTTTTTTTTTCCCCTCTTTATTTTCTTGTTTTCCCCTTTAAATCTTTGACCACTGCACCAGTTAAGGCTGTTTTACTATATATATATATATATATCTATTTCAAATAAAATTTTTAATATTCAAGCTTACCAGATTGATGAATTGTAACAGGTAAAATGGAACTCTTTACAAGGAAAAAAAAAAAAACACAAAAAAACCAAAAATCAAACAAACAACAACAGCAAAAAAAAAACCATATAGTTGTACAAAACAGAATTAAACCCTTCACCTCTGTAGAACAAAATGAAATACTGCCTTGCATTAAAAACACAGAACCTGTTTACAAAAAGGAATGTGTATGACATTTGGACTTCCTTTTAACTGCCATATCCTAGCAACATCTCAGCTGTTTTAGTAAAGGAACTAATCATCAATTTAAACTGCAGTGAATTTACCAAACATTTTCACTATAGACTTCTGAAAGCTTTTACAGTAAGAAGTTATCAACAAAAGCAGGCACATTAGTGTACAAAAAACGTTGTTGATTTTTTTTTTCCTGTTTCTTTTTCAAAGTGCAGGTTTTTCTCAATGTGCATCTCACAAGACCAACGAATGTTTTAACTCACTAAAATCTTAAAACAGAACTCAATTCTCCCAAGGAGTAGTGTAAACGTTAAAGATCCCCAATACATCTCTAGTAAACGTGACACAAATGTCTCTGCGTTGTTCAGAAATTTAGCTCTTTTGAGAGGTAAAGAAGCTTCATGACACCTTTTCCTTACACTGGCTGGTTATCATAAATGGGTAACTCTGGACTGCTAAAGCTGAAGACTGATGAATCACTTGAAGAGAACTAAACTTGGCTACGGAGGAAAGGCGGCGGGAAGAACCAACCCTTAGGCGTTTCTTGCACAGCCTTTGGAAAATTCAGCCGCAGGCGGACAGACGGACGGAAGGTCTGTATGTGGGAGGGAAGGGAAGAAAAGAAGAGGAAAGTAGAGAGCGGCAGAGGAGATGCTTCCATAGAACTAGAGGCAGGGCGGTATCCCGCCCGCGGCCCGCGGTGGCAAAGCCGAGCTGTCGGCGGTGCGAGGGCTGTCCCCAGGTCCCGCTGCTTAGAGGCGCTGGCGGGCCCGCTCCCAGCTGTCACGGTGAGCTGAGGGTCGGGCGAAGAGCCGGGCGTTCCGCCGGCTGTCGGGGCTAGGTGCCATGAGAGCAGGGCTCCCTTGGGTAGATCTCCTCGTAAGCTGGGGGCCGCTCGCTGGGCAGCGGGTAACAGTAGGGGTAGGAGGCATTCAGCTCGGGGTCCATGGGTGAGTAGCCTGGCAACTCGACGGAGGGGTGCCCGCCGCAGTGCACTTCCACGCCGGCCTCGTCGAAGACGTGGAAGACGCCCACGTTGATGTAGGAGACGGCCTGAAAGGGGCAATCCCCGGGGCTGAGCTCGGGCTCGCCGCCGGAGAAGAGGGAGCCCTGGCTGTGGCGCGGCGCCCGCCGCCCGCCGCCGCCGCCGCCCCTCCGCCGCCGCCGCCGCCCGCCCGCCGGCACGGCCGTCGTCGCCGGTGCCGCTCGCCTCCGCCGTCGCCGCCGCCCGCGCTGCTGCGAGGCCTTGTAGTTTTTGACGAGAAGAAGGTTGAGCAGGCCCAGGAGGCACTCCAGCGCGTTGAAGACGGTGGAGAGCACCAAACCTTGCTGATAGTCCCGCAGCTTCTGGCAGCGGAGCGCCGCGGCAGAGCCGTCGGGTGCCGCGGGGCCGGTCCGCGGGCGAGCCGCGCCGCCGGGCTGCAGCAGGCAGTAGTGCGAGTATTTCCTCTCCACCAGCGACACGGTGTCGCCGTCGATGACGGCGCCGGCGAAGGCGCTCAGCACGCCCAGCATGAACACCAGCACCCCCAGCAGCAGGAAGTTCTGCCGCCCCCCAGGCGGCGACTTCTCCACCGGACCCGACGGCGCGGCCGCCGCCTCCCCCGCGCCAGGGCAGCCGCCCGCGGGTTCCGGATCCCCAGCCGCAGCCAGGGCCGGGGCCGGGGCCGGAGCTGGGGCCGGGGCCGGGGCCGAAGCAGAAGCAGAAGCCGGTGCTGGCGCCGCAGGCACCTCGTCGGGCGGGCGACAGCAGAGCAGCGCGGCGGCGAGTAGCGAGAGGCCGGCGGCCAGCAGCAGCCCCGAGTAGAAGGCGCCGGCAGCGGTGCCCAGGCGGAAGGGCTCACCCTTGAGCTCGGAGCCCAGCGAGAAGCACTTGAGGCCCACGGCGGCGGCGCTGAGGGCGCAGGCGAGCAGGAGGCAGCTGGAGAGCGCGGCGCAGGCTCCCCGCACGCTCCACTTCATCCTCCGCGCCGCCGCCGCCGCCGCCGCCCCGCCGCCCGCCTCATCCTCCTCCCGCGGCCCCCCCCGGCCCCGTGGCGGCGGCGGCGGCGCGGCGCGGCGCTGCCATGCGAGCGCGGCGCTCCCCGACGGGGCGGCTGGGCTCCACTCCCCTCCGCACGGCAGGCAGCCGCCGGCCGCAGTGAGCCGGGCGCGGCGAGCGCACACGCTCCCCCCCCCGCCTCCTGGCCGCCGCCGCCTCCTCGTCCCCGCCCGCCCTCTCTTACCGCGGCGGCTGCGGGGAGGCGATTAATTATGGATGGGAGCCGCGGCGGGCGGGGGGACTAGGGGGACGCCCGCCGGCCCGCCGTGGGTGGTGGTGGGAGCGCGACCCTCAGGTCCGGGGTCGGAGAGGCCGATCTCCCTGCCTCCCTCGGCGTGGCACGGGGGGCGCGGGGAGGGGGTCTCAGGCGCAGCCGCAGGCCGCGCAACAAGGGCAGGGGGCCGCAGGGTTTTGCACCTTCCGCGCCGGTTCTGCTGCGCAGGGCAGCCGCTCGTCGCCGTGTTCGCGTCCTTTCTCTCCCTATTAATTTCGTTCTTTTATTTTTAGCGATCGCTCTCGCAGGAGGCCGGGATGCCGCTGTGCATCCCTGCTACCGCCTTGCGATGCGTCGGAGGCTCTAATGCCGCGGACTGAGCCCTTCGCACACAGGCAGGCGACTGTGCCCAGCGGTCCCGTTTTGTTTTGTGCTCTGCCGGCGAATCCGGGTGGGATTGCTTCCCGCCGGGCCAGGCGTGATGCTCGAGGGTCAGTGGCTCGCCGCGGCACCCCCGGGACGCCCCGTCCCGGAGCACCCGCAGCACCAATGAGTGGAAGCCGATGTCAGAGCGGGCGCTGCTACCAACTTCGGCACCGGCTAGCCCGGCGGCTCCGTGGAGAGCACCCCAGATGCGCTCTCGAAGGAGAGGTGGGAACCTCTGCCTTGGGGCGGTGGAGCACGGGCCCCGTGGCTGCGCTAGCAGCCAGGCGCTGGACGGGGAGGGAGGGCGCCTTGGAAAGATTGCTCCTCGCCTGTCTCTTTTTCTTCAGGGAGGCTCCCCCATTTTTCCCTTCTGCCGTTTGCACGCCAGCTTTGCCTGGATATTTTTAGCAGACGCTGCTGGTTAGCATTCAGGGGAGTAAGTGAGGGAGAGCAAGCCGTTTTCTAAGCCGTTTTCTCCTCCCTTTCAAGCAAGGCCAGTGCACCTGTTTGTGACGGGAAGCCTATATGGGACATTATCCGGTGTTTAACTTGCTCAGGGGTGCCATCCTGTTCCTTCTGTCCTGTCAAGTAAGGCTCCATTGGCACCTCCCTGAACGGCACCAGCGCCTTGCTGCAGCCCCAAGCAGGGCCGAGCAGCTCTACATGGGTCTCTGCTTCAAGTCTTGCTCCTTATTGAAAGTTCTGGGACTGGCCTGGGGTAGTGGTCCTCCAAGGGCCTCTTTTGGGAGTCTGCCCTGCCTGGAGTCTAGCCCTCCCTGGTGGCACTGTCCAAAAGTATTAGTGGCTGCAGTGGGTCATGTCATCCTGCCACTTGGGGTCAGACAAGACAGGGTATTTTGCCTCCTCTCTGCCGTTTGTGAAGGATCCATGGCGTGGTTTGACTGTGTGAAGGAACATGGCAATCTAGGGCTAGCTGCCTCATATTATGATCCCTTTCTGGGTCATAGCCCTAGATGAGTGGGTCAAATCAGCCTGCATGTGCCCCTTTTATGAGAGCATGGCTGGGCATACCATCCACAGTTGTCATCAGCTCTTCCCATTCTGAAGTCTGGCTCCTGAGGACTGGGGCTGCACAGGTCTGCTGCTCTGCCACCGTATGAAGATTTTACTGTAGGACATGGGATTCCAGCTCTGCTTGGTGTGAGTGCCTGGATTGCTGCAGAAGATCTTCAGATGTCTATAAAAGAACTTGTGCTGTGCTATTAGTGACTCCCGAGAAGTAAATGCATAGAGAGCACACAGCATTTTATAAACCAGCACCCATCTTTCGTGATCCCTCCTGAGCTCTAAATATTGCCTTGGAAAACCTGTGTAAATTCACAATGCAGCTGTGAGTTCAGAGAGCCCTGGGGAGAACACATTTTGTGTGTAGGTGTGGAGGGAAAGGAGCTGTAACTACTGGTAAGTAAGCACTTAATGAACCAATTAGATGTAGAATGGGCAAAGTGCCTTACTCCCTGACACACAACAAACTCATGTGAGGAAAACGTGTAATTTATACCATTTTGTTGTTACTGTCAAGAGCTTAATGGGGTTCAGTAAAGCTATTATGTATAGTGAGAACATTCACCATAAATAAATACAAAATTAAGCCTTTATAAATCAAATTATTAATGAGCCTTTAACTGGCAATGATTAGGGGAGGAAAATCAAACCTTCTACTGGGGTAGATTGTTCCTTTATTACACAAAGATTTTATTGATGTTTCTTTCCTGCTTTCCTGTTTTGGAGGTGAGCAGCAAGCCTCCTCCACTGCGGTCCTTCATGCATTCCTACAGCTGTCTCAGCTGTCCACTCTTTAGTCCGGATTGTCGTCCTCTAAGGGAAGGATCCTTGCTGTGTTTGTGACTGGAGACTGATCTTGGGGACCACCTTTGAAAACTGCATTGTAAGAGGCAAGGCTGGCACTCCAGCTTAATAATGTAATTAGTAATTCTGCCACAACCTTTTATTCCTCTTGTGGCATAACTTGTTGCTGTTGATCATTTCCTAAACCTTAATCTGTTTCTCCCCAGAATTACTCTCTGTTCAATAAACAAGGTTAGATGCTTCACAAACAATGTACATCCTCATGTATTATTTCTTATTCATAAACCTTCTGTGTTTCAGTGGCATTCTGCATTAGCACAGTTTTAGATATGGCTATTTACAGATTTGCACTGTGGCACATTTCCTCTAAAAGAGTACTTTACAGACACGTATGCAAATGTACACACAGAGTAAGGTCATTAGCATATCTTGCATCTTGTAGTTCAACTGCCTCAGAATAAAATGTCTGAAAACACAGTAATGATGTGACATTAATAAAAGACAAAGGGTCCTCCATCTGGGGAGTAATAACAACAGGCACCAGTACAGGCTCGGGGATGCTCTGCTGGAAAGCAGCTACTTGGAATGCTGGTGGGCAGCAAGTTCTGCATGGGCCAGCAATGTGCCTTGTGGCCAAGAAAGCCAAAGGCATCCTGAGGGGCAGGAAGAAAAGTGTGTCCAGCAGGTGCAGGGAGGTTTTGCCCCTCAACTGTGTCCTGGTGAGACTGCACCTGGAATACTGTGGCCAGTTTTGGGCTCCCAAGTTCAAGAGAAACAAAGACCTGCTGGAAAGAGTCCAACGGAGAGCCACAAGGATGACTGGGGGCTTGAGCATCTCCCCTACAGAGAGAGACTGAGAGTCCTGGGGCTGTTTAATCTGGAGAAGAGAAGACTGAGAGGAGATCTGATCAATGTGTACAAATATCTGAGGAGTGAGCGTCAAGTGGCTGGGGCCAATCTCTTTTCAGTGGTCTGCAGCAATAAGGCAAGGAGCAGCGGATATAAAGTGGAACAGAAAAGGTTTCACCTCAACATGAGGAGAAACATCTTTACAGTGAGGGTGACAGAGACCTGGAACAGGCTGCCCAGAGAGGTTGTTGAGTCTCCTTCTCTGGAGACTTTCCAAACCTGCCTGGATGCTTTCCTGTGCCAACTACCCTAGGGGATCCTGCCTTGGCAGGGACGTTGGACTGGATGATCTCTGGAGGTCCCTTCCAACCTCTAAGGTTCAGTGATTCTGCAAGTCTATGACTTTACGTAGTACTATATCACATCTGTGTCTTGCATTGACTGATTTGTTGATGATTGAATTGGAATGACTGGCCTGCCAGCCTAAATAAAGGCTGCTGGAGAGTTCTCTGGATCCCAAAGGCTGATCACTTTAGTCACAGCTGCTTCACACCATCTTTATGTTCATAGCTGGTGTATGTCGGTCTGATTGGTCAGCTAGGTCTACCTACTGAAGAGGAATATCCATGTACAACAAAAGGTGGCAGAATTGCATGCCACTTGGCCACAGTAGTCCATTACCTGGCTGCCACTGCAGGCAAGTTGATCTGTCAGACCAAAGTAGTACCAAAGTTGATGGAACTGCTGTAGACCTGCTGGCTATGAAGTTTGATAGGTGCCCCATGTCTGTGGGTGTTCATTTTTATCTTCAAGCTTTGTTAGTCAGGTTTTGTTTCATAAATGCCCAAATGAAAACCTATCATGATTGTTTTCAGGGGTTATTTTGGTGGACTTCAGAACAGAAGTTTTGTAAGACAATGTTTGCTTGGGACATATGTACCCAAGACTCTTTTTGTGATTTTAGAGTGTGTCTTAGAGAAGATATTTACAGCCAAATCCTGTCTTCAGAGAGGGCTAGGCAGCTTTGGTCTGAGGATTTGTTTAGCTTACAGGGGAGCTGAAGCTGTGCTTGCTAGGTGCTGGTTGAGAGTGGGCAGTCTCATGACGAGTCATGCAGGCTTCCTTTGCTCTGTGTACACTGAGCTGGATGTTTGCAGTGAGGTGCAGAATCAGCCTCTTAACATTTTGTGGTGACTCAGTGGCACAAAGGATGACAGAGCTATTAATTATTTACTCTCCAGGCTGGAAGCTAAACTGTGTCTTTATAAAATAGATGTAGATCTTCATCTTATACAACCAAAGTGCAAAGCACTGTATTATTTTATTGTGTGTCTCTCCTCCCACACTACATTTATGGTAAGATGTATGTGTTGTTATTTCAGTGCCAGTTTGATGAATGGATGTCATAGCTTTGACTACTCAGTCATGATGGCTGTGTTCCCTCCCATAATTTACTCTGTTGCCTACTACTTCATTTTTGTGTGTGTTTCCTAGTAGGCATTATGGAACAGAAAAAAAATTCTTGCAAAAATTTCTTTACCTGTTGTTGGAATCATAGAATCAACCAGGTTGGAAGAGACCTCCAAGATCATCCACTCCAACCTAGCACCCAGTTCTGTCCAGTCAACCAGACCATGGCACTAAGTGCCTCATCCAGGCTTTGCTTGAACACCTCCAGGGATGGTGACTCCACCACCTCCCTGGGCAGCCCATTCCAATGCCAATCACTCTCTCTGGCAAGAACTTCCTCCTAACATCCAGCCTAGACCTCCCCTGGCACAACTTGAGACTGTGTCCCCTTGTTCTGTTGCTGGTTGCCTGGCGGAAGCAACTAATCCCCACCTGGCTACAATGTCCCTTCAGGTAGTTGTAGACAGCAATGAGGTCACCCCTGAGTCTCCTCTTCTCCAGGCTGCACACCCCCAGCTCCCTCAGCCTCTCCTCACAGGGCTGTGCTCCAGGCCCCTCACCAGCTTCGTTGCCCTTCTCTGGACATGTTCCAGCACCTCAACATCTCTCTTGAATTGTGGAGCCCAGAGCTGGACACAGAACATAAGATGTGGCCTGAGAAGCATTGAGTAGAGGGGAAGAATAACCTCCCTTGTCCTACTGGCCACACTGTTCCTGATGCAAGCCAGGATGCCATTGGCTCTCTTGGCCACCTGGACACACTGATGGCTCATTATTAAGAGTTCATTAGACATTCGAAGCTCTGAAGATGGAACCTTAACAAGCTTCTTTCTGGCCCTTCTCTTCCATTTGCAAGGTCTGTTAGGCTATTTCTTTTTTTTCTTTTCTGGGAAGCAGGTGAATCATAGAATCATAGAATCAACCAGTTTGGAAGAGACCTCCAAGATCATCCAGTCCAACCTAGCACCCAGCCCTAGCCAGTCAACTAGACCATGGCACTAAGTGCCTCATCCACTCTTTTCTTGAACACCTCCAGGGATGGTGACTCCACCACCTCCCTGGGCAGCCCATTCCAATGCCAATCACTCTCTCTGCCAACAACTTCCTCCTAACATCCAGCCTATACTTTCCCCTGGCACAACTTGAGACTCTGTCCCCTTGTTCTATTGGTGGTTTCCTGGGAGAAGAGGCCACCCCCCTCCCGGCTACGATGTCCCTTCAGGTAGTTGTAGACAGCAATGAGGTCACCCCTGAGCCTCCTCTTCTCTAGGCTAAACAACCCCAGGTCCCTCTGCCTCTCCTCATAGGTTTCTGCCTGCTTGAAGCCTCCTATTGTGTTTTCACTGTATTTTACGTGGTAGACTCTTCTCTTCAGGCAATGTATGGGAAAATACTTAAAGGGAAAACACACTGAGAAAGGGCCTACATCAGCTTACAAGGTTGAATCTAACTGATGGCTGTGCACTCATAGGAGAACAGTGTCTAGTCATGCTGTTTCGATGGGTGACATTTAAAACAGGATGCAGAAAGGTTGACAAGAAAATGACAGAGAAAACAAACCCTGTTCTAGTAGGTGGAGGTGTGTAGTTGTCATGACAGCTGTTAGCCCTTGGAGTTTTGAATTAAGGCAAGAAAGGGTTGAGAAATTAAAGGTTTCGACATAAGGTTGTTTGCAATACAAAATCGTGGGATAATTTAGGTTGGAGTGGACCTTGGGACGTGTCTAGTCTGACCTGTTCAAGGTATGGACATCTCTGGGATCAAGCTAAGTGTGCAACACTTTGTTCAGTTGAAGCATTATGCTTCAGTCAGCATCTGCCAGTATTTGGCTGATCTGAGCACTGCAATCACTTTTTCAGAACCTGTTTGTTTCTTGCTGTGTTCCCTGGTCCTGGCTTCAGGTGACACTGAGGCACCTGAGCAGACCTGCTCAGGGCCCTGTGAGGAGCCTTTATTGCCATTTTAGTTTAAGTGCTCCACAGTATAAATGGAAATGAGTGGTTTCTCTGTGCAGTAGGACTTACTCTTTTCATTAAGTAATTATGTGAGGAACATTTTCTGTTTACAGGGATACAGAACAGAGAACAAGGGATTTGGAGGTGAAACATTTGCTGTGGCATTTGCAAAATATTTGATACTGTTTGATAAATTACTTAATCAAGGAGATCTTTCCTTTGCTTATTTCACAGAATTGTTCAATTATGACCAATTTGCAGAAAGTGTAGCTGATGCATTCCTAATTGCTGTCCTAATGGTTGAACCTGGATTATGTTTTATTGTGTAGCTTCTAGGAAATTGCTAAGTTAATGCTAAAAAGATTGCTGAACAATTTGCCCACCAAAAGGGCTCTCACAATCCTCCTCTTTGAGCTTTTGCATTGTTTTTAATCTGTTTATCAGTTTAGTTTGTCTATTTGATGCACTACTTTATCCTTGATGTCAGTGCTTAAGTTTGAAACATATCCTATCTTCCATGGAGGCCCTCAGCATGGGATTTGAGGAGGGATCATAGACCAGTGTTTTTCCTTCTGCTGAAGGATGAATCTGTTGCAGAAAGACACCATGAGCTTTGAGAGGTCATCAGGTTTGGGGGAAGGAAAGCTAGCTTTCTGGCTTGGGAGGAAAAGGATTGCTTAGCTGTGTGCCCTGTCATTTGGCATTGTGCTATCCAGCGCTGGGATAAAGAGCTTGCTTCTGTCTGAGGGAGGAAGGATGATGTCCCAGGTGTGTTGCAATTGATCAGAGGCAGCCTTTCTTGTACAGTTATTGAACTGTGCCCAGATTGAAGTTCAGATACTGGCTTGATACAGGGATCTTGAAAACTCCCTGTGCTGATGCTGCTTTATGTTAAAGAAATCAATCCTCAGAAGATGTCTTACTTCTGAATTTTGAAGTTTTGCATGCACCTAAATTCTGTTTTATCCAATCTGTTTCGTATTGAGGGCATAACCTGGTCTTGAAGGAAGAACTGGAAGTCATCCTCTAGTGAGTGCCCTGCTAAAATGTGGTTAATTTTAAAATGCTTTTTCTTTAGCCTAAGCATTGAATCAATCTAATAAACAACATCAAATCCTCTAAAGAAAGAAATTACAAGACAGGAGCAGAAGAGGAGAGCAGGTCCTCACTTAAGGCAGAATTATGATACTGAGAAAATCTATCCCAGGATCCTTTCTGATCCCAATAACATTGGAATTGTTCTCCTACTTGGGTCTGTCTTGTAACAAAAGTGATGTGGTGCAGCTCTCTTGCATCATGAATTCTTCTGCTGACTGTATGTTTGAACAAGAAGTAATTTGTTCTGGTCTTTGAAAGCAAAGGCCACAATAAGACAGCCTTTGTGGTGAGAATTATGTCCCTGCTGCCTGAGGGCTTAGTGTGGTAAGCTGTGGTTCCTGCTCTGGGTTGGTAGCTATCCTGTCATACTTTCTTACTCTTTTAGATCTCTATCTCTAGCTCAGCTGCTACTGCAAGTGATCCTTATCAGAGTGCATCTTTTTTTGTGTCAGTCAAGATCGCTCAGAGGTGTAGGTTAGTGAGTTGTGAGGAGGAATCCAAGGGAGCTGAGGAAGCTACAGTCAGTGTGGCAAGGGACGTGCTATCCTTTTCACCTATGGCAGCAGCTGCTGGGGAAAGTTGACTCTCTAAGAAGTGCCAGGTCCACTGAAGACACAACACTGCCCTTGGTGTTTCTCCCAGGCAAGCAGCAACAGAACAAGGGGACACAGTCTCAAGTTGTGCCAGGGGAAAGTATAGGCTGGATGTTAGGAAGAAGTTGTTGGCAGAGAGAGTGATTGGCATTGGAATGGGCTGCCCAGGGAGGTGCTGGAGTTGCTGTTCCTGGAGGTGTTCCAGAAAGGCCTGGATGAGGCACTTAGTGCCATGGTCTAATTGACTGGCTAGGGCTGGGTGCTAGGTTGGACTGGATGATCTTGGAGGTCTCTCCCAACCTGCTTGGTTCTGTGATTCTACGATTGTTGTTGGCTACCAGATTACTGCCTTCTCAACTTCCCACTTGGGTGCCAGGATCTTCAGGGAGAGTGTCTTGGGTTTTAAGAACAGACAGAAATTATAATTATCTTACTCCAGAAGGCAGTAAAATAGAAATGCTCTTGCTGAATTGGAGAGGAACACAGAAAAGTGTATTTAAAGATGTATGGGAAAAATATGAGGTACATGAATCCTTGACACCTCATACAGATACAGGATACATGAAAACTCCCCCAAAGCCTTCCCCCTAGTTAAAATGAACCACCAAACCCCAGCACTCATTTCCTCCTTCTCCAGGCCCCAAACAGGCCTGATTGTGCAGCAAGAAATTCACTGCTGTGTTGAAGGATGCAGGAGATTACTGTTCCATTAGTCACCAGAAAAGACTCACTCCAGAGAGCTGAAGGAAGAGAGAGAAAAGAGAGAGATTTGGCTTTGCTGCCCACTTATAAAGTGATGGCAAGATTATGGGGTTGGATAACAAAATTACAATTTCCAAGGTCCACCTCCTGGACTCTCTGGTTCTCCTGGAGAACTCCGTGACTTTCTAAAGGGGACCTCAGCCAAACCACTACAGAGAGCCACCTGCAAAGTGCTTCATGCTAGACAAACCAATATGT